>NC_092817.1:118344240-118650490 GCF_023375885.2 Dermacentor andersoni | reverse complement strand
AGAGGCTGGTTGTGCACCGCCTAAAAATGGTAGCTTTTCCCATGCTTTTATTGTAGTATAACCTCGCAACGGGAACCGAGGGCCCGAAATGATTCCCTCTGAGAATGGCTTGGAGTCGACGTTTTCCTGTATTCTCTAGGGGTGCAGAATCTCCGTGAGGCGTCTTGAAGCGGGAAGTGTACGCGGGCCATTTAGCTGCTGCGTGTTCAAATGATAATAAAATAATGACACTAAGCGCCCCACCGTTTCTGCGTGGACAGTTGCACCTTTTTCTGGGTTCCTTTCTCCTTTTCGTATTTTCTATGCCCTTCATGCCTTCCAGGCTTTCCGCCAAGTAAGCCAGACCCGATCGATAACAACTTGCGGGTACGCTCACTGTATCTATCTACTCCAAGGAAGGGCGCAGTGCAGTCTTCTCAATATCAGAGCATGAACTTAGATGTTACATAAAAGATTAGCCGTTGATGTCGTCTTTGACAGTGGTAGTGAATCGCTTTTAATACGCAGTCTACCACGTCTACGAAGATAATATCGAAAATACCGTATCTAGCACTTTTGGGTTTGTAAGAGCTGTGTTCGCATCGAATCCTTTTTAATCTGATCCTTTTACTGTTCGTGACGAAGTCGCCCAGAATCTCACTTGTGTGAGAGGATGCGCCATTTGTATCAGCCGTGAGATTACCACCGCCAACCACCGACAACCGACCGCCAATCACCGACCATTAAACCGGCAAAAGCGCCAAAGAAATCAATTTTGTTTAAAGCCTGCTCGCTTTAAAAAGCTCACGGTAGTGATTTGCAGCGAAAAGAAAACTCTGAAAAGGAGGCGCCTTTCATGAAGATGCTCTTATACATAGCAATAGCTCCTTAAGAAACGCCCATACAGTATAGCTCGGGTATTACGGCTGCAAAAGTATACCAGCACGTAGGCTGGCACCTGATTCACTAGTTTAGCTCTGCCTTGTATCCAGCAAGGAAATATGAGCTGACAAAGGAACAATGACAAACAAAGAAAACTAGCAAATAACTTCCCGAGTTTATCATCTACTGCAAGTACGGCATGCGCTCCCATTTGCCTTTTCTCGTCAGCTTTGCTGCAGTACATAAACGAGATAAACTTAGGAAGAGATAGGAAACTCCAGTTCAGAACTGAGGGCCGCAAGTAAGGGATGCTAGGTAAATGAGACAAAACAAAACGACTTGCCTTACCAAGGCAAAGAAGCACGGAGGGCACCATATGCGCATAGTACACTGTACTGGCTTTCAGAGAATACAGCGCAAGAAAAACAAAAAACCCTACCCAGGGAGCGTGGAGAAACACACGGGAGATTGAAGACGAAAACATATCCAGAGAGGAAAGCCAAAACTTCTTACCCAGACAGGAACGTCCGTCTGGCGCCAGCTGGTACCCCTCCTTGCAGGAGCAGCGCTGACCCGTGGCGGTGGCCATGCACTGGTGCTGGCAGGGAAAGCCATCCTCCCGGCATGGAGTGCTCGTTTCTATGTGTGGGAAACGAAGCAGAAAGTCTAGCGCGGGTTCTTAGCCGAACAGGCACTACGCACCGCGAACACCAACACGCAAACATGCACAAGCATGCGTTCAGTTTGTTTACTCATCATTAGTTATTACCACATGCTCACATATCGATAAGCAGAGCTCTGAGTGTCGTTATGTTCGTGGCAAGAAAAAAATATTAATGTTACAGACCGGGGCGAGAACTTCTGTTCGTGCCTTCTTTTGTCCTCGCATAGCGAAGAAATTTTAGTGGAGAAAAAAAGAAGGGACGAGCAAAAGGTAAAGAAGACAACTCGGGCGCCTAACTTCCAACTGAATTTTCGACCAAGTTAGCGCCTGTGGTGTCTTGTTGAACTTGTTTCCGTCAGTTATTTTTCTATGCCAAACACTTTTTGCTATTCATGGATTACTAACTCACTCAAAGATACGTACTTTTAAACTTTGCTGTCTAGCATTGTCTGTTAGAGTGCTTGCCGTTCGCCATAATACAGCATAACATTCTCTTGCTACGGAAGTGTGCAGATGTCTCTAGGAATCACCGCCGCCGTTCAATCCGGCGTCGGGTGTTAGGTTATAATTATTTTGTATTAGAACATTCCTGAAGCTAGATTTCTGTATTTCATTTAACTATGCACTTTTGTTTTATATTAACAAAGGCAAAGTTACGGCGCACAGGCTGCACATTTGACCGAATATTATTGGAGTACTAGAAGCCTGAAAATGTAGATTACGTTCGCGTCTGACAGGTACGCATACATTTAGCCTGGCTTTGAGAAGTAATGGCTTCTAGGATGTTCAATATACAGCGACACAATAGCATGCACTAGAAAACAGTACCAGCTGTGGTAACACTGGCACGGTGTGGTGGACTGTGAGGTCGCCCACCTTAAACGTGGTTTTCTAGCTGTGCGTCAGGCAATAAAATGTGATACAAGCGTTCTGTTTATGTCCTGTTGCTATTTTAGCCGCTGTCGGTATCGACAAGCCCTCAGAAATACAAAAATGTTAATCTTAATGTTAATATTGTGGCTTCCTAGACCCATCGTAGCCTTAATTTGGAAGCATGCTTCATACATTTCGTACCATTCACTTGGTCTATCAGCTCGCCATGCATTTAAGAAGCCGATAACAGTCTAGTAATAAACGACGTGTGACAATCTAGTAACGAAACAAGTTGCATAAGAAATATGTGCCAACCACCTTTCATCTCCTTTAAAAAGGGAAGTGCTTTTAATACAGTGCAAAGTTTCTAGAAGCCAGTAGCACCACATGTTGAAAGGGTTTGTCAATTTCTTCCACAGATCTCGATTCAGTTAGCAACACAACAAATTTCACGTGAGTGACTCAAGCCTTTGGAGCACAGAACGAAATGCTGACAATAATTTGGTTTTATGAAGTTGTACCTTAAGATTCATCGTAGATCCTGTAGCTATACTGCTTCAAAGATTTTCAAGAATAATCGCTCAGATATCTATTCTTTAACAACGCGATAATGCAGCACGTGGTCTCGCAATACATGAAACATTTTCCTCTACGGAAGTGGTACGTGCGACACAGTAAATTTCGCGAAATGCACAGCATGTGATGGCGACCAAGTGCAGCTTATATTTGGTGCTTTGTTTCTGCTAAGTGTTAGGGCTTGATAACAAAGGGGTTTCTTTAGATACGCAATAATATTGACGACTCGCCAGGCCTGAATCATTTTTCAGCTTCCCAGAGCCACCTGCACAAAGACTACACATCTCGCCTTTGGCGAGAAATGCATACTTCCTATTTCTCTAATTTGCGTCATTCGGAGAAAAATAGATACATTTGGTAAATGAAACTCTGATTTCTTCAAATGCGTTCTAAAACAGTAGCGCAGATAATTTTACTAATCCTAACGTTCTCAGAGCTAGATGTCTTTATGGAGCCCTCACACTTGCGAACTTTTCTCAAGATTTAGGTGTACATTTAGTGACACTACAATCAGAGTAATTTTGTCAAATGAAAAACACCAACATGACAAATAATTTCGAATTACTGTGTTGCAAGGCATTAAAACCACGCAATACTTATATTGAAGAAAATAAGGACACAAATATTGCAAGCGAAGAGACCGAAAGATGCTAAATATTCAAAGAAACTGACTAACCTGCTCATCTAACTTTTACGCGGAAACTAAAGAAAGTTACATAAGTACGTATCCACTGCAGTTCTGGTTGGCGCCAAAATTTAGCTTTCAGGAAATATGAAAATAAGGCAGCCTTGAACGAGGTATAATAATGAGAATTTTAGCAGTACATGTTTGGTCATGTAAACATAATTTGGAAAAATCTCTTGCACAGCACGCAACAGATATATAGGTAAAGGCACAAAAAATAATTAAGAACTGCGGTGCATGCCCACGTTAGCCATGGTGTTATTGAAAAGTCCTAGAAAGCAACCTTTCAACTATGGCTCCAATTTCAGGAAGCATCAATTTCAGGAATGGGGTAGCTGACTTGACGAACACTAGAGGCCTGTTGTACCATGACAAGGGACACTGGAAACCCGCACACTGTACCAGATAACGTTTCAGCGTCGGCTCGTGTTACAGTGAAGCAAAGAGCAAAGCATGCGGTAGCAGCTCACTGCAGGTCGTGTTTTGAGCTTCGTCCGAGCGGTCCGGACAGTCCGGTGCCCCGTTGCAGACGAGCCGCTCCACAATGCACGTGCCGTCTAGGCAACGGAAGTGGCCAGGGTCGCAGGCAACCTCACGCCCAACTGCACGGGGAGAGGGGGGGCAAGAACAGGACAGGTGCATCGAAGTTAGTTGCGGAACGAGCGTCGTTTTTCTTTCCTAGGATTACAAGTCCACGTGGCGTCAATTGCGGTGTCTAATTGGAAACTATGGAGGGAAGGGGTTCTGTGAAAGGCTTTACGGTAAACGCATGCTTAGACTATGAGAGCTACGGTTACGGGTCATGTTTCAACACTTCTTTCTTTTTTTTACGCAAGAGCACTTAACGTGACGTTATGCCTCCACTCTTTCTCCTTATTCAAGTAGCACGACCATGCAGATCAGTCGTTGGGATGCGAGCGTGGAAGGAGTGATCGCTTATAAACATTACCACTGTCACATACAGATCCTAGAAAGAATTGCGTTAACCCTTGCGCTGTTCTTGTGCATGGTGACTTTAAAAGAACCACTCTATCTTTTTTTTGTGCAATCACCTAGGTGAACCGCCGTTGTTTATCGATGAGATAACGATTAAGAGTAAAGTAAGTGTTCGACAGTGGTAAATTATCCGCAAGGCATATTTAGCCAATAGGACCTTAGAAATATTCCTACTGTATAATTTCTTTTTAACTGCGCCCGTTGTGTACATTGTATACATTTTTTAGAGTTCGGTCCGAAACAACCACTATCTGGTGTAAAGAAGGTGGCCATTCTTTTTTTTCTGCAATTTATTTTATGTTACCACAGCGAAATTGTATTGCTGATGCTTTGAGAAACAAATATTTTGTTGTTGTTTATTAGGCAAGGAAGCCGTGAAACAGCAGACTCGTAGAGTGCGGAACCGTGGCTGCTTTGGCGTTCATCCTCCCTCACATAGCGATGGCTTTAGAAGACCAAGATTAAAGGCCGTTCTGTTAGGAAGGCAGCGAAATATTCTTTGAGAATGTCGGTGAACTGTCATCATATTTCTGACAATGAGGCGGGACATAAGACAGAGAAAATAATATGGCGTGCGAAGTTAGATGATAGTAAGGGGACTAGGGGAGGCGGCCATATTCGGCACCTATCTAACCAGTGGACTGTCCATTTCTGGTGCTGCTGACGTGCTGATTGGCTGGGCTAGGGTACGAGCGAGAAAGAGGGAGGCGTTCGCAGCTTACCTCCTTATCACTAGGAGAGCTTTAGCCAATCAGCGGCCAGTCAATTAGGTGGGCACGTACACAATTCCCCCCTCCTTCCTAAGACAGCGAGAATGTCTTACCCGCCACAATAAAGTTTACCGAAATCGTATCATTGTTACGAAGCGCGTTCGGCGGCGCCATTTCAGTTCACGTCACAGCCAAAATTGACAAAAACCAAGTTCTCGAGAGATTGTTATAGCTCAAAGTGCATAGATCTTAAGGGGTGCTGGAAAGTCCGGGATGAAGAGAGAAGATAGTTTTAGGTTTTCAGTAAACGCCTTAACCTTCACTTAACATCGGATTACTAAAGACGTGAACTGCAACAACAGTGTTGGTAGCGAAATCTTCTTGCGTTTTGACCATCCATATAGCGTTAGGCACGTTTTCGTGTTGCATGGTTGTTCGTGTCGAAGGGGAAAAAACAAAAGAATCCGGCATGGTAACAGTTACGTCACTTCAGACAAATAACTTTGCAGTAGCAAGGAAGTAAAATAAAGTCGGTCATAATCAGTCGGCTGCGGTAGCTAAGTGTCCATGGGGTTGAGCTGATGAGCTCAATGTCGCGGGTTCGATCCCTACCGCGGTGGCAACTTTCGATGGGGGAGAAGCTATAAAAAAACATAACCCCGCACAGCACTTAGATTTAGGTGCACGTTAAGGAACCCTGGGCCGTAAAAATAATTCCGTTGTCCTCCACTACGGCGTGTCTCACAATGAGATCGTGGTTCTGGCAAGCAATTGCCCATAATTTTGTATACGTTAAGTTCGCGCCCTCTCCGGTTAAACAGTGAGTCACCAGGCGCCCCCGCACAGCTGGCCTCTCAAGTTTACGTCTCCGATAATCGGGTGTTCCGCACATGGCAATACGTTTCCAAACGAGCTAAAGCTCCCTTAAACGTGCTCTCAGCTCGAAGGGCATGGGTACTGTAGTACATTCAACTGTCAAAGCCACCGTCGCATAGTTATAATCAGGCTGCGTTGCAGGCTCAAATGGGAACACGCTGCTTCCAGTATCACATCATGGCAGAGTGAGTAAGAAATCCGTACGGTACAGGGTGTATGACTCAATGTCAACACAGCAGTTACGAAAAATTGTGTCAGAAAATGTTTAGTTGTTCACGAAAAAAATAATAAGATCCACAGTACTTCAGAATATTAACTCCACAACCAACTTCTAAAGTCACGACAGCGAAAGGGACCAAAGCTACTTAAAAATATAAGCAACGAATTTCACAGTGCAGCGTGACATAAGAGAAGCCTAAGTAAGTAAACGGGGACGTATTCAGAAACGAACGTGTCACGCTATATTGTGCATTAGAGCAGATAAAAGTCAAATGCAGTGCGAACATAGCGACGGCAGCTGGACAACACCAAGCGGTACTTACAAAAAGCGTCGTGAATATGCCCTACCAGCCAGTTTTCACAGAAGGCTCTTAACCTAGCATTGTTCTTAAGAAAACGTTCCAGCCGATCCTGAGGCTGGACTTAGACTAACAGCGAAGGCGACCGGTGAATGGCAACGATCGCTTTCGAACGAGGCGCGCCAAATTCTCATAGCGTTTCGTTCGTGAGTGCTGTTTGCCACTGGCTGCCCGCGATCGCTACCACTTTTTTGCGACATCGCCAACAGCTCACATCCGCTCTTACACACATCTCTAGGATAAGAACGTTTTTTTTTTCTTTCTTTTTCGGAACACGTATCGAGAAGCTGTGGCAACGAAGTCAAAAGTGAAACGCCAAAACGCGGCATACATTTGGAGATATGAAGGCCGTACCGCATCCATCCTCGTCGCTGTTGTCCGAGCAGTCGAAGTCTCCGTCGCAGCGCCACTCCAGTTGTATGCACTTTCCCGACAGGCACTGGAACTCGTGTGCAGCACACTGTCGCGGCGGGCAGTCGCGCTCGTCCGAGTGGTCGTCGCAGTCGGCGTCGCCGTCGCACTTCCAGTCCACGTTGATGCAGAAGCCGTCCTCGCACCTGAACTCGCCTTCCTGGCACGCACTCTTGCCCTCTGCAACCGAATTCGACCAGTGTATCTGTCGAGTAATTAGCAGCTAACATTTTTCTTCAATAAGTGACACCGCCCCATGGAGTTTGACTGTTACGTTGTACTGAAACGGTTGGAACACTATATAGTCGCACGATTGACCGGTTCGCTGATCGCATGTCGACAGGTTGGTCCAGTGTTGACGGAAACCCCTAATTGGTATTCAAGCAGTCATAGCAGCCTAAACATGGCACAAAATTCAGAAGGCTTGTTCTAAGAATAAATACTCGAATTAGGCGTAGGAAAAGGCAATGTTTTTACCGCGAAGAACGAATGCTGCAGTTGTACCCATTTGAATCCTAATGATGCGCTTCTGCTAAATGGCGAAGTTAACACATATACAGACCAAGGGGAAATGACGAGTGCCGCTACCAGCTGTTTAATCAGGCTTTCAAAATCAACGATATAGTACTCGATAATTCGACCACATTGTCTCCTGTCTTCTTAGGCAGTGTATGTGATAATCTACGTTCGACTTTTAATCGCTATGCATCCCCAACCAGACGCAGTCCCTCAATGTTTACGTGTACATAATGGTGGCTTATACTCGGGGCTATATATATACAGGGTGTCCCAGCGAACTTTAGCCAGTGTTTAAATATATACCGATGCACTCTAAGACGACACGACCAAATGCAAATTGCTCGCTTTTGTATGTAGTGTGTCACGCAATGTTTCTATTTTCCTTAATTATATAATTAGTCAATATTAGGCAACCGACTTCTGAAGCAACGAAGTTAGGCAAAAAATTCCAATTACAAAGTTGTAGTGCCCTTTGCAAAACGTCCGATTAGACAGTTTCTAACTTTCTATCTATTAAGTATTAGTGTTTTTCAGCGTACTGCGGATGCGCACGACATAAAAAAAAATGCAACGTGGCATACACGCTTGGGCACCGTGATTGCAGCGCTCGCAAATTGTCCGCGTACAAACGAACACAGCATCTAGCAGGCCGCACAGCTGCTTAAAAAGCGACAGGGCAGTGAGCAAGGCGTTGGCTGTGCGATTTAGGCCAGCGATGTGCTTCCGTCGTGGCGGTTCATGATAGCGATAAGCAGCACCCCGGGCTAAATGCCATCCATGTTCGTTTGTGCACGGAACGCTTGGGAGCAGTGCAATCACGACGCACAAGCGGGCATGTCATCACGTGGTGTTTCTTTTTGTGTGTTTTTTTTTACATTTCGCGCGCTTCCAAAGTAAGCTGAAAAACGCTAGTACTTAATAGATAGAAAGACAGAAACTGTTTATTCGGACGTTTTGCAAACCGCTCTGCAACTTTCTAATTTTTTCTCCTAGCTTCGTAACTTCAGAAGTTGGTTATTTAATCTTGGCTAATCATCTAACTAAGCAAAATAGAAAACATAGCGCGACGCACTACATATAAAAGGGAGCAACATGCATTTGGCCGTGTCGTCTTAAAGTGCGTCGGCATATTTTTAAACTCTGGCTAAATTTAGCAAAAACACCCTGTATAGTGGGTTACACTCGATGGATGATACTCGATCTTTATGGCTTTCATTCTGATGATGGCCAATAAAGAGAAATAAGAAAATTACGACAGATTTTAAAGCGGGTGCACATGGCTATCAGCATTGCTCTCTCACCACAGCCTTCTTCGTCAGACCAGTCACCACAATCGTTGTCCCCGTTGCAGCGATAGTTCATGCCTACACAGCGGCCACTGCGGCACTGGAAATCTTCAGCCAGGCACAGGTTGGACGTGAAAGCTGCCAGAGAAAAAACAAGCAAAAGAAGGGTCAGAAGTTGAGGTTCGGTAGTTCTGAGTTGCTACGTATGATGATGATTCAAGTTGATCAAAGAAGCGCGTCCAACGAATAATTTCTTGTTATGGCAAAAAGGTCGCTCAATTCAAAAAGCTGGCGCAATGTTAAGAAGGCATTGGTAGGGATTTTAAAGAATACGGCCATGTAGCATTTCTATATAACCATGTGCACACAAATGACAACGCCATTCTTCCTCTGTGTCCCTTTTGTCTGCCAATGCTTACTTTCTCTACATGCCACTGGCCGAGAGTGGCCAGCCGGGTTTCCTCTTATTAATAAATTGTTACCCAACATAATAGTTGATTGCCAAGGTATATGCTATGCATGGTAGGTGTAAATGCTTTAGAAGAAAATATATGTTATATGTGCGTATAGCATATGTGTATTCAAAGCAAGCAAGAGGTTAAAGGCTTGCTTTTCTTCATTTTTTTAGAGAAAAACCTTGGTTCTTGGTGATATCTTGAAAGAAAACACCCAACCGTGAACATTTAAAATTTTTGTAATATACCTTCTAAAACCAGGGTTCTTGGTGATACCTTGAAAGAAAGCACACAACCGTCAACATTTAAATTTTTTTTCTAATATGCCTTCTCCAAGTTCGTGAAGAGGGCTTGAAAGAATCAGTGCAAAATGATGGCGAGGGTCCTTATATTGCGTTAATTCTTGCTCCCCCAAACCACTTACGAAATCTGAGACATTCGGCCAGAGCGGAATTCTCGCGATTACGCAAGGCTACAGACATCGCGGAGATGCTCGAACATTAATATGGTGCCTAAACTCTCACGATACGAGGATTGCGATAACACTGCTCAATTTGGGCTAATGGGGCTCATTTCTCGACCGTATGCTGAAAGATGTAATATTTATCAGAGCGCTAGCACGGGTAAACAATACATCAGTGCGCGAGCAGTAATGACACAGTGCTATGAACTGACGCTGAGGACCTCAGCAATCCTACCGTATCACACGTCCAAGAATTTCACAAGCTATCGGGAGCATCGTGACCCCAAACAATAATCGTCATGTGTGATATCACACATGACGGAAACGCAAGCATAGCGAGCGCAGAACTTTCAAAAATATTATATTGTGCTAATAACGTTTGTGCTCTTGGTGACCTGAAAGTACCGAGGGCGCGCGCATTTAAAGAAAGGAAAGGCAAGCATGTTGTATTACCATTACTCTTTGAGGACAAGATAGGTCCCAAATCTGCAAAGGGTGCACACTTTTCTCAGGCTGCATAGACAACGTAGCGCTAACATGCATCTTTCAACAGTGCTCACTGAACTTTTTGTTTCCTTTTGTTGCCTTATGATCAGTAAATCTCGGAAAAAGGTTTACAACGTCGTGTGGCCGCTGCTAGGTTGGGGCACCAGAGAACGTGCGTTGCGAGCTGGGCATGGAGGTTATTATGCTTGAAGCATGCGCAGCCCGGGAACCTAGAAGTGCCTCAACTTCAAGTTCAAGAAAATTCGAGTTAAGGACTGTTACCTACCGGTGCAACCGCCTTCGTCCGAGCCGTCGACGCAGTCGATGTCTTTATCGCAGCGCCAGGCCAGCGAGATGCAGCCGCCCGTCATGCACCGGAATTCGGCTTCCCCGCACAGCCGGACCGCTGCATGATAAGTTAACTGTACGAGTCCGTTTCTTTCCTTTTCTTTGTTTTTTGGCAAGGATGTTATAGTAACGATACATTCATATAGTCTTTATTGAAACAGAAAAATGAAACACTGATATTGTAAATCATGCACCTGGATCCTTATAGCCAGTTTCTCTATAGGGATGGATCCATTACAAAAAAATAGATCTTACGAAGGAATTAAAGCGGTAAGTCATAAGTATAACATGATTAGAGCGATTGCGTCAAGAAGATTATGATACTAGCTGTGAAGGACCTGATTTGAGAACGATCAGTGCGTATAAAAAACACTTCTGAAAAAAAAGAAAAAGAAACGCTGACCCTGAGCAAATTTGCGGGGCCACGTTCCCTGAAGTATTCGTTTCATATCAAAAGCTGTTGACCTGTGGACTTCGCTAAAAGTTCTTGTACCTCTTCTTGGATATCCATGTGGTGTTTGATCGGCCATGCCATCATGGGCTCGGATAATGACACAAAGATTTTGCTGTTTGCAACCCGTCAATTCGTTAAGTCATTTTATGGAATGGCTACATACATAGCACACACACACAGAAGCATGCACGTCTAGAATGTATGCGCGCTCCATGGTTCACACAATGGGGACGACCTTCCTTGGCGTGATTGTGTGTTTGAGTGCGTTTGTATATGTCGGCGTGTTCTCTTTGGCCCTGAAGAAATTTACCAAGATATGACCAGAAATTACCAAACCATGCTTCTTATTTTGGTATATTGAATATCAGGCAATATCTGAGCTCTTAAACGTTTCGAACGAAAGCTTGTGCTGTCCCAGATAACACCTTTTTTCGTGCTGTGAGGTATTGCAATTGTTAGATACGCCTTTTGTGTAGAATGTTTCACGCTCTGCAGACGCTTTCTTTATGCTACGGAATTCGCATTGCCAAGCATAAAATAACGTTACTGGGAGTGAGCAGTTCCGTATCTGAAAAGTTTTACGAAAATTGAGGGCGGTCTTGCTTCTAGTGATCTGAAATACTGTAAACGTGTCTGGCCCACACTAACCGTCATCAGGCATTTATTAATAAAATTCGGCAGCACAGCACCCCCCTCCCCGCTCACGCCACCACTCATCGCACACTTTCCAAAAGCACCGCCCAACCAATCTTGAGATTTGACAGCTATTTGGCGGTCAACATCTTGCTACCTTTTTCACTTCTCTTGGATGGCGGTAGTTATCGGCATCTCCTGGTTGTGTGAAGGCCACTTTTCTCATCTATTCGATGCCCGCGCGATCAACTTGAGATGCATGAAATTGTCACCATCTATTCAACGGTAACGTGCATCGCTGTTGCTTCGTTAGTTCGGCCTTCTTTGTTTACACTGATCCAGACACTAGGGGCGCTATAACGTAAAGCTATTCCAAACTTTTCTCTTCCAATTCTGCAATCAGCCCTCCGCGATTGGTCAAAAACTTTTTTGGACCACCCCCACTTCACCTGTCTGTCACGCGACGTCACAAAAACCGCGATAGCTCCCCATCTGATATGACGTGTACACGCTGATTATGCACGATTTGACCGAACAAAGGAAAAATAGTTATTTGTGATTCGACGCCTTTTCGCCATCAGCCCTCTGCTATTGGTCAAAAGTTTTCGGGCTGCACCCACTTCACCTGCCTGTCATGCGCGACGCCCCAAAATGGCAAAAACTCACCGCGTCAAAGTGAGGCGTACGCGTTAAAGATGCATTGATATGCCGAACAAAACTGATTTCTTTTTCTGAATAACCGCAGGCTGCGCCGTTCCGAAAGGAAGAAAACATGGCTGCCGCCGATCGCCCAGGCACTGGCTCCCGCACCTGCCAGAGAGCATGGGTTTATTTGCGTGTAATAAAACTTTTTGCGTGGCCGTGTAACGTTTTCGAGCATTCTCGGTACTTTTGCGACCTCGTTCTGCCTACTCTTCTTTGCTGAGGATTCCTTTTAGCGTCATTCTTAAGGTTCCGTTGCATGCCGTCACGATTGTGGACGAGCCACCGCAAGCTAAGTAAGGGAAAGCGGACCAATCGCAGACTCCGGCACCACGCTCTTCACCGCGTTATCGATTTTTAGTGCAGTGGCTCGGCCCCATCGAATCCTTCCCTACTTGAGCCTGCTCCTCGCCTCTTGTGAGCCACTTAGATAAGACAAGCCGCTCAGTGTAGGCAGTGCTATTCGTTTTTTCAAGCAAAAAAAAAGGGACCTCCTATGAACAAGGAGAGCGTTTGATTGGTCTGTTCAGACAACCCTGCGGGTGACCGCCCGATGCTTGCTTCGGCGGTTACGCAAAGTTGACGTCAGGGCATTGGAATAAAAGCATATTGGAACAGTTTTACCTTATAGGGCCCTAGGAAAGGGATTCGGTTCGTAGTCGGCTGGTCTGTAAGCTCGTGGAACGAGTTGCGACCGGAGAAAACGTCAGTGGCGTTTAACTTTTCCTTCTCCTTCATTATTTCCTTGAGTGACGGTTCGCCGCGACGCTGGCAGATCCCCAGAACCATACACACGTGATATGGTTTGCATAAAGTGGAAAATAAGATCATGGGAAACAGGAACCATCATCAAACCTTGCAATAACCGTTAAACCCATAAGCAATTTGACTGCCACCCGTTACCTCGTCTGGTTTTACAGTGGAGCTGTTAGAACCTCGCTGCATTTCTCTTGACGTCCGCAACTTCTCCTAGCTGGGAGAGAGAGAGCTGAGAGAGAGTGAAAGTAGAGTATCTAAATAGCATAGCGCAGCGTAGTGACGCGGTGAAGGTGGGTGGAGCCTAGCGAGGGAGAAAGAGCGGCGTGGCGGGAACACAGGTGATGTCACGCCATTCCTTTCCGATAAAACCCCGCGCGCTCACTTCGGCGGTCCTCTTTCTCGAAGCGAAAAAAATGCGTGGCTCTGCTATCGCAAGCACTGCAGACCAGCAGAGCCGGCGAAGCCAAGCAAAATCTAGACCAAGTGAGTGGTTTGACACTACTTTACTGGCCTTTCTCCAGCTCCGCTGGTCTCTGGTGTTTGCGATAGCAGAGCTATGCATAATTTTCTCCTAATTTTACAGCACTTTTCGTGCAAAAACAAGAGGCGCAATAAGTCTAGAAATTAAGCGATCTACTAAGGGAGAGAGCAGAAGCAACAGGCAAGCAGACATGAAAAACGAAAAGGAGCAAATATAACCGTTGTTTGTGTAAATATTTATAGATCAACATCTTTTTATTTAAAAAGGAAATAGAGAAAACGCCGCCGCAAGTGGAGAATAATTCGGCGTGTTTGGAATGACGGTTCTACAGTTATCAATCGAGCCGCCTGAGGTACCCACTTCTCTGCTGTGCTTATGTGGGTGTTTTTCTAATTAGCCTTCTGCGGTGGGCGCAGTACGTCTAGAACCGCAGCGTCCTGCGCTCTACGCGGTTGTAAGGGACTGGCGCGCACGCATCGTTACGCAACTTCCTAATAACAATACGTCTCGGTTTTGGCACATGGTAGAGCAGTAAACGAGGGATCCAAAAGAAATGTGATTGTTTCGCAAATATATATGTCTTTGTAATTCTTCGAGAAGTGAATTAAGAAACGCTATTAGAAATCCTTATTCTACTCTTTCGCTTGTTTACTTGTTCTTGGCAGTGTTCTTCCTGCGCTTCCTCGCTGCGCGAGTCCATTTGATGCGGTTCCTTGTTTCCCAAGTAAAGCAAAGGTGAATCTCACAGGCGTACCTATAAGATACACCATAGTTCATTTCTCTTTTGCGCGTTTACGCGTCTTTTTGGCGAATGGCGGGTATTATTTATGTCTGTACTAGTAAAGGTACCGCACTTCCTCATTTGCATAGAGAAGTTACCTTCGGTTCCCTCCCCCCATCTCCGATAAACAATCTTGAGTACGTGCCTGTTGAGAGTGCTGTGCTTGGTGAGAAGGCGAAGGTCTCCAGAAATACTTTAGACTGCTAGGACTGTGCTGACGCGCCATTTTCATTAGGTTGGGCAACCTCGCCACAGACAGCGGTGTTCGCAAGTGCTCTGGTAGCCTGCTAATGCGAACTGTATGCCGTGGGTTAGAACACTGCAACGAAGTTCATCGTCCAATTACTGCATATCTAAAGCAGCATGTGCACAACTGCGGTACAACGAATTATCCACACGTGTGCCACCAACGCGGCCGTTAATGTGCGACCAGAGCGGGGCTCGCGCCTAACGAGAGGAGCAGCGTTGCACCACCAAGTTTACACTGGCATTACAAGGGTTTTCCAGATGCACTTGTCCTACCTTGTCTAACGTTGAAATCGATTGCGCCCTTTAGTCTTTGCTTGTTCCCTCGCGCGGGCACCATTGTAATGATATGCCATGGTGATCACGCAATAGAACGTTTAGAGTGTTTTCCTATGCGCGTTATACCGCGTATCCAGAGCGCTATAGTAGAGTACTGGAGCTAGTGGCGTTACTGCGAGGTTCCTTCGTTGGTTTCTCATTCCTTTTTGTTTTATACGCGTTATATACTTAGCTACAGTGTAATAATAGTAAATGATGTCAGTATGGTCCGTTGTGTAAGAAGAAATCTGTAACTTTCCTAGTTCACTGTTATTCATGCGATATCACTTCTCTGCACCGCTCGCTTACTTCCACTCCGCGACTATGGAACATTAAAGTTACCGGCAAGTACTCAAGTAGCAATAAATTAGCCATCGGTGCCTGATACTTGCTAAACATTACACTGTAACAGTGAAGGTGAGCGCGACTGTTGCACTTCCTAAATAAAGAGATGTTCTGCAAAAAAGATGGAATGTTTTCAGAGCAGACATTATTCGCAACGTGAAATGCCCGAAGAAAATTATGTGACGGGAGAGATCCAGCCCCAACACTGGGCCTATATGTGTGCTCGTAAGTTAATTCATGAGAAACAAAACAAACAACAACAACAAAACACCCAAAACGTGGCTGTATTGCGTGCGAATGGATGCTCTAGCTGGCAACTATCAGAGACCTGACCTCTTAAGAAAGAAGTTCACTGGAGATTAAGATACACCCTAATAAGAAATTTGAGCGCAGCTCTATACGTGTTTTCATTTCGCGATATATTGAGGCAAGGAATTTTAGCGAGACATGTAGCAGAGTCGGAAATCATCCAAAATCTGATCTCTGGGTCAAGCGCGTCGGCTTTCATATATGACTCGTCAGAGGTTCCAGTGCAATCGCTGGTGCCGCTTGGCTTCCAGAAACCACTACAAACACGCGTCAAGCTCACTATTAGATTACAAGATAATCGCAAACCATGACCATCGAAGCAAGCGCAAACGAGACCAAGCTAAGCAAACCATACAAGTGCGAGTGAGAGTTGACGCGAGCAGAGGATAGTACGAAACGAGTGGTCCGGCTGATGCCAGATACGATTGAGCATCGAGCAGTCGGCCGAGTCCGCTCGAAACCAGTTTCCCGTGCGCACGTCACCGAAGGATCCGTTTTCATTGTTCACCGCCGTTCGCGGCTAACGGCTTTCATCTGCCGCTCCGCGTTCGCACGTTCGTTGTTTTTTTTTCTTTTTGCTGTTGTACTCGTTCGCTCAGCTACGCCCTTCCGAAGCTCACTGCAGGAACGGGGCATTAGGAGCTGCGCTCTTAATGCACCACGAGAAAACTGCATGCCACCTATATCGTTGCCGCCGTGGTTTGCGTTACAAATTCAAAACGCCAATATATGAATTATTTGAGTACAATAACCTCCCGAGGGCTGTTGTCTTGCTTCTTCTCATACACATGTAAAATCAGAAGCAAGAGACGTGGCGTGGCTCAGACGCCGTACCTTTATTCTACAGCGTTCACACTTCTTCGTCGTCCGCTTCTCCATCCACCGCGGTCGGTCTTCAAACGTCATATATATATATATATATATATATATATATATATATATATATATATATATATATATATATATATATATATATATATATATATATATATATATATATATATATATATATATACATATATATATACGATTTTTTCTCGAATAATTAGTTCGCAGAATGAGCACTCTCTATGAGATGTGTTCGCGAGCCGAGTAGCCACTGATTATCACTTCGGCGACCATCCAGCCCGACAACCTCTCTCAGTGTGAGCCGCTGAACGTTGGCATTAAAGAGACCCTAAAGGTTACAATGACGTCAACTTAAAGTGATAAAGCAATGTTCTAGGACGTCTAAGGCGTCAATATAATCGCGAACAGAGCTTTAGTAACCGTGAAATTCAGGTAAATGCATGACATGATTTGAGACCCCCCATCGACATTCCGGTACTAGCCCGATGGTGAAGGCGCTCCTCATCACACACACACACACACACACACACACACACACACACACACACACACACACACACACACACACACACACACGCACACGCACACGCACACGCACGCACGCACGCACGCACGCACGCACACGCACACACAAGCACACACACATACACACACACACACACAAGCACACATACACATACACACGCACGCAAGCACACACACACACACACACACACACACACACGCACGCACACACGCACGCACACACACGCACGCACACGCATGCACAGACACACACACAAGCGTTCATGCCCTAGCCAGCATATTGGGGTGCAATCCGCACACGTCAAATCTTATTTATTCAATCTGCAGAATTTTACATCAATATTAAACGCTGATGTTGTGAACTACAAGAGACAGCCGGAGAATATCGCAGGTATTTCGGCCTCTCCGACTATACGGCAAAAGTTGCGGGGACATTTCAGCAGTTCTCGGAAAAACGCGCGCAGCAATGTATTACTCTATCTCAAGCACGATAAACAGCTCTAAGCTCGGTAAAAACAATGAAGGTGCCGTCATTCAAGATTGCGTGTATTTACTTGCGAGAATCGGCATCTGATTAGCACTGTTGAATGCACACTAAACCTAGGAACGAAATAAAAGAGAGAGAATACAGGTTACTCGGGGAACACATTTGAAGCGTAAACGGGATCGCTGTAAGCAGACAATGACAATTAAAGAGGCGACGCATGCCTTCCTCGCCTTGGCGCAGCCGCGGCTGTAATTAAATGATGAGGTTCTCGTCGCTCCTTCCATTTGAGAACTTTGCTTTCGAGTCACTCGCGGGCGGCAAGAGCGACGAGTTGGGCGACGATGGCGCAAATTAGAAACGCAGCGACAGAAGTTTCCGCGAAGAAGGGTACTTTTCCTGGGGCGAGGCTTTATCTTCGTGTCGACCCCATTACGCGGTTCTTTCGCTTTCCGCGTCGCGCCTCTTCCGGTGAGCGACTTACGACGTGCGCTTCGCGAGTCTCCGCGCACGCGCGCACACACACTCACACACGCACACGCACACACAAACGCGCATGTCGACATCGCCGCCAACAACAACGGCACAAACTCGATGCATTCAAAACAGCTCCTGTTAGTTCGCGCGCTTGCCAGCTCCGTGCACCGACTTCCATTACTTGCTTCCCCCTGAAAAGTCGAAGAAAGCTCCTCTCGTGTTCGTTTGCCTTCTTTCTATAATTTGTGTGTTTTTTTTAAACCTGCCAATGTTTTCCTCTTGCCCTGTCACTCCTTTCGAAGTTTCTTATTTATATCTCGTTTTGTTCCCCTTCAAACTTCGTGTACCGTTCGCCGCTGCCATCTTTCATTTTCCTTCCGTTCCTGCATGGGTAGATTCCCAATTATTTATGGAATTCAGTCTTCTTTTTTTGTTTTGCTCTGCATTTTTTCCCCGCTTCTTGGTCTTCTAGCTTCACTTATTTTTTTTTAATGCATTCCTCTCTCCGGTCTTTTCCTTCTCACGCTCGTTCATTCTGTCCCCCTTTTCAATCGTACAAGTTCTTCATTCAGGGATGTCACTTCGCACTACAGCGCGCGCGACTTGCGTCCCTTCTGCGTGGGAGAGAAGGTGGGGGGGGGGGGGGGGGGCTGTGCTTCTCTGGAGCCAAACTTTACAAAAGGTTCCACGCTATAGGCGCGACGCCGCCCTGCTACGTGGGCAGAAAGGCTCCACGCCCACTCAGTCGGTGCGAGTTCTCGTTGATATTTGCAGATGTAATTTTTGTTTCACGCACCCGGTTTCACGCCTTTTAATGACCGAATTCATTCTCCGTTCGCGAGCAGGAGAAGTTAATCCACCTACGCTCTCGGTATCTTTATTTGAAAGTTGAAAAAAAAAAAGCCAGCACAGTGAAAGAGAGGCAAACAAGATGACAAGCAAGGTGTAATATAGAAGAAAACGCCGATGTAGGAATAAACGAAATGGTTAAGGAGGGAGCAAAAAAAAAAAAGAAAAGGACGCATTTGGGAAGGACGATGCTTCTTTTTTAATCCCCCTAACTTTCCTAAATATTTTTCTTTCCTTGTAGGCTAGCCGACCAGACGAGACCTAAGTTAAGTTCCGTGCCTTTCGTTCTTCTCTTTCCCGCATGGTTGGCCCATGATGGCTATAACCTGAAGAAAAACGTTACGAGCTATCCGACGCCAACTCCACATTGGGTAAGCGCCGATAGCGCGAGAAACTTGGCCGATCAGCGACACACGTGGCGGTAGCCTAGTGGAAATCGCGTTACACTGTTGAGCTCGAGGTCGATGGTTCGATCCCGGCGGCTGAAGCTTCATTTGGATCGGGTGCGATATCGAAGAACGCTCGTTTATAATTACGTGCACGTTGAAGAAACCGCGGTGGTCAAAGTCTACCCGGAGTCCCCCACTACGGCGTGCCTCAAAATCAGAGCGTGGTTTTGGCACGTAGCACGCCCGAATGTAATACTTTTTCGCTTCTTTTTGACAGGCAACGAAAGACACATGACCATAAAAATAGTAAATCTGAAAGGCCATTCAGGATTTTGTAATGCGATGGCTCCGAAAGTATGGAGACGCGTAAAATTATTCGGGTTTAAACACGCCGGGCGTGATGGGGAAGAGCTGGTGAGAATAGCGTTAGGGTATTGAATAGGAAGACGCCGCAAACAAGCTGCTGCACAAAGTTGCAAAACTACTATTCGAGTGAGGCAAGTAGATGTCAATTCACAGGTTTTGTTTTTTTACTTGACCGTGTGAATGATGGTGCTGCTTTATGAAGAATACATATGAGATAGCCGGCAGCGGCTACATTGAGTGGCGTGAAGCTTTATTTATACCATTACTAAGCACGTTTCGCGATAGGCTTAACATTATGATATAGCGTAGAAAATTGGAGAAATAAATTGGGGCCTCTGTGAAACCCACATACCTCAAAATTAAGTACTCAGCCTTAGCTGTGGTTACATTCGCGAGAACGTAACCCTTCTGGCAGAACTATGTCACGGAGTGATAAACATTTCTTTTTGTATTTTGTCGAATTATTGTACTGAGGAGTGCTTGGAAGAAAGCGCCAAGTCCCACGTACAAAACAAGATAGGTCAATATGATAATGTAAAACAACTACTTCGTTGGACGAATGCGTAATAACAACAGCGACAAAAGGAAGGATACGTTATTCGGTTATAAAGGTTGAAGGAAGTTTGGTACAGTAATCAGAGATAATGGACAGCGGAGGAGCGAAATCTGTCGCATTTGTCAGAGTAGCAAGGAAAGAATAGAGAAAGGTCTTTACTATTACCATTTTACTACTAACATGTACGTAAACGGGGTAGCTTCAACGAAATCAATATAAACGTATAGTGGCAAGAAAATGGAAAAATAAAAAAGAAAACAAGAAGGCCCCATTGATACTGCGGTGGCTCGGCTCACAGTGCGGCAAGTTGTCTTTTCGTCTACTGTTACTTCCTTCCTTATTATTTGCATATTTAAATTGGACATTAAATTTTACTGCATGCTTTGTCGGGCTTCATTGTCAATTTAGCTTTTTTGTTTGTAATCATCAACAACAACAATAAAATACTACCAGAATGGTTACGAGTGAAACATACGAGAACGTTGTTCTATCGGAAGATAAAACCAGCGAAAGGGAAATGCTGTTCACTGCGACGAAAGAACAGGTGCAGTGATGAGGATTAGCAAAACTTTTTTTTCTAATGTACAATGTTTAGGAGGCGTTGAAGCCTTAATTGAGCGACGGCTTCTTTCTTTCGCACAGAAATACCTCTAATTGAAGGGCACACGTGCGGTAACTTCATGGCAAGAACCAGAACCTAGAAAAGTGCGTGAGAAGAGCAGTCGCCAACAAGTGTTAACCAGTTTTCCTACCCCGTCAGAGCTTGTCAAATGTAAATTAAGCGATTGCACTGCCTTGACTAGAACTGACACGCAACTCGCGAAGAAAAACGGATGTGACTGCAGATTACTCGGAGCGGCGCCTTCGTCCTGCAGCGGGCCTAACTAGGGAGACATGTTGATGAGGATGGACTGGAGCCACCTTCTAAATATTAGAGAGAATAGAATTTATTGACAGGAAAGACAGAGAAGTCGACCTGGGCTAGCGCGCTCTAGTCTGCTACTCTGCAATGGTGAAGAAGGAAGGGGAGTGTAAGTACGAGGGATGGATGATGATGATAATAGAAGTGGTGAGTGCTTATGTACATGAGACAGTTCCCTTGCTAGAGCCACTCGTCGAGCTTTGTGCCCTGCAGAAACTTCAACAACACTTTATTTGCACGCACTGCAGTTGCGTGTCAGGCCATGGGCCGAGGATAGCTTCCTCCGACAGTGGTTGCCTGCCAACGCTAGCTAGGAAACTTTCTAACGTCCTTCGCTCCAGCGTATATTCTAAAGATTAGGTTGACTTTAACTACATGATCAAATAGTGTTGCAAATGTTATTGCACTGCCTCTATAAGCATCTCATTTCCCGCATAATCCGAATTCACGTCCTCTGATACGGTCCAGCGTAGCGCGAACGTGCGCAATGCGCAACACATTTGCGCTGCTCTGACGAAAAGCAGACACTTTTACAGTCTATAGCGTCAAGGTGAAACAAGCCTGACCGGCAGTGCTGGGCGCTCTGTGATGAGTCAGGCGCTGGAACAGAACATGTCCTAGCTTGCGTCGGAGCCGCTAGACCAGAGTACATCGCTAGTTAAAGTGGCTGGTAGGTATAAATAAATATAATGAAAAAAAAAATAACCCTTTGTGGTTGAAGCACCGTTCCAATGCTCGTCAGAGCGACAACGAACTAACCGAACAGTAGGTTTCAATCGGAACATGAGCACGACATCACCTCGTAAATGTGAAGGAGGGAGGCGATCCGAGGGAGGCGATCTCCGAGGGAGGCGATCTCATAGTCAACGTCGTTTAATGTTCGCAAGACCTTGTAGACTCCGGTATAGCGTGAAAGCAGATGTTCGGACAGGCCGACGCGGCTACTTGGCAACCACAGGAGAACGAGAATTCCTGGACAGAACTGAATGCTGGGGTGACAGCTGTCGTATATACAGCGGGTCTTTTGTGACAGTTGAGATACTAAGTCGATTATAGGCGGCCTGACGAGCTATACGAGCCGAAACTGGGGCGTCGTGGCGTATTATGCTGTTTTTGTGACACCGGAGGAAGCATGGTCTCAAAATGACTCTGGGATGGTGACCAAACAAAAATTTGAGGGGAAAGAAACCGGAATATCATAATGACGTGAAGAATTATACGCAAAGGTTACGTAGGGCATTGTTGTTTGAATCGCGATGGTCGGCAGAAACGTATACATAGGGGAAGATCTCTATAAGGGTAATCAATTTTCTTCTTTTTTATCTCACTGAGAGGCTTTTATTTCGAGGAACCCATATGGTTTTCCTTTGTAGGAATGCTGCGAGTGGGTGGATGTTTCATTTTCCCTTTATTTATTACTTCTCTCCACCTTGCGGGTTTCCGCAAAAGTATTACGTCGGTCACATCTACCATGATGGATTGACTGTCCACACCAGTGACAATGACAACACATCGTTGAGATTACCATTTGTCATGCCGCTCTTTGGTCATGCCTGGCCCTTGCGCCATTAAACACCACATATCAAAACTATTACGTCAAACAATTTTAGCTTACTAACTCTTCGTGAATAGAAACCCAGAAGTATGCGACATCTGTAGAGCAGCTAGTGGGCAGGGTACATACGATAGCATAGCGCGTCGAATAGTCGGTAGCAACGGCTATCTATTTGTTAACTATAACAGAAGCGGGAAAGCGACCAAGAAAGTCCACGCCGATAACTGTTGGCGTTCCTCACTGTGTCCCACACGGTCATTTTTTTTTTCAAGAATCTCTATAATAATATTTTTACAATGGCTAGCGTGTCCATTTCTCATTACAGTGGCCGGAAACGTCACTGCGTTCGTTATTCATAAATGAATTCCGCGGCACATTTCTTGTCTCGCTATTGCTCTTCATTTTCTGAATACTCCTGCACGTCTTCCTACGGGAAACGCATGGCTAAAAAGTATCCTTTCTCGAATAGCGAATGTGTTCAACAAATAAACTCGTGTCGGGTACAGGTGCAATATTTGACGCGTTTCATGCCGATCGATGCCGCATAATTTAATTTCGTTCGCCACCTTACGATTGCGTCTGGCGGCGTGGCGTAATCAGCGAGACTGCGGTGGTTTTCCCTAGAGTGTTAGCTAAAAGTTGTTTGGCGCTCTACGTATGAATACTTAAAAAAACATTTAAACAGGTGAAAACGCAGACACGAGCGGTTCACGTCTCTTAATGAGCCCCAACATCACAAGAACGCCTCCTACTTATGTGTTCTTGTTTTTGTCAAAATTACTTGGTGAAACTTCCTCAGCATGACGGCTGCTCGAACGAGTCTTGCAGCACTGACCAGCAGAGCACATCATTGCGGTGCGAGTAAGCCCGCGACGGGCTTTTCGAGCGTACGCTCCCTCGCTAAATCCGAAAGCCCCGTTCCCCTTAACTCATCCGGAGTGTCCTTTCCCGCGTCACACGTATGCATTTTTATCTGCCACGTGACCGACAAAGTCTCTTACTAGCGGGGAATGCGGCACCAAAGGCCGCCGCGTCTGCTCGCGATGGCGTATCCATATACATGAGCCAACCGGACGTACAGTGGGCTGAATATCTTACTGCGCTCTCTCTGTCCCTTTCCCTTTCGCGTACGCCGCTCATAATTTGCATTGCACTGCGCTGGGTTGCTAAGCGCGCGCCATCTTCGCTGCCCCGCACGCGGTTTCCTCTCCCGCGAAAGGAAGTAAAAAAAAAAAAAAAAAAAGAAGGAGGGAATCCTGCTCTCGTTCGACTCGTTAACAAGACAGCCCTGTAGCAAAGCACGGACGCGACGGAATATACGAGCCATCCGCATATCTATACTCCCCGTCCTTCATCATCGTGCTCCCCTACGCCGATGCGCGTGTTCGAAATTTCTCGCTTCCCCTCCGATGTCCCGCTTCGTGTTTTCCCGCCATCGTGCTTACAGAGCTTCTTAGCTTATTCCTTGCTTGCCTTGTGTTTCTTCGCGGTGGCTTTTTCTCGGCGGCCTCTCGGGCCGCTGTGTCGCGAGTGTTTAAGACATCGAAAACAGGTGCCCTTTTCTTCCTCGCCTCCCCCACCCCTTCCCTCACTTACCCCGAGGTACACATGCCCCAACGTCCTCCGCAACATTACAAATATTTCGGTGAAGAACAACTTGCAATCATCTAGCGAGAAATTTTTGTGTTTTCTGGCCGTCTACTTTAACTCATTCTCTTGTTTTGGCACTTCCTAATCTAGGCCAGACGACACACTTCATCGCTTCCTTAAAAAAAAAAGAAAAAGAATGTAAAGCAAAAGAAGCCTGTTGAAGTCTTTGTGGCTGGTAAAACTTTGCCACCCCAACCAAGTAGCGGTTTCGGGACTGCTGGTGCTGATTGATTTCAAGATGACTCGAGGGTTTCTTGTACGAGCCAGGTGTGAGGACGAGCTCCCACGTCTCCCGACAAACGGGCTCGTAATGGGCTTCAGACGACGTGGAAGGAGTGCGTGTGTGTCTGGGGGGGGGGGGGGGGGGGAGGGGGAGTGCGGCACGAGAGAAGTAATGGATGTCCAATGAGAAATTTCGGAAAGCTAGCAGATGGTCGGGAGAGACGTGTCGCCAGATGCACGCTTCACGATATGGTGCCTGTCGGTAAGAAGGTGCCGTTTGTCTTAAGCTCTTGCCGCCCTACAGCGAGAGAGAGCAAGCTTTTTTCTTAAATACAGCAAATCTTGCCGGCGAGTAAGCAGGCGCTTACATGTTCCTCTTCATAGAAAAGGGGATCAGGGACAGGAAGGCCCTAGAAGGACCAGGGTGAAAAAGGAATGAGAAAAAAAAACATGAAAAATAGTGATATGGTATTTGCAGATGAGAGAAAGGTGATGGGTGTTAGTGCTTGTCATGCTAGAGTTGGTGAATTACCCCCCACCCGTACTGTCATAACTGGCGCATTAGAAACCGTAGAACACATATTGTTGGAATGGCCAGGTTACAGAGACGAGACAACTAGTTATCTAGTTAGAGTGGGCATTGTTTCACAAGGACCACTAGATTTAGGAAGAATATTAGGTATAATTCTTTCTTCTGCAAAGCAACGGCAAGTTTTAAAACGGCAAGTTTTCTTTTTATACGCATTGAAGACAGCCGCACTGCGTTCAGAGGGCAAGCCTTTTTCTCGTTCTTTGCAGAGAATTTTGATCTAAATGCGAATATATAGTCGAACTTTGAGTTTTTTCTTTATTTTAATTGCTTGTTGAGCGCGCATGTTCTTGAAGTTTCCTTTTTCTTATTCGCACTTGAGTGTGATACCAAGTTATGCATTTTTCTTTCATTTTTTTCATGTTGATCAATATTTTTACGTAATTTGCATCCCTCAATGCCCTTAGGTTCTATATAAGTTCAGGATATGTATTTGTACACATTTCTTACGGTGTCGGCGCCGGTGTCGGTGGAGTTGCCAGTGAGCCAAAATTGCCGTATATATATATATATATATATATATATATATATTTAGGTGTATGTAAATGTCACGCCTTGCTATATAACATGCGGTATTGGCCCTTTTCGCGGCGATGCCGTGAGCGCTGCCATGTTTGATCATGTGGTGACGCGGCCATTGCTTGCCTCAACCGGCTAGCGTTGCCTTCGTGTTTACAATGGGTGTCTACGACGCCTCCGCGGCTTAGAATACCTCTGTTTTGGGAGATGTCGTAGATGGTGACTCGGTGGACGACAGGAAGCTTTGGCCACAGCTTCCGAGAATCCGCAAAAGTGCTTTGGAAGCTGATTAAGCTATGCCCAAACGGCGCGAGAAGCGTATATGTTACTTGTTTTAAAAGCGAGGCTAAATATTTATTCCAAGCTATCCGAACTTTCCGCTAACGTACTGAATCAGGATTAGTGTGCTTTGCTCTTCGTTCTTTATTTCGCAAAAATTTTGAAGCAGCGGGTTGTCACATTTCTGACTAAATTTTCTTGGTGCAGTCACTCTCTGATTATTTCTACCTAATCCCTCGCGGGCGGACTCAGTTCCGACATATTTGTTCTTGCTGCGCGCAAGGCTTGAAACGTAGCTGTCTTGTAGTTTGTAATACCATGTAGCAAAGATGGTACTTTGACATGCCCGGGGTAGTTGGAGAAGTATGGGAGAGGTCTTTGCCCTGCAGTGGGCGTAACCAGGCTGATGATGATGATGATGTAGTAAAGATGTAGTAAAGATGTATTATTGCTAATAACTCGCTTACTCTTGTGGACCGTCACGAAACTTTCAGCTTCGACCATTCGGGCGCTGTCGGTGTAGTCCGTCATTTATTGTGCGTATATGGTGCGCATATATTCAAGTGTGCGCCCATTCCCTTATGAACACGTTGACGATAGAGTGGGCGTAAGACCCCGTGCCAGTTGGGGTAGATGTGTATGGATACTGTGCTTGAAACGTACTGTAGGGTGATAGGAAGCGGCGCTACTCCCTCTGTCATTGTTTAAGGACCGGTGCTCACTGTTGCCGACGTTCCGGGGCTGAAGCACATTCTTTGAAGGTTAACGATACAACGCTGGCGCATGAGCAAATTTCTGTATCATCGAAGAAAGCCGTACATCTCGACGTGCCGGTAACAAGTACGGACAGTTGCAGCAATGGTACGCGAACTCGGCTACACAGATTCGTTCCATTCCTTAATATGCCAGTCACTGCGAGACACTTCAGCACCTTATATTTGAGTGTCCCACTTTCAGTGCGCAGCGCATGTCGCTAGTGAGAGGCTATCATCTCCTGGGCCTGCGGCGTACGACACATGACGGATGTTTGTACCCCAGTGGTTGTGCGTCTAAACGTAATCAGGCTCATCGCGCTCTACTTACTTTTTAGAGGTAACTAACATAGGCTCACATTTGTAGCGTCGAAACTATTCTGTTCAACATTCTGTAATAGCGTGACCTTCAGTGACCGGCCCTACTGTGTGCGAACTGTACTGTGTTCTACTTCATTCTTTAGATTTGTCCTGTTGCTCTTCCTTTCCTCTTTTCTCCCCTCCTTCCTATCTTCCATTTCTGTGTTGCTGTCACCTCCCTTCTGAAGAGTAGGCCGGCGTTGTGCCCCTTCCGGTGGCAATTGCCAGCCGGCTCCTCGCTTTCCCTTTCCTATTAACTGTATATATGTGCTCAAAACAAACAACAAACAACAGCCAACTACTGCACATGTCTTCAATCCACATGATTCAATCCGGCATGACTGGATCACAGTGCGTCAGCAAAAACGCAGTCGCATTTCCGAAAGTCGCATCGCACAGAAGCAAGGTGGAAGCGGTAATGGTTTCGTAATCGTGCGCTGTCGCCCAGGCGACGTGCGGCGCGCCGCCGAAAGCGCCATCTCCTTTCTCTAGAACAAACCGCTCCGCGAGGAGGGGCAGAAAGGGGGCTATATTGCCACACCATTCTATCACTAAAATGGCTCACTCCTTGTCATACATTCTTGACATAGTTATTCCTCGGTATCTTCAGAATGACAGCGCACAACCAAATGTACGTCATTAAACAAAGCACTGACAGCGCATGCCTTCTTTGTTAAGTATTCTCAAACTGAAATATTGAAAATGCGAAACAATAACAGAAACCTGAAAATGATGTAATTTCATTGGCGCGGTTGTGCACCACCTCCGGGTTCGGCCCACGCAGGAGGCCGCGTTTCTATCAGAAAGCTCCCGTTCCCGCATAGCCTTCGCCGCCAGCGTTTCCCGGTAAACATCGCGCTTACACAAGCTGCCAGCGTTTCGTGGTAAACATCACGGTTACATAAGCTGCATTTGCCGGGAAGCGTGAGAAGCAGTGAGAGATCTTTGAATGCTATCGCGTTCCACTCTTGAAGGTGAACCTTTGGCGTCCTCTAAGTTATTTTTTTTTTTCAAAACTTTGCGTATTTCCCATCAACTTGTTTTCTTTTATATTTGTTCTACATTTAGATGACCATTGTGTCAGCATCATGATATTGCGTTATTTTACTGCCACATAGTGATTCCTTCCACCACCTAAACTTGACCAGATATCCCAGTACCGTCTTTGGCAATGGTGCCTGCTTTTGTATTTCAGATCCATCAAAACTTGTAACCACTTTGCGTAGCAATAAATTATAAATTATAAAAAAATAATAGAGCGAAGTAACAGGATGCTTGTATTCCTACCCTCTCCACCGGATCCCGTAGCCAAATTTAATCTAATCTCATCACTCACTTTGCAAGAATGAGTCAAACGCCGCTTTTGCGCACGGTATACGCATCTCTTCAGCAACAAGATATGGACTGACGTTCCTATTTGTTCCCGTTTTTATTCTGCTACAGATTTCTTTCACGAGATCCAGTGCTAACGGGATTATACTGTCTCTCTAAACGTGCGCCGCCTCAGGCAGTATTGTGCAAGAATTTTTTTCTACAGATTCTATTCTTTTCTCTATCATCCATCTCAACGAGTGGCCTATACTGGCGATAACGTAGCCCTGGGCCTGGCCAACGTAGACGTATTTAATGAAAACGTGTAAAGTGAAAAGAGTGGAAAGTGAAAAGAACCGTTGCATACTACGGCCCCCGCTCTAAAATTTGCCCGCTACTATTGAAATAATTTCGCCACTTAGCGTGAAGGTACTCGTAGACGCGAAAATCGCTCCCAAAATAAATGTAATTGACTTTTTAGAAAAGCTTCGCGAATGGATTCTTTACTGAATTATTTTGTTGTCGTGCTAGTATTACGAAACTTCACGCAGGGGTTTAATAAAAAGCTGTTCATTTTACTGAAATAGTGACATTAGCAGTAATTTCCACGCATCGAACCGAAGATGTGTGAAATTAAATATTTATTTATTTATTTATTTGCATTCTACTGGGCATTTGAAAAGTAACTGCACACCGAAAATTGTCGTCTTAAACTTTGAAGTTATACTAGCGGCAGTGCAGCGAACCGCTACCGGAGATGCTGAAAATGTCCGCCACTGGCTTGAAAACATGTTTACGCATCACGCTTCTCATGCTATCAAACACTCGACCGAAGGTAGCTGGGCTTACCTATGCAACTTTCTGGGTAATGGCTAGCTGTAGCACATGCAACGCATGGGGATTCTAATTGCGCACTCGTCCTTTGAGTGCACCCCACTAGCGCTATCAGACGAACTATAGGTATACTGCGCTATTATAATCGCACGTAAAACTGCGATGTAATCCGCAATCGTCATAATATCTCAGCTCATCTACTCACTGCACAGTTACTTTTCAAACACCTTGCACGAGTTACTTAAATATGTAATAACAATAACAAATGAACCGCTATTTGACCTGGGCCGGACAAAATAGTCGGATGCAAGTGTATACTGCGGAAAACTTGAGGAACTGATATCTAGAAACGTTGCTAACCACAGCTTTCCTCAGAACAAAGACGTTTTGAGTATTCAACATGGGCCCTATAAAGAAAAAGAAATATTTCTCTAAAGCTATCTTACGAATAAATTACGTACACTTGTGATAATTGGGCGTATAATAAATGCAGCCGGCCCATAGCAAAAACCGCCCTCTTAGAACGAAAATAATGGTGGATAGTGCACTATATCTACTTGAATGGGCGGATAAGTTCTGCTGGAATCCGCAAGGCGACGGGTGTTTTTATGCTGGAGGAAATGCTCGTCTACCTGAAAGCAGTGCGTAAGCTACAAACCAAATACACGCGGGCTTTTTTTTTTTTTTGAAAGAAGCCTTGTTCCTCCCAGCGGCCGAACCCGCTACCGCCACCTTTCCTCAGCAGTTGCTCAACAAATTACGCTAGCCGAGTAGTCAGAACAAGAAGTGCAAAATCAAATTGACAGCTTGAAGCGGGGGCAAGAATTATTTCATTTTAACGAAGTGTCCTCGCGACCTGGTTGCAGTGGGGAAGGCCTTTGGGTGCCAGACGTACTTTGAGAGAAACGTTATCAATTCTGATTAGGGCACAGCTCTGCTCAAAAGTAAAGTTGTTAGAATTTAATTCGTCAGTTCTAAATGAAGGCGACTGCCCAAAGTTTGCTCATGAGCTAGTGATGCACGGAGTGTGTAGGCGTTATATATTATTAGAAGGGTGCATCGAGTGGCGCAAGAAATGAAGTGTACTTCATTTCTTCAAAACAGAAAACGCTTTCATACAACTAAAACTCGCAAAGAAAATCTTTGTATGACGCAAACACTCTTTACCTATAAGACTATGATCCTAATTGGCACAGTTTTTGACTAGTAAGTGCATCAAGTTGAGGGACAGCAAGCCGCTTTTAAAGGAGTATTCGTTTTTTCCCGCCTCGACGTGCCATGCGCGCGGAGTGAATCACCCGTTTCTCACTGAACGGTAACGTGAGTCTGTCAGCTTCAGGGAACGGACACAGTAGCCAATTAATTCCTTCGCTTTAAAAGCGAATTCAGCTGTCATGAAGAAGAAAAGACATGATAAGCAATTTAAAAAAAAAATGGAAGCACAATAAAGAAAAAACAAGCACGAATAAGGCAGCAGCTGATGACGCTTACTAACATCTAGGTTGTCTTCCCGATGTCGTAGTTCGTGTAGCACAAAATTGAAGTTCATTCACGTTTATTAGCGATACGAGTCACGATAACTCATTGGAGAGGGACCGGACACGCGCAACCAAGAAGTGAAACTTGTTTTAGACGTACCTGCGAAGTCTGAGATGCACACTGCCTAAACGGAAAGGACGTCAACTATCATAACACGTACACAGAATGACTACAAAGAAGTGGTCCAATATTACAGCGCGCGGTCAAGAAAGTCCATCTCACACGTTTGCAATGGGCTGATGTGTTGTTGATACAATCGTTATTTTGCTTTGTGATGAAGCATGCGTGAAAAAGTTAACGTGCCACGAGGCACTCGCGGACTCGCCCTTCCACCCACCCAGGCACAAATAAATACTTATCGAATATGTGCGCGAGCCATCACTGATAAAGTGATTGAACGCAGCCAGAATCACCCGTAGTATTGAAGACCTGCTGGTGCGTATTATTGATCCTACACCACTTAAGTCACAGAAGAAAAAAAAAAACAATTTACGGGCACATACGTTTGGACAGACGTGGGCGCAGAGCATTCCTTGCTTCTTATTCTTCCGCCAAGAATAGGCGGCAAGCGTGCGTTTTTCTTATTTAATTCAATTTCTTTTGCACTAGCAAGACTTCTTAGCATTGCTAAAAGGGTGCGGGGCAAAGCGGGCCAAAAGATTTCTTATAGGTAGCGCCCAAATGCGAGTGAGAACGAATAAGCGGTAAACAACAGAGGCAGGACGCCTTCGCTGGGTGCGAGCCGCTGCCTGTCGTCTGCATGAATAGCGCGCCGCATGCTGACGCACAGAATGTACAGCGAAATCCGAAAAAATTCACGACTGATCTTATTTTCTTTCTTTTTGTATTTTTCCCTCTACATGTCTTTCTTTCTCGAACGTAGTCATATGCGCTTCCACGGCTTCCGTATTTATTCGTTTCTCTAAATGCGCACTGCTTCGCTCCCGCGAAACGTGCTTTTGGCAGCCTTGGCGGGAGGTTTGCTGGTCTCGTCGCTTCCGTCGGCTAAGCTCGTTCCCTCGCGCCTTCGCTTCACGGGAATCACATTTGCGTGCAAAAGACCAGCGCGCGTAAATGTGCGTTACGGATGGCGGTGAGAATCCAACTGACGTTGGCCTTATTCGGTCCTTCTTCTTCTCTTACCTTCTCTCCACATCTCCCTGGAGGCTGCAAAACGTTTTTCTTTTTTTTTCTTTTCGCGAAGGACCTTTTTTGTAAGCGGCTGCGAAATGCTTCGGCACGAATGGCACCTGCGGGACGTTATGCATATACGTTCTCGCATCTGCAAATCTTGTGTTCGTTCTTTGTTTTTTTTCGCCGCTTTAACTTTGACTGTTTACACCTTTTGTGTTGTTTCTGTACGTAGGGAAGCAATAAGAGCGCCGTCATTCTTTCCTTTATTGCACCTCGTTGCAAGGGACATTATTTCTGCCTTTGTGCGAAGTGTCATTGCCAAGCGTTTCTGCTGGTTCTTGTCTTTCCACTCCCGAATTGCATTTAAGTACTTGTGTTTTTTGCACAAATCTTAGGCGGAAGCGTTAGCTCGGGAGCTCCTGTCTGATAACATGGGAAAGGATAAATCATTTTTTTCTCGGCAACCACTACACCAAATTTGATGAAGTTTGTTGCTATTGAAAGAAAAAGTTAGAATCTGGTGGCTGTTGGAAAAAGATTTTTTTATCTAGACCGTCAATATATTAACAAATGTTGTTGGAAACAGCGAAATTTAGAAAAACCAGACTATCAAGTTTACAGCTCCGTATGTCAGCAATGAAAAAGGCTATCATGAATTTGTACATGGCATCTAATAGTAAACTTAAAGCATACAGAATAAATGTACTTTACATAGCTCACAAGCACACCAGTAATATGTCAGTAGGACCTTTGCAAAACATTTCCAAACTCCGTAATTATTTCACGTAAACTGTAAATATATAACAAAGTTGCTAGCTTTCAATGCTCCGATGCAGTGGACGAACCAGCGATATCTGTTCTTGGGGCAGAGTTGCGGATTTGCAATTTGCGCGCTTTTATATTTTGCGAGCTTTAAATTTTTGGGAATTTCCGTCACAAGTTCAAAGCCGTAAATCAAAATTCCGCTTCCAGCAGTCACTAGAATTTAACTCTCTCCCTCAAATGTAACAAATGTCATTAAAATCAGCCCAGGGGTTATCTCAGAAAAAAAATATTTTTGCCGTTTACATGTATTTTAAAAGGCGGCGTCGGAGTATGGACCGAGCTAGAGCTTCCGCTTAAGTGTAAGCGATTGCGTTTGTTGCACGAATGTTTACATGAAGCGCCCGCAAATAGGCAGTGGCAATCAGTACGGTACAAACTTCAGAGCATTCGTTTTACCTGTTTTTTGGCGTATGCGGTGAGCGCGAACTGGGGTGTAACACTTCCCAGCACAGTAATCCCCAGCACAGTTGCGCGTGCGTTCATGAGACTGGGAAGAGTACATTTTCAAGGGAAATGTTCAGGAGTTGAAGGTCAGTCCGACGTATGCCTGACTCGTGCTAATGCTCACGTCTGGGAAGGCGGATCAGGTTTCATGTTCTAGTTAATAAACAAATCACTTGCAAGAACTCTATGTAATTTTGCTGTATAGCTTCTAGGACTATGTGAAAGACTGGCGCAGAGCGTTGTTAAGTTTTTCAGCAAATTATATCACGCGCCACTGAGAAAAAGTTCCAAAAGCTCGAACACTGATACCCACGAAAAAGAAAAGTTATTGTGTTACATCGGAGCTGAGGAGAAAAGTATGAAGAAGAAATGCTGTTCTTTTTATTCGGGGAATGCGGGCGTAATGTCCCCCGGCGACTACGGGGTCGGTGATAACGCTTCGCTTGTCAGTGCCCTCACTCGTAAACGTTTCAATCCTTACATTTTGCACATTTAGGGGCACTCTCAGAAACAATAATACAGAAGCAAACTGCAATTACAGAGAAAAAGTTCGAGCACACACGTGTCAGGCGCTTCTATTTATTTTTCACGTCCGTTTGTGCCATCTAAGTCGCCTGTGAGACTTCGTGCTCATTAGATGCCGCCGTAGTCTTATGCTTTCCTTCAAAGTACGAAGCGGACAGAATAGACATAAAGCTTAAACGCTGAAGCTTAGCCAAGATAGATAATAACTGAGCTCTAGTTAGGAAAGTTAACTCAAACGTGCTTAGGAATGTCCTCTCAAGCATGCGAAAGAGGGTATGCAGAAAGGTAAGGTTAACTGAAGGTATAAAAAGAAAACACTTTAGGCACTACGCGTTGAGCGAGTCAATTTTGATTTTCTGCAACCTATTTTCCCCCGTGCCACCTTCAGGTGCGTTGTGGTAATTTAAGTGCCCAGATTGTGGCACTTACTAAGCATGTGGCCACTTTCAAAATGACTCTTTGTAATAGCTTCCTAAATGCTATACTAATTTTCCGAAACATCTTAATGAAAGGGTAATAAGAAACCGAAGTCAATTTAGCTGAGAGACTTCCTCATTAGGATGTCCATCTTGGTCTAGCTGTAATATTTCTGCCCGACTTCCAGCAGTAAGAGTAGAGATACGTTGTTTTTACTGACTGTTATTTGAGACAGGAGCCATAAGAGCAGGGTATTTAGCTTTAATTTACGGCTGGCGGATTTCAGAGACATGTGTTGAAAAGGACGCCCTCGTAATTTTCAGTTCTTGAAGAAAGTAAGGTGAAATGTTCTTGCCCCTCGTTCTGCAGCCACCTCACGGCCACAGGATCGCCGACAACGCAAGATCACGTCCTCTCTTATAGCATCAATTTCTGTTTCAACAGATATAAGACCTTGTTTCTTGACCTGCTTATCCTGGAAATCCGCACACTAGATAGCTCTGGTAATAAAGAACGAGCTTTGAAGAAGTCTTGCTGGAGACAACCGTTTCCGCCGTCTCCCGGATTGGGGCTTTAAATTGTTTTTATTCTAGGCACAGAAAGCCTGCACTAAGATTGGGATTTTCTCCAGGCGGGACCACAACGCGAATTAGGGCTCAACCTACGAAGCACCCACGACCTCAGTTTAAGTGACACATTCCAGTTCAAAAACAACTGGCCGCAATATTTCTAGATCAGCACTGGGTGATAATTTTTGCTCGTACGTTCAGCGACGTGTAAGTCCTGTTTAATTTATATTGTGCAATGCCCCACTGCAAGATTTAGTACAGACTACAAGGCTGCCAGCAGCAAGGGGAGACAATTTTTGTTCTAGGCTTCCTAGTTGACCGTGCTGCGCCGATTACGTTGCATCGAGTTCTGCTTTCTGTCTGCTGTTGTAACTTTCCTTTCAATGCGTTGCTGTTCGGCTTAGTTTCGGAAATACCCATTTCCGAACCTGATTGTTTCTCAGTAATGTGTTTGGTTTCCAAGCTTCCTCTGCTGAAAGGCATCACATCCATTGTATATGTCCCTAGAATAGAAAGACATGTCTTTACAGTGTTAGCAGGAAAGAGGTATAACTTAATGTTTTCTGCTGGAAACTCCTCGCGAAATTGCCAAGCCTGCGTTTCATTTCCTTTTGCTTTCCTTTTATGATGGCTTAAGGCCATGGTTTTTTCCTCTTCTTCTTTCTTTTTGTAGTTCTCATAAAAAAAAAAAATTGTCGATCTCTCAACTATTATTTTTTCATCTGGAAAGTACAATTCTTGTTCCGCCGATCGATGCATAGCAGGTAACGTGCTGCACTGGTCGCTTCAGATGAACTTCCACCGGTACAAATCTAGTGTGCTTTGTCCAAATTCAGGGTATGGCTTCTGTCCACGCACTACTGATGGAGAACACACCTATCGCTTGCTGAGAGGACGAATATTGCTACATTTTACGACTGTTATAAAAATCAGAGGATGAAAATAATTTTAGCTCTATTCAGCTCAGATATTGCATATCGAGCAAGGCGGTCAACCACGGCAATGACAATTAAACGTCATGCTTTGACAGACACAAAAATCACGAGAGGCAAGCACCATGTGTGCATTCTGTAACTGAGCTCACGTAGTAATTTAGGTTGGCATTTCAGCAGGGACAATTTTTTTTTCTTTGTAATATTTAGGTTTGCGAAATTGAATATGTTTGTTCGAGAGTTCTCCTGAGTGGTCCTTGCCAAACAATAAAAGCGGTCATGCAGTTATTCAGCTGTTATGCTTTTATTCCATTTCCTAAGGATGGGTTCCCGAGTTTAAATTAGTGCAACGCTACTGATTTCTTTATTTTTGGCGCACATATTTTTCACTGCAACGAGGACAAAAAGGAGGATGTATACGTTTTATTTCGCTGTGTTATGACTTCATGATGCTAAACCAACTGGCCCAGTCTTTCACCTTACTGAGTGTAACAGCTAACGAAGCAATGCCAAGAACTTTCTGATCCGCTACCATAAGACGCCACATGACAGTGACTAAGTTCTTAGCGTCCTTGCCTTTTCTCTCTATTAGTATCTTCCCTCTTTCTTGTTGTGGGCACTTTCTATTAATGTATCTATCTGCCTATTCAAGGAAGAGGACAGCCACGTGCCATTGGGCTTGCCCGCAGTTTGCTGGCTCTTGTCTAGAACCCATGACGCTGACCCACAGTCTCGAAGCCAACTACTGTTGTCAAAGACTGCAGCTCCTTTGTCTTCACCGCTGCGCTAAACACAGCCGCAAGTCATTAAGAACAGCACAAAGATTTACACACTCATCTTTGGAATATTTTTACACGAGCCTGCTGCGCAGGTTAGGATGATGCGTCACCTATAGGCGGCGCCACCATATGTGTTGTATCTGATGCTCCGGCTCATCAAACCGTGATTTTTGTTAACTACCGGGGAAAAGGCAGCACATATACTTGTTGCTTAGTCCCAGTGGGGCCTTTTACAAGAAGCATTGGACTCTTCATTGAGGGTAATTTAGCCCAACGCACTTACTGAAGATACGTCACTGGAACTTCGGCCGAAACTTAAGTGCTCCTTAAATTTTTGAGCTACACAGGTCTAAGCCGACGGCTTTGAGCGGGCCCTAGTGACCCGATTATTTAACGCGCATCCTTATGCCTGTTCTAATCGTCGCGTCTTATGAGCCTCATTTGCTTTTCTTCCCCATCCCTCTGAGCAGAATAACAGGTCAATCTTTCATCGGGTCAACCTCTCGCCGTTTGTTCAACTAAAATACCTGTGTTTGTTTCAGGAGTGCTTGAGGTTACTAAATGACACGTTTTCGTGGCACAAAACCTAAAGGCGTGACGCGCAGGCCTCCCTTGCGATACAACGCACTCACTGCGTCTCCACAAATAGGACGGCGCAAGCAGTACTCACGGCAGATCTCGTCCGTGGTGTCCCCGCAGTCATCGTACCCGTCGCAGTGCCAGGACTTGGGAATACAGCGCCCGTTATCGCATTCAAATTCATCGTGGGTGCAATTGCGTGGCGCTGTATTGGAAAAAGAAAACATGCGCGCACCGTTTCTGTCAACTTCGCCGCTTGTACACAAGTGGTGACTCATTAGAAACAACTTAAGGAACCATTGTTCTGATAATCTTTGCCAATGTTTCATATAGCTGAAATAGCCGCGTCCCTCAATTCGCGAGCTTCTCAAGAAAAATAAATCATATCGGGGCGTTTCGTAGAGCTGACTTATTATGCCTGATTGTTTCTCATAGTAAAGCAATCGTGTCACTTGATGACTTAAGAAGCAAAGAAAAACTAGCAGAGTAAGTTCCTGATAAGTAGTCTTTGCTAGGTGTACACAATAAGTACAATTAAACGCAATTGCGACAATTTCGATAAAATATGGTGAAATAAGTTATGTGAAGCATAATACTTGAGGCGATCTCGTCAAGACATCTGCTCCGACGAGAACGCATCCTTAAATAAACAGCTATGGTCCACGACTCCAGACGGATGCCGCGAACCTCAGCTAGCAGGACGTCACATAACTTTAGGCAATACGTGCCCCGTTAAAGAGACAGTATTTAACCGAGGTTGACTGAAGGGCTCATTGATTCCTTGTTTTTGCAGTAAAAAATTGGAAAGAACTATTAGAGAGAAGAACGCAGAAACGCACGTGTACTTAGATTTAGGTTCAGGTTAAAGAAGACCCAGGTGTGATAAATTATTTCAGAGTCCCCCACTATGGCATGCCTCATAATGAGATCGTGCATTTCATATGTAGAACTCAAGGATTTAATTATTAACTCACCGCAGTCGGCCTCATCGCTGCCATCGGTGCAGTCCTTGCTGCCGTCACACCATTGCGGCTTAGGGATGCAGCGGCCGTTTTGGCACATGGCCTCTTCCGGCTGACAGATGGGTGCTGCATAGGAAGCGACGTGTCACAAATAGTCGTAACACAGCAGTCATTAGCTCGCCGAATCTCGCACCGAGTATATTCAGGCGCAAATAAATATTATATGCTTAGATTTATATGCGATTGTATGTAGTCAGCAGTGTTATATAAGACCAGACTAATCATGATGAAAAGTTTAAGCTAAGGTCAATCTCAGTTGACATCTACGTAATATTTGCGCTATGGATCTACGTAGGTATTTGTCGTTTAGTGATACCCAGTGAACCAAGTTGGCGTCAAAGGTGTTAATTCAAAAGTGGCACACACTCAGTGGTGCCAGAGGTACATGTCCAAGTTGACATCACATAGTTTCGTTGACGGGCGACACAAACCCAGCGCAGCGCAGAATCTCCTCCGAACGGTCTTTTAAACACATCGGGTGCGACATGATAGCCCGACGCAGTACGCGCTTGAACTTCGGGGTGCTATGGCCGGCCGAGAAGTCCAGTCACAACGCAGAACCTTGCTATCGCAGCCAATGCTGCGTCCTTCGGGCGAAGCTGCAAGTTTTTAGGCGCAAGCGTAACTGTCCAGCTCTTTAAATGGGTGGTGTCTATCTGTAGCCGCGAAGCAAACGAATGAGGAAGGCACCTGGAGGTAATGAAAATGCCACCTAAAGGAAGGTACTATGCCAAGGAGCACAATTCTAGTAATGCTCCTAGAGCGTTACTCTAGGTGGCAAAATAAATGAAAGTGATGCCACCTAGAGGAAAGTGTAGGTAGCGTTGAGCGAAAGCGGGAAGCACAAACGAGGCGAAGCGTCGCGGAGGAGGAAGGTAGGCAGAAGCGAGCTAGGTTGACCTCCTCTGGCAGTTGCTACAGGTATTTTTTGCGATACTGACGTACTGAGATAACATAGTCCTAGTGCGCTGTACGCTGTGTGTGCGAGGGAAAGCGTGCGACGGTGAGCTGACGATGGCGGCTCAATCCCGCGTGCGCATGGGAGCAAACGTGCGGTATTCCGTCGAGTACATCCCACCGGGGGAGTAGAGGGAAAGGGGGCGTTGTACTTTGGCCGCGTGCGGTCGCACCGGCGTTATCTCCTAAACGATCAGCTTCGGGGGCACAGTCTAGGTGAGCCGACGGCTCGTAGCTTTGCGTGCGCTGTGTTCTCATTCAACAGTTCGAATTGAGGCGTCACTTCGCTCGCTGCTGCTGCCGCGATTCCTCACAGTCAGCGTTTTGACCGCGTGTTTGCGCGGTCATCGAGTGTGAAGTGTTCATGTTTGCCTGTGCGAGCTGAAACCATGTAAATAATATAGTTAGTAAGCAAATGTTCACAAGGGGGCGTTCAACTTCGGCTGCTGCGTATGGCGCCGTCGCGCGAGCCCTTTCTTGAAAACGATATGTGATGGGGACAGTGTAGGCGTTTAGGCGCACGGAGGGCCGATAGCGTCGTGTGCGCTATAGCACCTATACGATCAAGGCCGAAAGCTGGGCTAGTTGGTGTGTCATCATTAAACAAAAGACTAGCGCATATAACAGGGACCCAGACAGAGAAGACGACAGAACGAGCGCTCGTCTTGTCGTCTTCTCTATCTTTAGCGCTCGTGCTGTCGTTTTCTCTGTCTGGGTCCCTGTTATATGCGCTAGTCTTTTGATTAAGGATGACACTTAGCGCTCGTCCTGTCGTCTTCTCTGTCTGGGTCCCTGTTATATGGGCTAGTCTTTTGATTAATAATGAGCACCTATACGGCTGCGCGTCACCAGCGTTAGTGAAACGTTACTGTATTTTTTTTCCTTTTGCAGCCGCATGCACTGGTCGTCCCTCACCTGATGTTGCGTGAGGGGAAAGGGGATCGACGCGACGCCACGTCACTCTCGCTCACGTTCTCAGAAGCCTGTATTACCCTCGCAAGCTCTCGCCTGCGTTCTAAATGTGCCTCGGTAAGGCCAAATCAAAACGCGCCAAGCGTTTTAAAGGGCTTGATATATCGCGAGGAGTTCATAACTCGAAGGACCGCTTAGCGGCGTTCAATTGCACATTGATATTTTCGCATTCGCAACTCATAAGAAGTGCTTAGGCGTCCTCGAATTTTTTTGTCACAAGTGAAAACTTGGTTTTCAGTGTACAGGTGAAGCTGTTATGGTGTCACCTTATGTTTACCAGAAGGAAGGATTTATTGTATATAGCAAAAGGAACGCTATAAAAGGCATGTTCAAGACTGCTGTGTATTCTTACTGTTGTAGTAGCGAGCGACGAGGCAGAGCCAAGATTTAAATTAAATTATGGGGTTTTACGTGCCAAAACCACTTTCTGATTATGAGGCACGCCTTAGTGGAGGACTCCGGAAATTTTGACCACCTGGGGTTCTTTAACGTGCACCTAAATCTAAGTACACGGGTGTTTTCGCATTTCGCCCCCATCGAAATGCGGCCGCCGTGGCCGGGATTCGATCCCGCGACCTCGTGCTCAGCAGCCCAACACCATAGCCACTGAGCAACCACGGCGGGTGAGAGCCCAGATGACGACCAAAGTAACGGCTTGGTAGCACGTGAGTTCTGAGCCAAAAAGAACACGCGGAGCGCCCTGCTCACAGCGCTAATATAGCGATGAGCGATGCGCTATCAGTATGACGTCACACGCGCTTCGCATGACACCGCACCTAATTTTATTGTTGTTTTTACCACTGTTCTAGTATAGCGGACATATCTGCAGAAGTTAATTAGAGCGCCAGATTCACAAAGCTGGTTATGTAAGATAATACATTGTCTGCCAGAATACCAGCGTGTAAGTTTCGACTCGTGAGCTACAACAAGCGCTCAAGTTCGTCGCCCATTTTGAATTCACGCAATACTGAGGCAAAACAGGACAGGTCGGGAGGCAATCTTATTGCGGTAGCAATTGAACGGATTCTCAAACTGCATTACAGCCGCCGTCATGTCGTCCCGTTATCGACGGCGTATGTGCGCGGCCCTCGCGCGGAGGGTTAGGTCTTCGGAGACGCGCCGTGGCATTGCGATGCAATAGCGACGAAGCAATATGTACGCGCCATCACACTCAACTCAATCGGCTCTGCTGGAGCCAGGGCACCGTTCCGGCTTTCGCCGTTTGCGTGACGGTTGTGCGCTCGCACATTAGCGTTCCCGCCGAGAAGCCGCGTGCATTACCCACTGCCCTGTTAGCAGCATCCTTTCGCATATACCACAGTGGATCAGAGCGGAACGGACACGAAAACGTCAAGCAAGACCTACCTAATGCTTTGTTGGAGCGCTGACCAAACGCCTACATTCAGTCTCATCCCGTGGAGCGTCGAGGTGGTACGCCTGACGTGGGATGTGCTGAAGGTGTCCCTCAACCCACCAGCGTTCTGAGACTTCAGGGAGAAGCTAAGCGTTGCCGTCTTTTCAGTGTTCCCCCTTCGGGCAAATGTTTCCTTTTTTTGTGTGTGTGTGTTAGGACTAATGGCCAAGTTTTGTCTTACGTTGGGGCCTTTATTGTGATTTAATATCTACCGAAAAAAGTATTGCCAGGGGACGCAACTCAGTTTTCTGTAATCGTGCAATAGAGCACGACTAAAACACATAAACGCACCGTTCGATCAATTCTTTTTCTTAGTTTTTATCCAACGCTCACGAAAAGCCGATCCTGTTGCTAACGCAAGCATACCACCAATCCGACCGTTGAAAGCGGGCTTAAACGGAGGAAAATAAAATGAAATCTTTACGTCATCCCAGTCATCTGTGAAGTGAAGATAGCTCGTTCAGTGATGTTCAGCCTGTCAGTCAATTTGACGCAACAAGGCAAGGCTACCGGCAGCGGCTTGAAGACTATGGCTTGCGTTTAAGGGGTTGACTCATTGATAAACTCGAGAGGTGAAAACCGGTGGCGAAATATAAATTGCAGTGGCCAGCGGGTCTGCCATTGCATGTCCAAAGGCAACTGTCATAACATATAGGCATAAGGTAGTAGACGGCGGAGACAAGTCTTAGTGCGCTCTTCTTGCGCTTAAGGCAAGCCTTCTGGAGAATGTACACTGTACGCATGTGTACAGCATATTTTAATCGCTGCTTTGAATGACTTGCACCCGCTGACACATGCTTATAAAACTGCTCGTGCCTTTACATGAAAAAAGCTACACCTTTTGCTAACAGCTGCTTACTTCAGCGAAGCCTCTGGCGGGAGCTGTAAAATTTTACTCCTATGGGTCATATCTTCAACCCTAATACGCTTTTATTGAAGTAAAGGCAGCAATAATTTTTGTCGGCACGATACGCGTTGAAGAGCACACGGGATATTGCTTAACCATTTGGTGACGTTTTCTTAAACTGCGGCACTCTCACGCATCCCGGGCGGACGAATTCAATATTTGCGACAATCCTCGCCTGCGTCATTCGCACGTACAAGTTACGGCATGAGGAAATGTACCAAACAATGAGTACACAAAGAATAATGAAGTATCGCCTACGTCCATGTATTGCATGGCGCTAGGCGCGGTGGTATGCATGTAGTGTGTCATCATCATCATCATCATCATCATCAGCAGCAGCAGCAGCAGCAGCAGCAGCAGCCTTGCTACGCCCACTGCAGGGCAAAGGCCTCTACCATACTTCTCCAATTACCCCGTTCATGTGCTAATTGTGGCCACGTTGTCCCATGAAACTTCTTAATAGGTGTATAATAGGTGTAACTTCATATAGGTGTATTTCCTGAAATTAAGTTGTTGAAGTTAGCGCATTGTGGTGTCGTCTTCCTTCTGTCCTTGTTTGCTGGCGCTAAATATGCTTTCAGTTTACCAACACGCCCAACAAATGGCAGTTCTTAATCTCATCCGCCCACCTAACTTTCTGCCGCCCCCTGCTACGCTTCCCTTCTCTTGGAATCCACTCTGTAGCCCTTAATAAGCATCGGTTATCTTCCCTCCTCATTACATGGCCTGCCCATGGCCATTTCTTTTTCTTAATTTCAACTAAGATGTCATTGGGCTCTCAGTGGGCTCGTCGGCTGGCCGCCAGTCAACATGACCAACCCATCGCTTTTTTACGTGCAACTTTTCCTGTTCGGCACGACAGCGGTCAGCGCATTGCAAGATTCAACGTCCCTGCTCATCACCGCAGCAGCTTCCTACGGAGACTGCGCGTACGCACCACCACACCATGACGATCGCTGGGCGTCAACGCCAAGGTCGTCAACGCGTCCAGACCTATCGACCGCGCATATAAGAAGCCAGCCGCCACCAGAACCTTCCATTGGGCTCGGCGGCTGGCTGCCAGTTAACATGACCAACCCGTTGCTTTTTTACATGCAAGTCAGTAACAAAGCTTCTACTGTTAAAACCAGCGATAGATGTTTCATCCAGCTGACGTGCCCACGCAGCCTTTGTACGCTCTGTTTGGTTCTTCACGATTTTGTCTTCTCTCTTCTAATGCTTTCTGTGGACGTGGAGCCCAATCCTGGACCTGGGCCTACGACTGATGAACTGTTAGTCGAACTACTTAATGAACAGAAGAAAACAGAAAAACGGTTAGATGAAATTGAAATGAAACTAAAGGTGGTTGAGTAGTCGGCATTGGCTATTAAAGAAGTCAGCAAAAAAGTCACTGGCCTCGAGAAATATGTGCAGAGGTTGCAGGACAAATTTGTCGATCTAGAAGATCGTTCCAGGAGTAACAACCTTCTGGTTTTTGGGGTCAAAGAAACAGCTGCCGAAACTCATGTTGATCTGAAGCAAGCTGTGTTAGAGGGCGTGTTTAAGAGCGTTCTCGGTGTGCAAGTTTCTTCGGCTGAACGACTTCATAGGATCGGGCGCAGACACGGGACTGGACCACGCCCAGTCATAATCAAACTTTTCGACCACCGCGAAAAAATGGCCGTGCTACAGAATTGTTTCAAACTGAGAAATAAAGATATCTCGGTCTCGGAAGAGTTTCCAGCGCCCACAAGACTTAAAAGAAAGAAACTCTGGGATAGCGCCTCCGACATTAGAGCTGCTGGGGGGAAAGTCCAAGTAGTGTACGACAAAATTAGGATTAATGGCGAGCTATTCCGATGGGATGGCACAAGTGACAGAAGGATTCCCACAGGCAGACGAACTGAAGAAAGACGCCAGTCACAATGGATCCAAACAGATGCCCAAAAGCCCCTCCGTTTCATCAGCCTTAATGCACGTAGCATCGTTACTAAATCTGAAGATATTGAAAGTATCATTTCAACACACAAGCCACATATTCTTATAATCACGGAAACTTGGCTTCATCCCGATATCTCCGACGAGGAAGGGACACCACCAGGTTACGGAATTCATCGTAAAGATAGAAGTTCGCGCGGCGGTGGTGTTGCAATTATTTATCAACAGTCACTACTGGTGTCTAGGTTACCTGATATACCTGCAATTGAGTGCGTGCTCATTAAAGTATATCAAGCAATCAAGTCTGCAATGCTACACGCCGCGCGCACGGTCACGGTTTCGTCGAAGCACACGGAAATGGATATAGAGTTGGAGCGACTTCGTGCACTCCGTCGTCGTGCGGAGCGGCGTTACCGGTGTACAAAATCCATCGAAGACCTTAGGACAGCCAGACGACTACAAAAGAAACTTCAACGTCACATGGATAGATTCCCATCTCGACGTTGGGCAAGATTTTTCCAGTCACTAGAACCCCGAAAGCCACTTTCCCACATCTGGAGAACCATACGTGGTCTACGTTCCTTCCCTGAGCAACGCTTCCCATTCAAAGCGCTGGCGCTCTTCCAGGGGCGGCTAGAGGCTGAAGTTGCAGAAGACTTTTGTGCAAGGATCGCTGGCCAAGCAAACGGTCCAGGCTTTCGAGCCCCCAGTCGCATCCCTGTTTCACGTGACGGCCGCAAGGCTCTTCCTTTCATAATGGAGGAACTAGAAGCGGCTCTTGCTCTATGCAGGCGTTCTTCATCCGCGGGACCAGATGGAATATCCTACCGCGCCTTGAACAACCTGAGTGATGGCACACGGAGAGAACTGTTACATCTCTACAACTTATCTTGGCAGGATGGCATGGTTCCCGAAGAATGGAAGATAAGCCGCTTGGTCCCTTTCCTGAAGCAAGGCAAGTCCCCACTTGAACCCACCTCATACCGCCCAATAGCGCTGGCCAGCTGTGTGGGAAAGATAATGGAAAAGATGATCCTTGCCCGCTTGGAGTGGTACCTGGAGCACTACAACATGTTACCGAATTGCATGGCTGGTTTTCGTCGAGATCGCTCTTCAGTAGACAGTGTTGTTGATCTCGTCACGCAAAAGATTATCTGCAGCTTTGTTCTTGGATGTCAAGGGGTCATACGATAACGTATCTCACGAGGCTATCCTCGATGCTCTTGAGATGGTTGGCCTAGGTGGTCGAGTTTTCCAATAGATCTCTCATTACCTTTTTATGAGATCGTTCTTTGTTTGCACCGGTGATGGTAAAACCGCACTACACTACACGTACCGAGGTGTTCCTCAAGGCGGTGTACTAAGCCCTACCCTATTCAACCTCACACTCATTGGTCTCGTTGATCATCTGCCAGCAGCGATCAAGATATCAATGTATGCCGACGACATATGTATATGGACCTCAGGTGTGACAGGTCCTCAGATACGTGCAAGACTTCAAAAAGCTGCTACTCTAACAGCTATATACCTCCACAACCAAGGTCTTGAAATCTCGTCAGACAAATGTGCACTGATGGTGTTCACTCGCAAACCAATGACACCCTACGCCATATCAATAAATGGCCAGATAATTTCTTATGAGAAGACTCACAAATTTCTTGGCATAATCATTGATAGAGATCTCTCATGGAGCCCGCACGTGACCTACTTGAAAGAGCGTCTGACAGCAATCTCCCAACTTTTCAAGTTTCTGGGAGGAAAGACTTGGGGAATGTCAGTGCATGCAATGTTAGAATTGTACAGGGCTCTTTTTCTGGACTTCTTGAGATACAGTTTGCCCGTACTGACCAACACCTGCTAGACAAATCTTCGTGTTTTACAGGCTATTCAAGCTCGGGCTCTCAGGGTTTGTCTTGGTTTGCCAAAATGCACATCGACAGCAGCGACTATTGCGATTGCTCGGGACCAACCTATACAAACACACACTGAGGTAGAAGTGTTGAGAGTGCACATTAGGCACGTTGCCCGTGCCTGTTCCCACCATCTGGCAAGACTACCGTCAGAAAGGCCACAGGCAGCATTTTGTACTACGATTTCGAAGTATTACACCTGCCTCCCATCAGGCTTCACCCCCGCAACTAAGCCATCGATTCCTCCATGGTGTTCGGCTCGACCCGCAGTGCACCTCACCGTACCAGGAATCAGGAAAAATCTGAGCTGCAATCACCTGCTCTTAAACAACTAACTCTGCTCCTTTTGCACGAGAGGTACGCCGAACACGTGCATATTTATACCGATGGATCGGCAACTCTCCAGTGTTCCTCTGGAGCCGTGGTCTTCCCAGCGAAAGCCACCACCATCAGTTTCAAGACATGTCACCCAACGACACCGATGGCCGCGGAACTTGCAGCCCTTCGCGCTGCACTTCGTCTCGTCAGCCAAGAACGACCTGGAAGATGGTCAATATTCAGTGACTCGAAGGCTGCACTGCAATCTTTGCTATCGGCCTTGCGGCACGGACCACACGAACAACTGGTATTTGAGATTAGAGAACTCATTCATACCTTAACTGAGAAAGGACACCACGTGACATTTCAGTGGCTTCCGAGTCACTGCGGAGTCATAGGGAACAAACACGCTGATAACGCTGCTCGGTCGGCTCTTCAAGGGGACGTAGAGGAGCCGATACCGTTATCAAGGACAGATGCCGCTCGAAAACTTCGAATGATCAGCCGTGACATCACGTTCTCCTTGTGGAACGCTGGAAGTTTTCACGACTACCGACTCCACAATCTTGACTCCTCTCTACGCCTTTGTATTCCAGCTGGACTCTGCCGTCGCGAAGCTACCCTGCTTTGTCGACTATGGCTAGGGGTGGCTTTCACCAAGTCTTTCGCTTACCGAATTGGATGGGCCGACGACGCCTCGTGTGAGGACTGTGGTAACGAGGAGACTTTTCAACACCTTCTTTGTGACTGTCCTCGATATAATTTACAGAGACAATCACTCGCAACCGCTATAGCGCGCTTTGACCAAAGACCTCTCACAGAGGAAATTATTTTAAAATACCGCCATCATAAGCCATCGCAGCAGAGGGCGACGAGGGCACTGTTGCGGTTTTTGAGGGCGACAGAATTGGACAGGCGGCTGTAGCCTGAACAGATGGTGATAGTGCTGCAAGTGTCACTGTGCTGTGCGATGACAGTATTCGGTGACAGTGACCGATTGTGATTGTGTGTCTATGCTCCTTCCTTTCCTTATCTCTACTTTGTTACCACTTTACCTCCCCCTCCCTTCTCTCCCCAGCGTAGGGTAGCCAACCGGATCTTTTTCTCTGGTTAACCTCCCTGCCTTACCCCTTTCCTCTCTCTTTTTCTGTCGATGGGCACACTGTAATTGTAGGAGGCTTCTACCGTCCCCCTACTGAAGATAACTTCTTTCTCGAGCTTAATGAATTCCTTTGTTCTAGAAAAAGCTATTCTTGCATTGTCCTCTTGGGTGGCGACTTCAATATGCCTTCAATCGACTGCAGTACCGATTTTCCTGAGCCCCTTTCTAGTACTTCTGAACCTTCTGTTCACCTCGTAGTATTCCATGATTTAGATCAGTTAGTAAAAGAACCCACGCGCATTCAGAATGATACAGTTTCAATTTTAGATCTATTCCTCGTAAGCAATGCAGTGCTCAGTCGTGATCCCGAAGTACATATATTAACGGAATATCTGATCACAAAATGATATGTTTAACAGTTCAACTTGGCCGTCCGACTGAAAGCAAGAAAAAAAGGTGCCTCGTTCCAAACTTTTGCCTTGCTAAGGACGTTGACATATTTGACGCCATGGATAGGTCGCTGGATGATTTCATAATTTTATCTGAATCGGGCACGTGCTGCGTGAACGAGCTGTGGTGCTTCTTTAGGAACCTACTCTTAAAATGCGTCAGGGATTTTGTTCCAATGAGACTAAGCATTCAACAGCGCACACGCCCATGGATTACAAAGGAGATAGTGCGGCTGGAACGGAAGGCTAAACGAATAAGAAAACAGCACCGTCAGTGTACCACAGAGGGCAATGCCAGTAAACATTTTAACATACGTTTGCAACTAAAGGCAAGCATTAAAAAAGCAATGGAATACTATCAAAGTGTATCTTTGAAGAATTTTCTGCTGTCTTCCCCGGGAAAGTCTAAGCCCCCTCACCGTCACGGAGGCCGGAGTACTGAACCTTCTCCTAAACCTGGACGCAAAAAAAGGGCCAGGCCCGGATAAAATACCTAACACTTTCTTGAAACGATACGCAGAATGGATGACGAAGTACCTTTGTATAATATTTAACAAATCATTATCATCATCTGTTCTTCCACAGCATTGGAAATCTGCAAAAGTTATCCCAATACATAAGTCAGGCTGCAAAAACGACTCATCCACATCAAGCACATCAAAGGAACTCACGCAGGAAAGAAGCCGAGGAAGAGCACAGCCAAGAACAAGCAAACAAGCTGAAATGTAAAATAAATATTTCTAGTGGCGTTCTTTGAATTAGCTCTGAACGAATCAAAGATAAATATATATTTGCGCAAGAGTCACACTTCTTTTGGATCCCTCATTTACAGTTCTACCAAGTTCAGTGCCAAAGTGGACTCGTATTGTTACTTGGGAAGTTGCCTAACGATGCGCGGCCGCCAGTCCCCTACAACCGCGTAGAACGCAGGGCGCTGCGGTTCTAGACGTACTGCGCCCACCGCCGAAGGTTGAAACTACCCGCATGAGAACAGCAAAGAAGTAGCTACGTCAGGCGGATCAACCAATAACAGCAGAAGCTTCATTAACAACATGGAATTGTTCTTCACTTCCGGCGGCGTTTTCTCTACTTCCTTTTGTAATAGAAGACAAGTTGATCCATACATCAAAAAAAAATTAAATTATGGCGTTTTACGTGCCAAAACCACTTTCTGATTATGAGGCACGCCGTAGTGGAGGACTCCGGAAACTTCGACCATCTGGGGTTCTTTAACGTGCACCTATATGTAACTACACGGGTGTTTTCGCATTTCGCCCCCATCAAAATGCGGCCGGTTGATCCATACATATTTTCTCAAATAATGGTTGAATTTGTTATTTTTCACTTTTCTTTCCTGTTGGGCTGTTGTCTTGGCTCTCTCCCTTTGTAGATCGCTTAATTTCTCAACTCCTCGCGCCTCTTGTTTCCAGTTGCCAATTTTTAACGAGAAGCGCTGTACAATTAGGAAAAAAACCAGGCGAAATAACGGGTGCCAGTCATATTACTTATGGGTTTAAGGGTTATTGCAGGGTTTGATGATGGACACTGTTTCGCATTATATTATTTTCCACCTTATCTAACCCATATCGTGGGCATATGCTTCCGAGGATCTGCCAGCATCGCGCCGAGCCGTCACTCGAGGAAATAATCAAGTAAAAAGAAAAGCTAAACGCAGCTGGCGTTTTATCCGGCCCCAATTTGCTCCACGATCATACAAACCAGCTGACTACGAACTGAATCCCTTTTCTGGTCCCTGGATCAGCCTAAACAAAGAAGGTTGGACTAACGAAGCAAAAGCGATCCGCGTGACCATTGACTACATGGGGACAACTAAACGAATCTCGAGTTAATCGCGTGGGCACCGAGTCTATGAGAAAATTGGCCTTCACACCGCAGGAGGTGCCGATAACTACCGCGATCCAAAAGGAGTAAAAAGGGAGCAAAATGTTTACCGCCGAATAGCTGTCAAGTCTCAAGATCGATTTGGCGGCGCTTTAGGAATGTCTGTGAGGAGTGGTGGTGTGGGGGCGAGGAGGGGGGTAAGCTGCTTAATTTCAGTGGGGAGGGGGCGGCGGACCCCCCTGGGTCCCCCCGCCCTGGGTACGTGCCTGCAGCAAGCCTTGGAAGAGTGAGGAAGTGTAAATGTATTGCAGGGTCGCAAATGACTTTTGGGACTGGGAATAGCATGCCTTCATGGCACGCTTAATTATGTCTTCAGATAAGTGGCTGAAATCTCTGCTGATTTATGCTATACTAGCCCTTAACCGGAGGAGACTGCTTTATACTATACCACTAGACAGGCTGTACAGGCAGGAGGTTGCGTAAAAGAATGTAACCTAAGTCATCGCGCGATTTATTCAAGCTAGTTTTTTTAACCTGTGCTACTCTCGGCCAAAGCAAAGGTCGAAAGACCTAAAAGAAAAAATAAACTTTCGACAGAAACTCTGCAGAAGCAGGGCAGGGAGCAGGCAAATTGAGTCCGAGCTGTTCTTTCATCTACCCGCCTCGCAGCTGCTCCGACGTGGTTTGAGCGCCTTGCCACCCTCTACAGTGTCTCCCCTGACGTTGCCGACCTTAGCGAGCGCATCTAACAAGGTTCCCTTTTCCAAGAGCACTCGCGTCATAGCAAAGAAGAAAGAAATATCTACGAAACACTGACAGGCGACCCTGAACGCAGCTTATACGGGTAACTGCGCGCAGTGCACTTGTGCTTTGGCGCGTACGGAAACTGCAGAATGTGCTTAAATTGCAAGTCTTCTTTGATCTGATTCCGAAACGTCTTATTTTTCTTGGCATAGTGCGCGTCGCTAATCACATTTGCGAAACGCGCATAATTTACGAGCGGCAGAGTGCCTTTCGACGGGGCTGACTTAACTCGTCGCAGAAGCGGCCCTGAATAGTGAAGAGCCTTTGACCGGAGAGAGGATCATGTGATCACTGTTTTCCTTATTGTCTGCTCGTTCCTTTTCTCTTTATTTTTCTTTTCTTTTTTTTTATTAATTTCGCGCTCATTGTTCTTTTATGCCTTCTTTCGCTCCCGTATCTTTCGTCTAAAATGCGCAGCGTGTCATGTCCTAGTGCCGTACAACGAGCTTTTTGAATGCTTATTCGTTCCGACGCCAGCCCTCTGGACCTCCGTTGAACAGGAAACTTCCTACGCCATATTGTTCTGTCAACGTCACTTACGAATGCGAATTCACGAGGGAAACAAATATACTTCTCAAAGGACAAGAAGTAAAATGGTAGGCCATCCTATAAGAGTATAATATTTCTTGTTCCCTAAATGTGGTACAAAAAAAAGGAGCTTGCAGACGCCCCCACTCGTTTCTTGGGGCATTGAAAGCGTGGCGGTAGTGTGCATAAACAAGGCAGCATCTCTGAACATGCGTTTTTCGAGTTCATTCGTGTTCACATTCCGTGAATGAGAAAAGAACCGCCAGAACCTACTGCAGCGCATGAAACGAACGAAGGCAGGTTCATCCAAGGCCGGCGTGGTATCGTACGTGTGAGAGCTGAGGTTAGGTGGGCGGCTTTGATCGCTCAAGCTCGCAACCTCATCCTAGCGGAACTGCTCCGGCATCTGCACGAAGCGGCAGGAGTGAATATATTGGTATAGAATGAGCCCGCAAGATAGAGTGTGCGACTTCAGAGGCTCAACTTTTCGTGTCTAGGCCATCCATTACTTGGATAAAGCCAGCATATAGGTGCCACGGGAGCACTTGAACAGCGAAGTTTCTGAGCCATGAAAGCGCTCTATATACCAAGCGGGTGTCGACCATTCTGGCTGCAGGAGGATATTCAATGTGAATGTGACGTCGTCGGCAAGCGAGTCCAAGTAAGTAGAGGTTGCACCTACACATACGAGAATGAAAGTTGGTTCATATCGGGCTAGAGAAAGTCGCGGGCTGTAGCGAGAACTTGATTCAACTTCTTGGTCAGTGACACAATTATTTTTATTTTTGACAAAAGTGACGAGTCTGCGTTAAGTTTAGACGACAGATGTATTGTGTGAATCCGTGGTTTCTAGCACATTTTCAGCACTTTTCTTCGTATATTTGTATTTCATGCAAGCTCAAATTGAAAAGGAAATGGAGTGAAGGCTTCCGCGATCTTGCACAAGATAGGCCCATTATTCAGAGAAGCTGTTTCTTTCGACCAGCAGCATTAGACATTTTAGTTGCCTGTGACTAAACCACACACTCTAAGTTGTTGCTCACATATGACTGACTCGTTTGAAATGCTGTCCGCACACTTGCTTGAGGAATATTTCGGATACACCGTACTCCGCTCACACACTTAATTTTCAATAAATGTAAACCATTATACTTCCCCATTATTGCGAAATAGTACATCGGTGGCTGAAATACAGCGCTACCTCGATTTAGGTGAGTTGGCTCGTTTGGGCTAATTTGAGCTCATTTGAGCTCATTTGAGCTTCAGCAGGAAACCTATTCGAACACGTCCTGTAGGCAGCAGCCGGTGTTCAATGGCGCTTACGAATGCCGATATAATAAGGGCACACTAAATTCTGATGTTCTTGTTTGCTTGTTTGTTTGCGCAGACGTACAGATTGCCAATTCTGCCCATTTAGAAGTGGTACATTTACTTTCTTCAACGCATTGGTTTTGCCTTTTTTTCTACATGTGGGTTTGTTTCCCCATCTGTTTATTTCGCGTTTATTTTTTGCCACGAGCCTGCTTTTGAAGCATGTATACACTCTAACTAAAAATAAAACCATGACTTTAATCTGGCTTGTTTGGCCACAAGTTTCTGGCCCGAAATAAAGCTGCGCGCGCACTCTTTCGATACGGTGCGAGCAGAACCGGGATTTTGAACCATTCCATCTTATTGCATTGCTTTTCGCGTTTCGCGCGTGGTCAGAGCGGTGCTTCGGCCGCTTTATCAAGACGCTCTTGCTATCTATGTGATCAGTCCGCCTTGAGAGACGGATAATAAGTGTGACGTAGAAATGAGAGGAAGGAAAAGCTGCGAAGCTGAGAGACCTGCTGTTGCTGCTCCGTCCGTACCATCATCAAGGTGATGCGCTGTCTCTTCGGGCTTGCGGCAAGCAATGCAGCTGCTTTCAATCTGCTTATTTGAGAGCGCTGCTTTATGATGCAGGTGGGAGCGCACTCACGTGATATTTTTCAGATTTCTTGGGGTTTCCTTACTAGTCGGAAAAAGTTAGTACGCAATTAGTACGCGCCTGAATATACCCCAGTTGGATGTCACTTGGGGGTCCCTAGAGATGCCTCATTGACATTTTAATAACTGGGACTGTATTTCCCGAGCAAGATAATTAAATACAACTACGTTATTGAATCTCAGTAGCAAAAACATTACTGGCGGCTGCTACATTGTACTGGAAGAATATGCAGTAGTATTTCTTCGAGGAACGCAATTGCTCTTAAAAAAAAGAAGAAAAATAACCTTCGTACATGATATTTGGGATACCCTGTATAATTCACTCAGTCGTCGAAATGAGGCCAAGCCGGATTCATTCGATATCCGAATCAATAGCAGTCGTGTGCAGCAGCGCTTATACTTGAACTCGCAAAAAAAAAAAAAAGGCTGCTGTTTCTCCGAAAAGATGAAGCAGTTATAGCGACAGTGAAGTATAAGACAATTACACGAAGGAAGATTACACCACCGCGAAGCGCCTCAGGGGCTTAGGCTGTTAAATTGAACTGTGTCTTATATATATATATATATATAGATAGATAGATACACACATCTGGGGTTCGGAAAGCTGTATAAATGCTATGTAACCTATTCCAAGGTGACAGCGCTATGCCGCATTCATATTTTAAGTGTACTACAAGACGGCGGGGGCTAGTTGGAATCGGTTGGCGCAGGACAGGGATGATTGGAGATCGCAGGGAGAGGCCTTCGTCCTGCATGCAGTGGACATAAAATAGGACGACGATGATGATGACAAGACGCCGGTTCTGCCTCTGTTTCTCGGTGACCGTAGAAGCTAAGACTAATGAGCGCTGAAGAAACAACGAAAGAGATAAATATAGATAAGGAGTTTGAGTAGGTAGCACGCGAATGGCAGGTCAGCTCTTCAGGAGCCCGCAAGGTGGATGAAGTGTTATGAAAAAAAAAAATTGTGATCCAACCAAAAGCTACAATGGAAACCCATGTTTGTTTCCGAGAAAGAAAGCTTTACAGTTGAGGAACAATTCGTCCGGACTCGGGACTTGAACCCGCGACAAACGCCTTTCCGGGTGGTCGCTCTACCATCTTAACTAACCAGGACGCTAGCAGACTGCAGTGCGACGGCGAATGATTCGATAACTCGAAGTTAAAGGACACTGAACGTGACAAATCACTTATTTGATATCCCGGAAGGTGTAGGCATTTTGACGCACTCATACCCTTGTATACGTCAAATAGTGTTTGTACCACTTCAAGGCGCGAGCCACCACGAAAACAGAAGAGTGTATGTGTTACCTAAAGCAACGCTAATCCAAGCGAATGACATGATCAGCCGCCTTTCCGTTACCATTTGTCAGGTCGGCATGCCCCGTCATCGAGAATCTACTTCAAGAAGACCGCGAAAATGATGCCGTCACTTTGCTTTTGATGTGAGACAAACGACACCAAAAGTATAAAACACCATAGACTTTCCGTGAAGGAGGCCATCGCGCCATAAATGGCTACCGGTTTCGCCTGAAGCGGGCAGGCTTGGCGCAGCCATATTTGGTGATGACGCAGTTTTTTTATAGAAAGGCTTCAGGCGATGTAGCCATAAACAGCACCTGCGTTAAAGCCGCAATTCTAATGCGTAAGCAAGATAACTATATGCGGTTACAATGAACAAATTGAAATGTACCTGAAGCGTAGTTTTCATTGAAGTGGTTGATTAAATGCTATAGAACTGTTCATCAGGTCGCAACAGGTTGCACACCTTAGGGATTTGGTGCCGGCGCAGCAAATCAGCAAGACGCGCAAACACCCACCGCGCCAACCAGTTGATCCTCGCGATCGTGGATTACATTCCGAGATTAGTCCACATAGTATCAAGCAACCCCCGGGATCAGCCTAGATCAGCTCCCCCACCATTCATATATCATTGGCAATAAATGTTTCTACCAGCACTTAGTTTACTATTGCACCATTCCAAGGCGAGGCTCACCTTACGCGCCAAGAATCGGAAACAGCAGACGCGCAAAACATCAAAACGGCAAACATAAAAAGCTTAGCTTTATTAAAGGAATGATGTGTTTCAAGGGGAATATTTGTGGTGGTGGGGGTATTTCTGTATCGTCTGTCGTTTCACTGCGCAATTTGGCAGAGAACAGATCCGGTCGCCGATAGATATGCAGGGGAAGCATGAATAAGCCGATTGGTTATATATAAGCCGATTCATTATATGAGTGCTGTCCTGTATTGAGAGCTGCTCTGCAAAATGGCAACAGCTGCACTTAGCAGCCGTTGCGACGGTAAGCGAAATCCTGGGTTTGTCTAAAAAGCCTCCCTTTAAAACCACGCCCGAGCTTACGACATTTTGGCTTTCAATTTAAAAACCTGATCCCTTTACAAGAAAAGGTGGGCTGTTATTCGTTATTTGCAGCCTGCAGTGTATTTGTGACAATGACGTAATTGAACGCACAGAACAAGTGTGCGAAAGCCATTGTGCGACTTCTATTTGGCACGGATTTTGCTAGGCTGGTTTATGACAGCGGCGCAACGGGCGTGCAGCGCAGCATATTGCAGACAATGTCGCTTGCGCAGACGCCCATTCATGTCGCTTTTTACAGCGTGGCTTATCTGTGTCTGAAACTTTCTCTATACGTGCTACGGGATTAATGTATCTCGGGGACACCGAGCTCCGCGCTGGGCTGGTAACGAAACGGCCAGAGCCAGTGCTAGGACCCGTTACTATAGCAACGACGTGTGCCTTCTATGGGCCAGTTATAAGGAAGGCCACCAGTGCGAGACGGTGCCCAAGCGGCTGGGCAGGGATTTAGATGTAGTCGGGGCTACGAGACCTGCTTTACGAGTCACAAATCACTGAGGGCTAAAATGGGTCTCAGGAAAGACGGTCTCCCAAAAGCAAAATGGCCGGGCATGACCGCGCTTACCTGATGGCCTAGGCGTTTGTGTGGAAATTGGCTGTCTCTGTCGCCTTGATTTTTCCCGTTATATGTGCGTGTTCAGAGATTAGCCTTTGTTCCTACTTTGGCGCCTCGACCTTCGACTTCGACAAACGCATGCGTATAGGCCGCCGTGCGGAGCTTTTCCATCACATTTCATTGCGAAGGGCCTTAGTTCGCAGTTAGGTCAAGTTGAGATGACGTCAGAAGACGAGCAGGCTGACCAGGAGATTTAGGAAAGAAGGAGAGAGCGTAAAGTTAACTTTATGGTCAATGTAGCTCATCCGCTTCCTCGTCTTCAGCCACTGAGCCACCCACAGAAAAAAAAAGCGCCGTTATGGCATGGTGAACCCACTGCGCACATTCGAAGGAATAGCTTTCGCGTATTTCATGGCAATCTGGAATTCCTTATATATGGGAGAACGATTTTGCAGGGATGCTGACATAATGACAAGCACATTTTCAGTGCACTCCGGATTAACTTTGACCGTTCGTTTTTTTTTTTTTTAATGCGAATCATTGTTTGCCTTATTCTTAGTACTTTGCGGTAGGGAGATAGGTAGGTAGCTAGGCTCCGGCCTCGCGCAGCTTTCATAAAAAAGACGTTGTGTTACCGACGGTGGAACGGAACCCATGCCGTTGATTACACAGCAGCCGAGTGCTCCGGCCATTAAGCCACGATCGCGTATTTGGTTATTGCCTGTTTCGTAATATTACCTCGAAAAGCAACTAAGTATTCAAAAAAACGAGACAAAACGGTAAGTTAAGAAAATAGTGTCGGCCTTACTGGATTTACTAGTTTAGAATTTACTAGTTTAGAATTCTTTAGCCTCCGTCAAGTAGAGCTGTGCGAATAACAATTTTGGAGACCAAATGGAATACAAATCGAATAATGTGAGAAACAAATCGAATCGAACGTCGAATTGTTTTAGAAAAATTTTGGGATAATGGATAGTTGTTATCACAATTAATGTAAAACGGCGTTCACTTCCTAGTAATCTTTAGGTTAGCAAATTTCTGTTATTCGATCGTACGTTAAGAAGCGCTTTTTATTAAAGGAAGGAAGGAAAAAGTGGAGAAGGAAGGCAGGGAGGTTAACCAGTTTAGCCTAACCGGTTTGCTACCCTACACATGGGAGCGGGATGGGGGGATGAAAGATGGGGAGAAGAGATAGAGGGCACATAACACGGCACACACATCGTTGGTTACAGTCTGTCACTCTTGTGCGGTACGTGACATCACTGTCACAGCCGCTTGTCCAAGCCCGTGTCCTTCATAAACCGAAGTAGTCCCTTCGTCGCCTTCAGCTGCGATGTCTTCAGTCGGCGATATGTGAAAATGGTTGCAACTGACAATGGTCTATTGTCAAGGTGCGCTAGAACGGACGCCATGGACTGTCTCTGAACATTATATTCAGGACAGTCGCACAGAATGTGTTCCAGCGTCTCCTCGCAAAGACAGGCATTGCAGAGAGCGTTGTTGGCCATCCCAATGCGAAACGAGTAAGATTTCGTGAAGGCCACCCCTAGCCATAAGCGATAAAGCAGGGTGGCCTCACTTCGGCGGAGTCCAGTTGGCATACACAGATGCATCAAGGAGGGCAGGTCGTGTTGATGATTGCTGCGGTTGGTCTGGCTGCTTGGTGTGCACCATAGAGAGAGCGTGATCTCCCGTGCAAGCACTTGAAGTCTGCTGGCTGCGTCGGGCCGTGAAAGTGGTAGGCCTCTTCCTGTGTGTCTTCAAGCGCTGTCCGAGCGGCTTTATCGGCGTCTTCATTTCCGATGACGCCGCAGTGACTTGGCAGCCACTGAAACGTCACGGGATGTCCTTTCTCATGTGATGTATGGAGTAGGCATCTAATATCGAATACGAGCTGTTCGAATGGCCCGCGACGCAGAGCTGATAGTACAGATTGTAGGGCTGCCTTTGAGTCGCTGAAAATTGACCATTGTCGAGGTGGTTCCCGATTGACAAAACAAAGTGCAGCTCGAAGAGCAGCTAGCTCCGCAGATGTAGATGTCGTTGGGTGGTCAGTCCTAAAGCTGATGGTAATACCTCTTTCTGGGACGACTACAGCACCGGACGAACACTGGATGTTTGTGGAACCTTCAGTATAAATATGTGCACTGTCTGCGTACCTCTCGTGCAGAAGAAGCAGAGACAGTTGTTTCAGCACAGGCGACGACAGCTCAGACTTTTTCCCGATTCCTGGTACGCTGAGATGGACTGTGGGGCTGACAAGGCACCAAGGGGGTATCGATGGTTTAGATGCAGCGGTGAAGCCCGAGGGAAGTTTGTCTTTGTACTTGACGATAGTTTTTGAGAATGATGCTTGGTGCCTGTCTGAAGGTAGTGTTGCAAGGTGGTGATAGGGGGCCCGTGCCAAATGTCTGATATGCGTTCTCAGGGTTTCCACCGTGATGTGAGTGTGCATTGAATGGTCCCGAGCAATCGCAATAGTTGCCTCAGTTGACGTGCATCTCGGCAAACCAAGACAAACTCTGAGTGCTTGAGCTTGCGCTGCTTGCAGAACACGAATATTTGTCTTGCAGGTGTTGTTCAGTACAGGTAGACTGTATCTTAAAAAACCGAGAAAGAGAGCTCTGTAGAGTCTCAGCATTGCGTCTACTGACATCCCCCACGTCTTTCCTGTCAGGTATTTAAACAACTGGGAGGTTGCTGTTAGGCGTCGTTTCATGTAAGCCACGTGCGGGCTCCAACAGAGGTCTCGGTCGATAATTACGCCAAGAAATCTGTAGGTTCTGACATAGGAAATGGTCCGCCCATTGATTGAGAGGACATAAGGCGTCATTGGTTTGCGAGTAAACGCCACTAGGGCGCATTTTTCTGGCGATATGCTGAGACATTGTTCACACAAGTAGCTCGCTGTTAAAGTAGCCGCTCTCTGAAGCCGTGCACGTATCTGAGGACGTGTGACTGCCGAAGTCCAGAGACAGATGTCGTCTGCGTATACTGAAATTTTGGTGGTAGTTGGCAAGTGTTCAGCAAGCCCAATAAGAGCGAGGTTGAATAGCGTCGGGCTGAGAGCACCGCCTTGAGGAACGCCCTTGCTGGTATAGCGTCGCGTAGTTGGGCCATCGTCAGTTAATACATAGAATGATCTTGCAGACAGGTAACTTGCAATCCATAAAAATACTCGACCACCTAGGCCAACCGTCACAAGAGCGTCGAGAATAGCCTCATGTAATACGTTATCGTATGCCCCTTTCACATCTAAGAATAAAGCTGCAGATAAACGTTTACGGGACCTTTCGTGCTGGACATATGAAACGAGATCAACTACATTGTCGATGGAAGAGCGGTCACGTCGGAAACCAGCCATGGAACTCGGATAAATCTTGTAGTGTTCAAGGTACCAGTCCAGGCGGCCAAGGATCATCCGTTCCATTATCTTTCCTACACAGCTGGCCAACGCTATCGGGCGGTAAGAGGTGAGCTCTAGCGGGGATTTGCCCTGCTTCAAGATTGGCACCAGGCGGCTCACTTTCCATTCGTCAGGAACATTTCCCTCCTGCCATGAGGTGTTGTAGAGACTCAATAGTGCTATCCGTGCGGATTCTCCGATATAGCACAAGGCTCGGTATGATATACCATCTGGACCCGGAGATGATGAGGGCCTGCAGAGAGCTAGTGCCGCCTCGTGCTCCTCCATTGTAAAAGGAAGGTCCATGCGGCAATCTTGGGAATGGGGGGCATCATCTCGGGCTGGAGGATCTGGACGTGTCGCTTGGTCTGCCATTCGCGCACAAAAGTCTTCTGCGACATCGATGTCTTGCCGCCCTTGGAAAAGCGCGAGCGCCTTGAACGGAAAACGCTGTTCCGGAAGGCAACGCAGACCTTGCACCGTTTTCCAAATGTGAGACAGCGGCTTGCGGGGGTCGAGTGTCTGGCAAAACGTTGCCCAACGTTCTGACGCTAATCTATCCATTCGACGCTGAATCTTCTTTTGTATCCTCCTGGCTGCCCTAAGGTCTTGGATTGATCTTGTACGCCGATATCGACGTTCCGCCCGGCGACGAAGTGCGCGAAGTCGCTCTAATTCTATGTCGAAGTAGTTTCGCGTTTGAGAGATCGTCAGTATGCGAGTGGCGTTCCGCATTGTATATTTAATTGTTTGTTCTAACCCAGAGGGTAGGCCCTCGCTGCAGGCGTCTTCCATATCAGATTTGAAGTTGGCCCATTGAATCGTCCGAATGGTATTTCGTGGGCCAGATCTAGACGACAAGCCTTTGATGTTCAGATAGGTGGGAATGTGATCACTCCCATGTGTCTCAATATCTGGAAACCACTTCACATATCTGGCGAGAGAGTTGGAGACAAAAGCAAGGTCGAGGCAGCTGCCGTATGTCACGCTTCGAAGAAAGGTGGGGCTACCATCGTTCAAGAGAGTAAAGCCATAGTTGTAGGCGATGCTTGATAATCTTCGTCCTCTTGCATTTGTCTTTGTACTTCCCCATGCTGGATGGTGTGCATTGAAATCTCCTATGATGACCCATGGGGCGGGGCAAACACTCAAGATATCCGCTAATCTTAGTGTCGAAATTGTTGGAAGGCGATATATACACGCCTATGAGAGTAAACAAGAGTTTGTTCTTTTTAACTGTGACGCATATATACTGATTGTCGTCGTGGGGCGCAATCGGTTGCAAAACATAGGTGAGTTCCCGACGAACAAAAATGATGATTTTGCTGCATGCACTATTTGTTGATGACATGAAACATTCGTACCCTGACAGTCTGATTGGTTTCGACAAGTTGGGCTCACAAATGACGATGAGTGGAAACACATTGGTGTACACATACTGACGGAAATCTGAAATTCGTGATTTTAGCCCTCTGGCGTTCCACTGCATGACGGACGCTGCCTTGACTTCTTTTCGGAAGGATGGGGTATGGGTAGCCATCTATCTAGTTGAGGGATTCAAGCACTGGGCTTAAGGCGTCCAGCATTTTAAGTGCGCTTCGAGCAGGCGGTGTCCCCATCTCAACTAAAATCGCTCGGATGGCCTCCATGAGGGAACGTAGCACCGAGATGACTTGATCTGTTTTAGGTGAATCATCAATGGCTGGAGAAGGCTCCGGTGGCGCCGTGACCTTCTGAGGTTCCTTAGCAAGGGAGCGGCTCGGTAGCATAGGCCATTCCTCTAAAGAAAGGGTCTTATCTGATGCCCTCGTGGAAGTGGTGGGCCCTTTCGCGTCGCGACTAGGTGGTACCGTAGTGGAGCGGGTACTATCGCTTCGCTCATGCGCCTTCTTTGAAGACGTACGACGGTGCCGACGTCGACGCCGACGCTGGACTACTTCGGCTGCCTCCCTGTGGGCCGAATTGTCTCTGGCCATTTGCTTCAGAACCGCGCGCTCCCTCTTGATGCGGGGACAGTCTTTCGACGAGGCTGCGTGAGGGCCGCTACAGTTGGCGCACTTCAGAACTGTGGCACCACAGGTCACTTCTGCATCAGGTTCAGCGCAACGGGGACACAGAAGCGAGTTGGGACACACGCCCTTTACGTGTCCTAGCCTGAAGCACTGATGGCATTGAAGCGGCTTCTGGATGAATGGTCGAACTGGATGTCGAAAATGTCCGACTTTAACGTGGGAGGGTATGCAATCCCCCTTGAAGATTACTTTTACGCAGCGCGTATTCCCAAGACGGCGCACTTGCGTAATGATCATGCCCTCGTTTGCCGGCTTGATGAGGCTAGGTAAATCTTCATTGGGAATGGCAATGTCAATGTCGTAAATTACACCGGCTATCGATGTGTCGTCGATCGGGATGAAGGGGCGCATTTTGATTCCGCCAAGCTCCGTGATTTCTTGAAATGTTCCCAGCGCACTCGCGTTGTACACGTCTATGGCGAGTATATTCTTGCGTGAGTTTATTCTGATGTCTTTAATTTGATCCGGCACCGCACGTTCCAGAAAAATGGATAGGGCTTGCCTGCTCAGCAACCGTAGGTTGCTTGACGGTTCTTCCGGCATAAAGATGATGACGTGTGGCCAGCGCGCAGGCCTTGACTTCATAGTCGTAGTGCTCACAGGAGGTGACGGCGCTGTGTTGGCGATCTTTCTCTTCGCCCTCTTACTCCGGACGGGTATGAAGCCATCGTCGGATGAGTCGTCTTCCGACATAGAGTACAGCTCGGTGTCTTCGGTGTCGCTGGGGGAGCCAACTCGCTTCCTTGCGGTTGACAGCCGCGATGACTTCTGGCCAGGCGGGCCTGTGGCATGCTCCGCGTCCATGGTCGCAAGACGGGGAGGTGAGGCACCCCGAAAGGCAAAGAGTTCACCAAAAATGCAGAGAGCACAGAAACAAGCGTTCTGTCAAGAAGACACTTCGTCGTCGTCTTCCGCTTTTTATTAAAAGCAAACATGGAAGATTATTAAAATTATTAAACATGGAAGATTATTAAAAGCAAACATGGAAGATCAAGAAGACACTTCGTCGTCTTCTTCCGCTTTTTATTAAAAGCAAACATGGAAGATTAGGAGCAAAGAAAGTACGACGACCTAAGCGACGTAGTGTGCTCTGTTAAGCAAGTTCTCACGTTTCATGTCTATACTGTGCCCACGGGGATGAAAATTTACTGTACTTTCGCTCCAATCTTGTGTTTAATCGGGTGCAGTTGACGTTTCGAAATATTCGAAAAGTATTCCAAATACATTCGCATCTACGAATAGTGACTATCGAATGGTACATTACTCCATTCGTCATTATAAAATTTCGAATAATGTCACTCCCATACTGTGAAGTGTTCCTGCCTCGACACATGCAAACTTCTCCCGTTCCGAAGGCAGTCGTTGTTGTTGTTGTTGTAGCCTGCGATGCGTGTGGCTCCTACCCACGTTGGGGGATTGGCCAAGAAATGGGTGGATTATCCAAAATTATTATGGAGCATAAATTTCCTAATAGCTATTGAAATAGCATTGAATAGCGCTTAATTACCTGCTAAATAAAATCAGGAAGGTCATATTGAATGAGTAATAATTAATTTAAAAGTAAAAACAAAAAGAAAGGAATTTAGCAGGGCATTCGTTTAGATTCCGTAAGAAATGTTCGGACAGCGAAGCATGCATCCCTGTGGCTGAATCCCAAAGTGGACGCTCCGAACGAAAGAATTGAAGGTTCTGTCAAGTCCAGGCCAATTCTTCGAAAAGGTATTTCCAACCATCTTTTTCTAACCGCAGTAAAGCGGCGACAAGATAGAAGAAAGTGGTGTATCGACTCTTCCTCATTACAAAAAGAGCAGAGGGGGGAGGGAACCAAACCCGACCTGTGTAAATAGAAATTCAGCGAGGGTACGCGGCAGCGTAATTTGGTGAGGCAGACCTCAAGCATCTTTGTGTCACAGGATTCGCTATGCCAGGGAAATGCCAGGTGCTTATACTCTGGAGAAGCAGTCAAATGTCAGCTCTTTGAAAACTAGGTGCGTGGCCCTCGTGCCGCTTTCTCGTCTTCTTTCTCTTTGAAAGCTCGCGCTTTCCTGGGTTGTGTTAGAAGGCACTCAGTCCGGGACCGGCCCACTTTCCGCAGTAATTTCCTCGTAGCAGCTTACGCCAGATAAGAAAGTGTACGGCGTTGCAATGACTACATGGTCGCCCAAGTAATTCAGCTTTTAACATTGATTCGCCCGAGAGCAAATGCTATTGCCCTGTTCACACGTACCATGTGATATATTCATAGATACGTACGATTACATAGCACGTAGTCACAGATGACGTCCCAGGCCATGTTTCTCTCGCTCACGTACGCTCGTCCACTCCTCGTGTAAAGCTCAACAATCGCGATGTCGTATTCTTGCGTATTACATCCGTCGTAGAAATCATGCGTTTGCTGCCGCGCGATCGTCTTCAACGTGCTCATAGTCGCGCTGTTTTCGTCACAGATAGGTGCGCTCGCGACCCACAGGCACAAGCACTCAATCTACACAGACACGTTGGTTCACTTGGCAGCGCTAGTTCACTTGGCCACAATGCAGGATAGCCAGGTAGCAACAAATGCTTCGCATCACATATGTTCCGACGGGGCATGGGATCTGCAGAAATTTTCTTTTTTTAAGAACACGAAGAATTAGGAGCAAGAAAAGTACGGCTACCTAAGCGACCAAGTGTGCTCTGATAAGCACGTTCTCATGTTTTACGGCTATAGTATGCCCACGCGAAAAAATTTAAGATGTAGTAAGGGGCCCACTGTGTGTGGTCCAGAAGCACAGTGGCACAACCTTGTAGCATTCATACCGCGAGCGTAAGTAATTTTGACCAGCGACGTTAAGTGAGGAAGTTGTGGCATACTTACTTTACCTTCGTTTGCAAAATGCACAGCACAACAGTCTGCGTACGATATACGATGCCTTCTTTTACAACCTGTATGTTTCAGACGTCACAGACAGTGTCGACTTTATATGCGTAATTACTGAAAGCCCGACGGATGGGGGGTAAAATTGAAAACTCCGGAATTAATTATCTGAGATGAAGCTGTCATGAAACTTAAACTTAGTAGGAAAAGTAGGCGCCGCTGCTGTCGCATGACGGTTCTACATGAAAGCTTCAGCAGACTTGAATTAAATCTCTCAAGAATCCGGTATGAGCTAGAAATTTCAAAGGGAAATCCTTGTGGGTATTTACGTTCGCTCTCATCCTAGCGCGCAAATGGCGGTTCTTGCCTCGCGACATTTGCGTGACATATAATATAGTAGGTGACGTAATGGTAGGAGCATAAGATGTTTCCTACCGTTACGTAAGGCCATTGCGGTGGTGCAGTCATGGTTGCCTATGCGATTGCACTCACAATAGTTTTCGCTGGCAAGAGCTATTTGCTATTGGGCGGCCGCTTTCGCTACTGATATGACTGGCATCGCGGTTAGCTGGAATATCCTTCTACTAAGTGTTATAGCGTAAGAAAATTGTGAAAAGATAGAGACCGAGTTCACAAGGCTTTTTGTTCGTAAATACTCTTTGTCACTAGCCGGGCGCCGTAGATGATGATATGTTCAACATAGCCATTGGCTGGCCTCAGTGCTTACTAACATTTTTAGCGTAAGAACATTTTTGTGAATTATGCCCAGACCCCGAGCATAGTCTGGAGCTGAAACCCCGCGGGAGACGAACATTTCTTTAGGTTCGTTTTGGTCTATGGTGAGAGACTGAGTAACCGTTCAAGAGGACGCACTACGTGGTGACTCGTCTGTGATCCATATAATAGTTGTTGCCATTAAAATGCCAGAAAATTAGCTTACAAGACATGCTCCAATGCTAGATCTGTTGCCACTGCTGCCTGGGTGGCATCAATACTGCCGCATTTGGGCACCGCAGTAGTATTATTTGACCTGCCTGTATATATCTCTCTCTATCTTTCTCACCGCATCCTAGCTCATCGCTGCCGTTTCCACAGTCGTCGTCTGAGTCGCAGTGCCATCGCGCCGGTATGCAGCTGCAATTGGTTCCTTCTTCGGCGAAGCTTGTGCACGCGAACTGGCCCGGACCGCAGTCGCACATGGTGAGACCTGCGTGGGAAAGCACGGAGACGAACAGAATGTCACATTCAGTTCATCTGAAAGATGAATGACATCTTAAATAACCAACAGAGCTACGCTCGCGGCATTGTATACGGGGTGCGCGACTTATTTCAGAACACTATGACTACTTCACGAATACCAACGATAATGTAGACAAGAATAAAAAAATCCCTACCAGTTTTTTTTCCATTGTTTTCTTTAGCACATTTTTCTAGGACTCTTGAACGAAATAGCCTTCAGTCTCAATCATTGGCTGCAGTCGGCTTCGAGACAGCTGCATGCTTGTATCATGTAGTGCGCTTTGATATTAGGCGGTATTTCCACGATATCAGGTATAACGGCTGGTATTGTGGAACCAGAATAGCCATGTTTCCGCAATAGAAGCCGCTCAGAATTATAGGATGCCACATACAGGGTGGCGTGACCACAGACGTTCACAGCCAATTACTCATGGATCGCGTAGGTCTTATGGGAGGAAGTAAACCTATTACTTAGGACTGGCGCCTAATGACATCGTGCACATAAAGCTTGGTTACCGAATCTGCCACTCGATGCGGCTTCAAAATTGACATAGCTGGCTATTCAGGGGTTTCTATCACTATGGCCTCCGTCTGCTGGAGAAACTAAACCGCCTGAGTGGCCTCTGACCACTGGCAGTGCTTTGTTTGATACAGCAGACAATAACCCTGAAAACCAAATATTTAGTGACAACCAAAAAGGTGGCGATTTCGAAGCTGCTGTGGTCTACGTGTAAGGCGACCAGGACAGCGTACAGTTTTATCTTCTGTATCAGACTGGAAACCGGTACCCGAGAATAACTGTGCCGCATAGGCGACAGAGGGGCTAGTAAACACGAAAGTAAGCGCCTAGAGAGATACACTGAGAATATTCTGGTCTATAGAGATTCCAAGCCACGTTCCCAAATACCTCACGCACCCTGTAGCTCTTGTTTATCTGCTCGTACCATCAAATGTGCGGCACTATTAGGATCTGCCTAAGAAAGAATTGGACAACATTGCAGTATCACTTAACATAGAAAAAATAAATAATTCGTAACCTTGCCGAACGAGCGATATTGCACCAGCGATAGCTAGCGAAATGTCCCTGTGGTTGAACCGGGAACGGCACTACGAAGAATATATGTGCGGACAGAGAGTAGGGAAAAAGGAGGACCAAACGAGAGAAAACGGCAACTATATATAGCGCTGCCATAAAATTCCGCGTTGAATGCAGCGAGGTATCCCAGTAGCAATATTTAGCCCATGCTTTCAATCTGCAGTAGGACAACGCTGTTCCTTCTGCTCCGGTGGCATCTCAAAAAAAAAAAAAAAATTGCCGGCATACAATATGAAGTGGAATTCTCATCTTTCGGGACGAACACGTCCCTCGAACTTCGAGTATTCTCCGCAAATATCCGCTTCTTTGCGAATTCTGAGGTCTGCACGCCGATTTAATGAATGCATTAGGGGATAGCGGTATGGAAAGCTTCCGCCACCTTTGAAGCCGGCCGTTCGGCTTGGTACTATGCATGAGTAATGCATACGGGCCGCCGTCTCCAGCATATGAAGCGTGGCGCTCCTCGTCGAGGTCTGCATTTCGGTGTGCCTGCACATGTACCGTACACCGCAGGAATGCAAGCCGCATTCCCAACGCGAACGCTGTACTCAAGAGTTCCCACGACGTGTCCGGAATGCCTGAGCGCGAAAGTCACCTAACATATGCGTTCTCTATAGTCGCTGCAGGTTGCCACGCAAGGGTAGCGCGCCGGTAAAGTTTGCCTGCTTGGCTGCTACAGATGATGCAAGAGATACGCATTGCATTCGTACGCCTTGTTGAGCGATGCAAGCTCGAATAATTTCGTGCATACTTCCGCCACCATATTATATCTGTGCGTAGCGGAATCGGTTTATTTCTTACATGTGCGCATATTACTACGGAATGAGCGCAATATTTCTAGACAAAGGCGCGCAGCCGAAAGCTTTTCGAGAGATTTTCAACTGCGCGGTCAGTACAAAGCAAAGAAAAAAAGAACGACATCACTAGGCAAGGTAATGACGGGACGTGCATCGTGTTTTGTGCTGAGCGACACGGCAGGCTTGCGAAGTCGCCGACAGTTTCGGGCTCCTAACACTTTTAACTTCTGGCGCTTCGCACAACAGCACGCGTACAGCTGCGAGCAATACATTGTATACGATTTGTGCCCGCGAGAAGAATTCTACGCAGCGTGGATGTGACAGCTGAAATCAATTGGTAGAGTCCGCGCGCGAATGTATATTCGACCGTCGCATCGCACATGAGGCAGTGATTCTATTGAGATGACAATTATAGCGACAGTCAAAGCTCGTTCGCAACACCGGCGCCATCATGCTATAACGGCTTGCTGTCCCCGTCAGTTCTATAGCGTGATGCAAAGGTTGCGGAGGTATAGTAGTGTTTGCGATAATATCGTGCTTGCCATAGAATTCATCCTTCTTTCTTTCGTTTCCTACGTTTGGGAAGAAGCTAGAAGGATTCATAAGAACAGCTAATTTCGTAATCAAAATAATGCCGAAGTTCACATGGAATCCTAGGTGAACTCATCAACTATGGTGAAAGAAAAGCTCCTCGGCAAGAAGCGAACGCCTCCGCAACGAGACGTGCCCGTTTCAGCTTTGGTGCATATGTTAATAAGTTATTGTTTGAAATGGGTCCTTGAAAGGACGATCACATTGAGAAGCTAAAAAGCATCCACGAGAAGCGTCATGTGTGCAAAATTAACTAGCACACGTGTGCTAAAACGTGACAGACAATGCATGATACATACTTTTTTAACACTCTATTATGTAAGTCGACAGCGTATGTAAGCTTAACAATGTGGATATCGGAAAAATTAGAGGCCAATTTTTGGGAGACTGCAGGGGTTCAACATTAGCTTTGTAGTGACGAGGGGCATGTGTGATTTAGAAATCGCCCAAACGCGCAACTAAAGTGACGTAAACTGCAACCTAGCTCTATTTAACATTAATTTCGTAATAGTTTCGTTATTTATCTGCATATTATCGAGTGGCATATTAGGTTGCGGCCATTACCATGATGCTGAAATTCACTTGTTTCTTCATTCACCAAGCAATGAAGATTACTTCCTTTCCATTGACATCAAATGGAGTGTCACTTTGCTATGCAGTGGCAAAAGTAAGCGCACATCCTTCAAGTTCTTGCAGCGTAAAAGTGCCGGAAAAGCGGAACATTACATACAACTAGTTTTAACGATTCTTTCCTCATCCAATGCTTCCGATTTCCCTTGTAGCGGACTGGTTTGGGACTAAAGGAATTGCACGTAGATGAGTTAGAAAACTGACAGGAACTTCGCCTAAGTCGCTGCAGAATCGGTATGACCGCATGCTACTGATTTTATAAGAGTAGGGTTAATGCGCTAGAGAATATATCCAGACCGAAGGAATTTTCGGTAGAAAGCGACAAAATGCGAGCCAGTTTACTAGACAAGTCCGCAAGCCCATTAGTCAATATTTACACTAAGGTGAAAGAGCACCCTAAAGGGTGATTTCTTGTATCTATAACTCACCTCTTACAGCCTTGGAAAACGGTGTTTGTGCGAACTAATATACCCATACGAATGGGTGATTATTTAGAATCGCATGCTTTCCCTCAATGTGTGTGTTCTGCCGAGATGGCAGATTTTGTTTTATTTTAACCAAGATACATTTTATTCTATCTCTACCCTAGCCTTTCAGAAGTCCACTTCAGTAATCTTGAGGTAGTTTTCGAGACATAAATGAAGTCGCAATTTCGCAAAAAAAAAAATGCGAAGCATCGATCGCGATAGCAAATAAGTTTAAAGCTATACGAAGTAATGATATAGCTTTATCAACCGCATAAACTTCGAAGCATTCGCTTACCAACTGAATTAAAAAACATAGTGTCAGCGCCCACGAGCAAACTTAAACACATCACACTCGACAAGCGCAGACACTCGCTGTGAAAACGCTGGTGGGAGCAAGCGCGGCAGTAGCAGCGAGCGAAGTGACCTTCGTGCGGTCTATCGCTTCAACGAAAGAGCGGCGAGAAAACAGCGTGCACAAAAGTATGAGCCGTCTGGCGATCCCTTTCAAAAATACGGCGCGCACGATGGCGCACGGCCGTGCAATGTGCGCACTTGGCGGAAGAGTCGAAGCCTCTCCCCTCTCCCTGCCGCGATGCCGCCGCCCTTTCTTTCATATATAGATCGCGAGATTGAGCTGCGATCGTCAGTTACCCATACACCCGGTCGCGAAATGCGCAGTTGCTGCCGGAGCACAACGTCGCCCCCTACCCACCACCCCTACCACCTTCCTTCCATACCCTCACGGCCTTTCGCGGGACGGAAGACGGTGCGTTTGCTCTCCGCTTTCTTCCTTCGCGCGCGCCAGGTTGAGCCGCGATCGCCGGGTCATCTTCGCATGCTTTCCCTGGCACATGCAGCATATGGCGCGCGGCGTTGATTTTATCGCCCTTGAACGTTATACGGAACCTCACGGCGACGGCGACGGTTACGCCGACGGCTGAAATGCGCATGGAGTGCCCACATAACTGATATCGCAATAAAAACGAAGCGAAGAAAGCCATGCAGCACTCTACCTGGTTTCACGCAGTGAAACTCAAATTTCGTGTCACAAATGTTACATCTCAGCCATTCCGCCGACACTGCCATAAAGAATATGACGCAGCCCCTAAACAGTGTGTTGGCGCCTCTATATGTTATAATAGAATAACGCGGCTGACGCCGCGCTTCTTAACTTTACCAATAAACGAGCACCATGGTGAAGCAATCTAATTGAAAGTAGCAGTATGATCTGAAAGCAGGAACAAGAGGAACTTAATTGTCTCTCCACACTGGATGACCGGGGCGTGCACTCCCTGCAGTATATGCCACGCTCTTATCGATATAGTGCACTGCTCCGAATGCACCCGCGAATTTTTATTATACTGCACTCAAGGGCCCTATAACGTGACGTTATCCCAATCTGTGTTTCAATCTCATGACCTCAAATTTACGTAACCGCCGAACCAAGCATCGGGTGGTGACCCGCAGAGTTATTTGAACCGCCCAACCGAACGCTCTCCTGGTTTATAGGAGGCCACTTTTGTTTGCTTTCAAAGCGAATACCATTGTCGTGCTTGACAGGTTATCTTTACCTAATTGGCTGACAAGAAGCGAGAAACACTCAGGAGGAGAGAGGGTTTCGGTGGGGCCAAGCGTGGCGCAGTGAAAGTAGATAACCGACCAATGGCTGAAAACAGCGCAAAATGAACACGGACAAGAAAGGAACACAGGAGAAACGCTGACTGCCAACTTCTGGGGTTTACTGTGCGCATACACAAATATACCTATAAAAAAGAGGGGGGCGGGGTAGGGGTTTCATATGTTGCACTGCATCCGCGCATGCGTCAAGTGATAAAAAGTGGTCTCATAATAACGAAACCAGATTGGTGGTGAAGATGCAAAAAGCCTTTGCGATTTGGGGAAATAGGAAGGAGCACTGTCACAGGCATCACCTTTACGCATCATCACAAACGCTTCATATATCTCACGTGCTGTTTGGTCCTTATATAATGAGAGTGGCGGCGCGCGTCTGTGATTGGCCCGCTTTCCTCGCTTAGCTTGTGGTGGCTGGTCGAAAATCGCATTGGCGCGCGCAACGGAAGCATAGAACTGCCGCTAAAACAGATCCTCAGCCAAGAAGAGTTGGCGGAGCGATGTTGTGTATGTGTCGAATGGTCTCGATAACGTTATACTGCCACGCAAAATTTTATTACACGCAAATTAATCTATGCTTCCCGGAAGCTCTGAGTAGCCAGTGCCAGAGCGGCGGGCACACATCTCCTGTTCCTTGCGGAATGAGGTAGTCTCCGGTTATTCAGGAAAAAAATCACTTTTGTTCGGCATATTAGGGTGCCTTTAACGCGTACACGTCACTTTGGCGTTGTGCCCCTTCCGGTGGCAGTTGCCAGCCTGCTCCTCGCTTTCCCTTTCCTGATACCTGTGTATATGTGTATATGTGTTCAAAACAAATAATAATAATAATAATTTGATGCGGTGAGTTTTCCCGGTTTTGTGACGACGCATGGCAGACAGGCGACGTGGGCGCAGCACGAAAACGTTTGACCAATAGCGATGGGTGATATGATGCATTTATCGCTAATGACGAAAAAGGCGTCAAATCTGAAATTGTTATTGTTTTTTTTTCCGTTTGGCCCAATCATGCATAATCAGTGTGCAGGTATATCAGATGGGGCGTTTTCACGATTTTCGTGTGTCACGTGAAAGACAGGCGCTGTGGGGGGTGGCTCAAACATTTTTTGACCAATCGTGGAGGACTGATTGCAGAATTGAAATAGAAAATTTTGGAACGGCTTTACGTTATAGCGCCCCAGTGGTCTCTGCTTCAACACGGGGTACGCCATAAACATGAAGTCGCAGGGTGACATTATTTGGCGCAAACCACTGAAAAGTAAACTCCTATGACTTTTGACTTGCTTGAAACGTTGAAGTGCTTGAGCACCCATACATTCTGTAAGGTGTATGTTCTGCAAAACGTCCTTCTAGCACCCAGAACTGAATCAGCGGGTGCACTGAAGGTATTCTGCTAACTCGAACAGTCAATTTAAAGATTATCAGTAAAAATAAGGCGATAGGAAGGGTGTTTCAAACGCCCAATCTATCCTCTAGGAGGTTATCTTGCTCAGAGTGTGCCATTAAATCAAGAAATTGAAGCCTGATTGAGACAGACAGAAAGGGGGCTGGTGCTTGTAGAAACGTAGAGATTTCGACATTAATGAGAGCAGCATTCCGGGCAAGTTGGTAATCCATTGCTTAAATGATATTGCGCGACATAAAAAACGACACGGACGTGAGAGAAGACACGGACGTGTCGTTTTTTATGTCGCGCAATATCATTTAAGCATTTCGACATTAACTTCTGTGTTCTAACCTTTTGATCTGCGCTAAGGAAGCGGAGAAGTGGAACAACCGAGAGATACAAGATAATAATGGCAAGTAAGGATGGGTGAATGCTTCACGTTAGCGGTGAAGCAAACTTAAGTCACCGTCTTGAGTTCAGTCCTGTGCTGTGCAGAAATTGTATCGTAGCCACTACTGTTAGCCTGGCACATCTTGCGCGAGGCCAAGCGCCCATGATAAGTCCACCCGAGGGTGATGTGCCGTTAATTGTTGACAAGGAAGAGGCTAAAGCTTGTCGCTACTGAGTGCACGCTAGACAGCCGCAGGGATTGCGCGCTAGTGAGTATGCTTCGTGGCAGTGCTCACAATCTAGGCTTCTCTCACGAGCGAGGAGGTGCCCTCAGCGCCGTGTGAATGCCACACCGAGCTCGTATTTTGTGCACCCAACTTGTGTCGCGCGCGCGACCTTAGGTGGCCGACGAAATGCACATCACCGAAGAACGCCGGTGCCGCGAAAATGGAGAGGGAGGAGCGAGGTGTGATGCAGTGAATTTGTCGGTGCGGTAGCTTTGCGCAGTCGGAAACTCAATTTGCAGGTTCATGAACGCGCTTTGAACGGTCGCTGCCCTGGATGAGGTATACGTGGAGCTTTTGGGGTACGGCACCCGTCAGAGCGTGCGAATGCTAAAGCTACAAGTTTTGACTCAACAAGCATTTCTATCAGGACTTCCGCGTTCTGGGTGCTGATGAGGCGTATTCAAGCGGACGTGCCTAGAAAGCTGGGGCCGAATTCACAAGGCTTTTCGTTCGTAAGAGCTCTTTTTCACTGGCTGATCGGCTTCGCTAATAATATGTCCTACATCACTAGTTGCTGGCACGAACGCTTTTAGGGTAAAACGTTTTGTGAATACGGGGTCCTGCTTTTTTTCTCGCCAGTGCTAGCGTTTGTGAGTGTACACTTGGTCAGACTAGCAGACGCGGCTTTCTTTTAATTATTTTCAATTTCCAATCTATTGGTTCAAGCTTTTCTTTTCTTTTGTTTGATATTACTTGAAAAGAAAAAAAAAACTATATCTTGTGTTTAATGTTCACATACTGTATTTCTTTCACTTTGTTTGGCTTCGTTTGATACGCTAATGTTTCATGCACTCCAAGCTTGTTCGTGGAGGCAAACAAACACACAGACAAGGACATACGCCCGGTCGTGCTCCATAACATCAACATCATCAACACACACACACACATACACGTACACACACACTCTCTCTCTCTCTTAAACATGCACTTAGGCCAGCACGAACGCACAGAAACATGCTCGAGCGCGCACGCACTCGCAAACACCCACACCCACGCACACTCACACATACACACAAACAGACACACACGCACGCACGCAGACACACATATGCGCACAGACTCTCACACGCACACATACAGTGTAAGAAAAATTGCGGGGAAAACGGGCATAACTGGGCAGTTATTCCTAAAAAGGGCGCTTTCGTCCCCCAAGGAAGTAACTGCATGAATGTGTGTGCTGTGTGCAAATTTCAGAGAGTAAGTGTTTAGTCCCTGGTCGAAAAGAGAGCAATGGGAGGACAAACGGCAACGGTTACTCCCCATGGGCTCCGCTGTTTTCGTCCGTGTCGTGGAGTGATGAGGAAAGAACGGTATTGTCTACAAACCGTGAATACTTCGAAGTTCGTGCACTCTCTATTGAACTACATGCAAAGCAGCACTTTGCCTCTTCGTGAGAAAATTGTGTGAAACTTAAAAGCTGGAATGTAAAGAGCCATGCCCTTCGTGCGCACACCATAAGTGAGCGATACACATTAAACGCGCCAGTCACAGCTAGACTGCCAAATTTTGTTGGTCAATAGTACCTAAGTTCCTTCCGTTCCAAGGAGATTACGAACTTAACTGAAGCGATGTGTAGCTCAAACGGGAAACACTAAGTGACAGAGAAATTTTCCTTCTCAGTCGTCTTAGGTGCCCTGTTTGAGCTCGCTACACATTTACAACGCGTAGTGCCCCAGTTTAAATCCCTCTAAGAATACTCGGGCAAATTTCTTTTCGCATTCGCTTATGGTTGCAAGTGCACTCAACGTTACACTCTCCCCGCAGAGCATACACAAAATGCCGTGTCGCTTCTATATTGCCGCAGCTGCGTTCCGATGCTTAACCTGTATCGATTTCCTATCCCGTCAAGAAATCTGCCGTGGTACCAATTTTATCATAGCGACTCCGTTATCTTTTTCATCGCAACATTCCTGTATGACCCTTGCAGTATGTATATTCGAAGATATCGATCTGCCTTTGATACCGCATGTCTGATAGGGGCCCACAAGTTCTTTTATAACGGTCTGCAGTCGTCGCACCAGTACTTAGTGTTAACTTTATAGTCCGTATTTGAGTGCCGGCTGACTTGATAATGCTTTTGTGTGTGAGCAGCGTGTGGAAAACGGGTATGGATGTAAGGATGCCCGCGTAGATGAAAGGTCTGCGATGGAACACCTAAGTGAAAGTCTTAGGTACATGCGTGATGCCCTCAAACACATGAATGAACCGCCAGAGTGGTTTCAGAAGCTAGATACTTTGGTGCCTGTGATATCCTCTTTGAGGGCCTTTTAAATATGTACAATCTCTCGAACTGATGTAATATTACCTTGCTGCACCAAGTGACCTACTTTGTACGCGTTTGCAGGGTGTTGTAATGAAGGTAATAAAGAATGAAAAAATCTGCCGTGGTGCGATGGTTAGAGTTCCTGGCTTGTGAGCGTGAGGACGTGAATTCGAATCCTACTTTCGGGCGCGTTTTTTTCTTTGCAGCTTGGTAATAATTTTTATCAGGGTATAAATGCCTAATTTCATTATATCAACTTTCGCGGAGCATCGGAAATAGTGATCGTTACTCCCTTGAGGAGCATCGGAAAAGAACAACTGATAGTCCTCGGAGGAGTAACGGCATGGGGAGGACAGTTCATCCCCTCGCACTTACCCCCTAAAGGGAGGAATGGTTGTGGCAGATCAGTTCCTCCCCTAAAGGAGTAACCTCAATACCCCGTTTCCTCCTTTTCTTCTTAGAGTGATAGGCACGCATGCACGCTCACGAACACGCTCGTACGCGCACGTACGTACACATACACGCACCCACACACGCTCACACGCGCACATACTCACGTACACTCCCGCAGACACACACACTCATATGCACACACAGGCACGCACGCCCCCCCCTCCCCCAACACACACACAGACACGCTCACACGCACACACGCACACACAGGCACGCACACACGCACACTAACACGCATACACACAAGCGCGCATACACACGCACGCTCACACGTACACACAGGCGCGCATACACAGGCACACGCACACACACGCACACACAGACACACACAAGCACACATAAAACAAGGCGCTGAACTCAGGCCTAGCATCTTCCCTGGAGGAAGCGTGGCCTGCAAAAGAAAGGAAGAGAGAGAGAGAGAGTGCGTGGTAAATCACCCGTACGAAAGCTGATAACAGAAGAACGCGATGAAGGAGAAGTCTCTGAGAAAGGAAGACGCGGAGAGTATAGCCGAAGATGTTATATTATGCAAAGATAGCTGCGGTTTATCTGCTGAATTTTACAGTAAACGAAGTGTAGGTCCTGAGTGGCACAGAAGACAAAAAAGGATCACGGATGACCGAAGGTGTCGGTGGAAAGAAGAGAAAATACTACACGCAAGAGCAGAGCAGTAGAAGTGACGACTGTGGAGAGCGAGAACCCCACCACCACCGCTGCTCCTCACTGGAATAAGGTCCTGGAGAAACGAAGATCATAAAACACGACAAGGGACGCCAGCCTATCGATTCCAACAGTAGAGTTGCGTTCGCGGGAAGGAAAAGAAAATAAGACTACTGTTCTCTTCAAGAGACGTCTTCTACAAAGCACCCGTAGTACCTTCAGCACGTTTAAATTCTGGTACGCCCTTAGTCGTCCTAGGTGATCCTGAGAAAGTTTCCGTCCTCTCGCATTGAAAATCGCTCCTTATCCTTCCGGTCTATGCACGAGGAAAGTCCTGAGCTGTGGCTTCGAAGAAGCCTTTGCCGTACACGAACTGCATGAGCGTGGAGAAGAGACGCCACTCGGCTCGTTATCTCGGTGCAGGCAGTGGGGTCTGGGGGCAACCAGTACTGAAGCCACGGCACACAGCTTATTGTGGTTGCTACGTACGGCCTGTTGACGTATTTATTTGCCGTCTGTCGCGACTTCTTTTTGCAAGGTGGACTTTCTTTCCTCTTGCTTTTCCTTAGTGTGCCAATTAGATTGTTTTTATATTTAATACTGCTTTATTTCTTCCGTTAGCCGTTTGTGCCAGGAAGCTTTTCGTGTTTTTTTTTTCAATAAGGCGGACGCTGTGAGAAAGATTTTTGAAGGCTTTAGTTTTTTAACCCTGGGATCCTTTACCGAGCGATAATGACCACCATTAAGAGCTGCTGCTTTCTTCTTCTTTTTTTTTTTTGATCATCGCAACAGGATAAGAGCCAGAGTTAGAGAAAGAACGGATGTATTTATATTGTTCCTGATAAAGTTTTACTTTGCTATGCTTCGACTCATGAAGAAAGAAAAAAAAGTTATGTGGGAGACTTATCCTTTATTTTGGCATTGATAGCAGTCGATGCCCCGGAAAATCAATCTATCTCAGGAACATTCCCTGAGATTTTAGCAGAAACGTAAAATGTAACTTGAAGTTGAGCCCACATCTGTAGTCCAGTGCTACCCTGCGTCGATGATGAGCTGCGGCTTGTGCTGTTCTTTGCACAGCGGTATGCTGAGCCCGACGTTGCCTGGTTGCGGGTACCGTCATTGGACGTCGCCTACGCAACTGCCACATGACGTGCCACCTGGTATAATAATATGCAACCGCAATGCAAATGTCGCACGTATGGACTCTACGCGGCGCGCATCTCACATCGCAAAACAATCGGCACGATACGATGCTAAAGATGATCTTGTTGACTTATTGGCATCGCCTTTGAAACGCGGCGGTGGCATATTCACCTAGCCAGCTCGCTTTAATCAGATACACAACACGTATTTTTTTTCTAGCGTCTTTGTATACACCCGCTTAAATTTCTTTTCGTTACTCAAATCTCCAACTGCCTTGTACCGCTGCCTTCGTATCTACTACGTGGCGGGCCACCTGGTGCAACAATATGCAGCTGCAATGCAAAGTGAGGACGTATCGACGCTATGCGGCGCGCCTGCCACACCTCGTATCTCATCGCGGGCTAGGACGCGTTTATGGGGCATTTTTTCCACTGCAAGCTAGCAGGCGCTGGCGTGGCTCACTGGTAGAGTAGCTGGCTACCACGCAGCGGGCCCAGGTTAAATCCCGGCGGGAACTGGGTACTTTCGTCTCATTCCCGGCGATAGCTGCGAAGCACGCCGGCGGCAACAGCGGCGGGCACCGTTGCCAACCAAAACGGCTATTGGATTGAGCGCGTAACAGCTTAGGCTGTAAGATGTGAGTGCCTATTGGGCTTAGCTTTCCTCCGTGTACCAGCTCCGTGGGAGCTGAGCAGCCCTCTTCAGGTTCTCTTATCTGTTTATTTAAGATTGTTAGATCGCTGTGAAATTCTCGCCGATAAACGCAAGGCACCGTCTAATAGGAGTTGCGTTAGAAAAGAAGCTAAGAGTGCAGGATGATTGAAAAGCAGGCGAGTTGGAATCTGTCCATTCTTGGGCAGCGAAAATACAAACGAATCACGAGAAAGAATACAGGACAAGCGTCGGTGCAAACATCGTGTTGTAAACCCAGTTTTTTTATTAGTTTGGAATGTTCAGATGTGAAACTTAACAGGGGCTTCACCCATCTTGGAGCGTACATCCGACAAACGTGTGCACGTTGAAATAGCCAAGTCAAGGGGTCAAACTGAAGTTGTTTTTGGTTGGGAACCTCCTACGTGAACTGAAGTCTATGGCCCCTGTCCCTAAATGATTTGAGACCATTCACCATGCTCGGAGTGTGGTTATCGCTGTCTACAAAAAACAGCGCTTGTCCTGTACTCTTTTGCGCGTTTCATTTGTATGTGCACTGCCCAAGAATGAACCTAAGACTGATTGCACTACATGGTTCTATGCAAGGCGGAGGTTGTCGGGGTGACGGTGCATTGAGACCTGACCGGCTGTTTTTCTTATACATGTATGCAAAAATATTTCGGTTCTTTCTGGACCTAAAACGTAGAATTGGTAATTTCAGATTTTAGTGTTTTTCCGCCTCTGCAGTGCGAAGAATCAGTTCATGCTCAAATTAGTTTATAACGGCGACATATTCGTATTTTGAGATTAGATTAAATACATCTGAAACAGTGTTCCTCAAATAATGAAGGAAAAAAATTGGATCGTTTGAAAATGTATTGCGCCATGCTTACCATGCACCTAGGACCTATTGTTAAGCGACTAGTGTAATTTCCACGAAATATTTATTACGAAGAAAATCCAGCCCTCAGATATGAAGCACTTAGTACGTTTTTCACACTAATGATAATGCACAACATATTTCTGCGCCTGCTTCTGCCTAGTAACTATATCAGTACAAAATCTCCGCATTCATCAAAACGTACGAGATAATAAAATGCCCCACGTTTTCTGCTGAATGAAAAAAAAAGGTAAAAGCACCACACATTCGGAAAGATTGGGGATGAGAGAAGTATGCGGCGGAGATGTGCGGCACGTATTTTAGTAAATTTAATGATTCTTTATAGTGCCCCTGTGCATCACCCCACGTGCGCTCAGTTCTCACTCTCTCCCTCTTTTCCTCTTTCTATTCTTCCTTTCTGTTACCCCCACTGTAGGGTAGCAAACCGGGTGCTCGTCTGGTTTACTTCCTTGTCTTTCCGCTCCTTGCTCTATCTATCTATCTATCTATCTATCTATCTATCTATCTATCTATCTATCTATCTATCTATCTATCTATCTATCTATCTATCTATCTATCTATATATCTAACTATCTATCTATCTATCTATCTATCTATCTATCTATCTATCTATCTATCTATCTATCTATCTATCTATCTATCTATCTATCTATCTATCTATCTATCTATCTATCTATCTATCTATCTATCTATCTATCTATCTATCTGTCTGTCTGTCTGTCTGTCTGTCTGTCTGTCTGTCTGTCTGTCTGTCTCTCTGTCTGTCTGAGTGTCTGTCTGTCTATCTATCTATCTATCTATCTATCTATCTATCTATCTATCTATCTATCTATCTATCTATCTATCTATCTATCTATCTATCTATCTATCTATCTCTCTCTCTCTCTCTCTCTCTCTCTCTCTCTCTCTCTAACGATTCATTAGATCTTGTGTTAGTGACACATACCCATTCTGAAGGAATGGCCGAGAGCGGCCACACAATCACTCGCACATACCGCATTGATAAATGAGTGAAAATGAAGCAAAGAAAAAAAATTTAATATAATTCGTCACTCCATTAACACGTCGGCAAGCTTAGAGATATATGTGAAGCGACATTATTTGTCCAGGTTTTATGCAGTAACTTATTTTGGTCATGCAGACGAAGAGGCATAGTTGTAAAGTATTGTCTTTCCTTTTTTGTTTGTTTGTTTCTATAGCCGGCCAGTTCTTTATAAGTATTTGTTGCTTAAGGGAGAAGTAGTAGCACGTTTCAGCCTTGATGCCAATCTCTCCTGCGCTCACATTAAAAAAAGAAAAAAGTGAACTTACTCGCACTAGCTTATCGGTCACCATACAAATGTTATATAAGCATGTTCCCTTGCACTAGCATTTGGCGCTTATATAACCTTCATAAATATATCTATAAACATAGCCGCCGTAATACTGCGTGACCATACAGACAGCAGCCAGGCAGCTCCGCCAAAGACGATATAGTAGTGCATGAAAGCTGCACTTGAAAAATGGCCAGAAAGGTGGGGAATTCAACCAGAATACCGTCTGATTGCCCACCATATGCTAGATGAGGGTAACAGGGAAGTAAAACGGCTCATGTGCTCGCAAAATAACGCGCCTGCATCTTCCTCTCACTGCGTGCTTTAGTGGCAAAGCAGGCTTTACAGTATAAAGTAAGTTTTATCCACAATGGCTTAACAGGCTTAAAATTATTATCATCTTAAAGTGACGTAAAGGTTACCATACCTTCCCCAAGGCTATGTTGACAAAGTATATTTTGTTTTTAAGCAACATCACAAAGATATTTCTGGTAAGAGAACTAATAATTTCAAAGATTACCTCATGAATGGTCATGTCACACAGGGTTAAAATTTGTAAACGCGCTCTAACATAAATATGATTGCACACATCAAACCACGTAGCAAAAAGGACCCAGCCGTTAAGCAACCACTTGCGAGTCAACGACAGCCCCTTAGCACAGTAGAAGTAGTATATAAAAGGAAATTAACGGAAAAGTGGGGCGAATGATGCCAAGCAGGTTGTCACGGTGGGTGATTGAATGGACCGACTGAGAATATATATATATATATATATTATAGAGCTACTGATCGCTAACAGTTGCGCGGTACCAAAAACGTGGTGCGTACGGCGGAACCAACAAAAAAAGATGACAACACAAATGTGTTCCGGGTAACAACGGCACATTTTTTGCCGATAATGACAATAAATTCAGTTCAGAGTGCTTACGTGCCAGAATCCCAATGTGATTATAAGGCACACCGTTGGGGGAAGGATGGAGGGGAGGGGCTAGAGATTAGTTTTCATCGCCTGATGTTATTTAACTCGCACATAAACCTAAGTACTCGAGCTCTTTTACGGTTCCCTCTGCATCGGAATGCGGTCGCCGCGGTCCGGATCGAACCCCGCGACCTCGTGTTCAGCAGAGCAACGCCACAGACGCTGATATACAGCGGCTGATGTCGAATATGACATGACGGCAAACTCGAGCTGCATGGCGACAGAATTAACAATGGTGACGGGAAGGTGAGACGTTGTTGACATTTTTGGGCAAGGAACATTGGATATTATGAACACGACGGCGATACCAGCGATAGATGCTGCAAAACACCGCCTGACTGTGCATCAGCAGCTGCGAATATAATACAGGTTTGAATATCAGTTATTAACAGGGAGATTGAGTGGTAATGTGTAGTTAAGGTAGAGTTAGAACGAATTCTAGGGCGGCAATACGAAAGAGTGCGGAGTGCTTCGCAGAGGCTGCACGGAAGACAAAAGGAAACTTTCACATACCGATAGGAAGCGTACGCTAATTTCATACCTGCCAAGTCCGACAATGTTTCCTTGTGTTTACGAATTTCGGGCATGTTTTAAAATTTTGCTAATCATGTGTCATGTTTCCGAAAAATGTATTCTACTAGTGAACATGTATCGCATGCCGGTGTTCGTACCTTTCGTTGCGAGTCTTTTAGTGGTGGAATATAGCAAGAGTGATACTTCCTTCGATAAATTTTATACATATAAGTTCTCAGAGTAGGTGAAATTGACAACCGCCAAGTTGTTTAAAATGTCACTGTGATCTTGAAACAATTTGTTGATTGTCAGTATTTGCTGTTTCAGGGTTTGCTACTAGAATTTGCTGCTGCTCAGTGGGCTGCCTCTGACGTTAGGTCTTTGTTACTCTACTGTGTATTTATGTATTACTGAAACAATTTCTGCTCAGAGCAAGCTTAAAAGAAATCATGCCTTCGCCCCTCTTCCTCCCCTCCTCCCCCCGTTGCCCTGCGGGGGGGAGGAACTGTAAAGCTCGCAGGTCGGCTGGTAGGTAATTTGGTAATGGTAGGATGGTAGGTAAATAGGACGCCTGGCGACTCCTTGTAAGAGCTGCAATACCGACGATTGGGTCGAGATTGTACAATCTCTAGGAGTTCAATTTCTCGATAACCAACCTCTATTTTTATTTTTTAACGCTCTCTATATTTAATCGACTAAACCTTATATGAAAGTGTATCTCGGTAAAAGAAACAAAATGATCAGGGGCTTGTCGGCACGAACTAAACAGAGTGCCAGAACCAAATGCCAAGAGGGAAGTCGGCCTTTGGTTCTACCTGTACAGCAGCATTCGAGGCAGTGCGCAGCTACGGTCGGTGCCGCATTGTCGCATTGTCGCATTGTCGCATTGTCGCACTCGCACCGTCAGTCGCAGACTAGAAGCAATTGCTGCTGCGGCCATTCTTCCAGACGTTCACTCAGCCATCCTGCCCACCGTGTCACTCATACAAGCAGTCGTCCACCAGGAGTTCACGAACCTGGGTTTATCACCCGCCGTCTGTTCTGTCCGTGCAACCGAACGTACCCGTGCCAATGCCACCGATAACGAGGTCTAACCACCGTGCTACAGAAAGCCGGCTGACTGGAGGACGCCCACCTGGGGTGCTTTAACGCCCACCTAAGTCTAAGTACACGGGTCAAAAAGCATTGTCTTTCTACTTCACTGATGGGGACGCAATGTAAATGGAGCAGCAGGTTGATAGCCCTAGCCTACTGTGACCATATGGTGTGTTCGAACAACGACTTTGTGCACACTACTGCGCAACATACACGTATGGCTTTTTGCTTGCTTGTAATTTTGAAGGGCCCGAGCACCCTTACTTTCTGTGAGAAGTATGTTTCCCACAAAACACTCTTTCAACACCCTGAAATTAATCAAAGGGCGCTTTAACGGTGTTATGCTAACAAATGCGTCCATTTTAATATTTCTCATAGAAGGTAAGGATTCACAAAGGGTGTTTCAACATCCAATCGATCCCGGAGGGCGTTTTTCCTGCGTGTGGATGAGAAAGATTAAAACGTAAGACTAGGGAGATCATGTCCCGAAATTGAGGAAGTATGCCAAGATTTACCATGGAAAACAAAATAAACAAAAAACGACAGTATTATTAAACTTTTTTTTTCACGAAGGTCCCTCGTAGAAGAATAGCGGAATTCGAAATTATACTTAATGATAATACGCATTAAAAGATGGTACACCAGGAAATGGCACTCTGTAACAGTGACGATGATTTTAAAGTATACCTCCCCAATTTTTTTCTCTATTTCTTTATAGAAATAAAGGAGGGCCGAGCAAGACATTCTAACGTTTTCCCTAACTGCAACCCCTCCAGTAAAGCAGCTCTAACGGCGATGCGAAGAAAGGCGCTAATGGACGGTTTTCTGCGCCGCTGACAAGCGCGCGCGGATATATATATATATATATATATATATATATATATATATATGCGAAAACCTCAACAGAAAATAAATGTCTAACCAGTGGAGAGGAACACTATCTTCCTGGACAACTGCTGGAGACAGGGAGACCATTAACGACACGACGTTTACGACGACTGACTAGTTTCGTTCGGATACCTCGCAGACAGTGCTTCGTGAAAGAATAAACCAAGCCACCGAACAAGGGAGGCAGTCTAACCTTTAAAAAGTAACGAGAAAGCTAATAACCTACAGGAAAAATGTTCTCGTGGTGTCTATATCGTTTTTATTTTAAAAGCGGGAAGGGGGGGGGGGAGGGAAGCAGCCGTGACTATAAACCACGTTTTGTGGTTGGTGTTCGCGAATTGGCGGCGATTTCAAATATGAAAGCAAGTGTTGCAAACACTTTTTTTTCTTTTTTTTTTCCTTTAGTAGCTGCTGCTGCTGCTGCTGTTTCGGGCAATTCTAGGCAAACCGTGCGGATGTATTGCAGCCCCCACCTACATTCAGTAGCACTTGCGTCGGCAGTCAAAATGTACTATCGTTATGCTACGCCGTACCAAAAGCGAATCGTTGATATGCTAATTCTGAGACAGCATTGCCATACATAATGCTGCAGCAAGGCCTGGTGTTATTTGGGTGCTCCCCCAGCACTTGCTATCTGCACATAAAACACTTTCGAACAGCCTTGTGGTAGTGGAAGGTGCTATTATCGAGCGACCGTCATTCTAAGTCGCGAAGATTTGTCTACAGCAACTATGCTCACTCAAAAACATCGTTCGGCGAATCGAAGCGCATGCGTACAGCTTACATTTCACGAGTGGCGGCCATCTTTGGTCAGGAAACTATTCTATCTTTCTTAGCGCGACCTATAGCGTTTCTGAAAGCTGGCAAGCAGAAGTCGATCTGACGAAAGATGACAAAGCAATTTTCTATGTGGAAGTAATTGAGAGGACCAGTGTGATTTTTGACGCATATCGCACTCGTTTCGCCTGAATAAAGTTGAAGTAATGTTCGCCAGTTAAATATTTCTTGCTCTCATTGTTAATATACATTGCTACATTGCTAATTCCTTTTGTTACATACTGAATAGGAGCCCTAGCTGTATCACTGCTTGGTCATGCCAACCGAAAAATGCCAGTTCTATATTTTATTGTTCCACTTAACCGAGTAATATGTTTTGCAGGCATAGTAATTCATGTGTGTTCAAGAAGCAGTGCACTACGGCGGACGCTTTAGCCGAAAAACACACACACGCACACGCACACGCACACGCACACGCACACGCACACACACACACACGCACACACACACGCACACGCACACACACACACACACACACACACACACACACACACACGCACACGCACGCACACACGCACACACACACGCACACACACACGCACACACACACACACACACACGCACACGCACACGCGCACACGCACACACACACACACACACACACAGACACACACGCACGCAGAAACATAGCTCACTGCAGTCGCAGTGGGATGTAAGTGTAGTTAGTATCTCCTTTCATTTTCGTCAATCTTGACCCAGATATATTAAGCGCAGAAACAGGCCGTACATCAACTGGCAGGGACGTCGCAGGGGACCGGAGCGGGCGATTTATAACGTAATCTCCGTGATGGGAGTGAGACACTGTGGCCAGAACGACAATCGCTGTCGTTTGCCTTGGGCCCCGATTCTTCCACTGCTCTCTGAAAGCATTTTCTTTACTTCTCCTTCAAGTCACTCTTGGAGATTCCTAGGCCGAAGAGCATTCTGGTGAATAGGTTCTTATTCTTCAGAAGCGAGTTTTCCGGGTTTCAGGAAAAAATTCATAGATTGTAAGTGTAAGGCCTATGCAGGAGCTTTCGCAACGAACATGTCTTGAAAAGGGGTTTGTGTACATTTCTCGGTATGGCACATATCCTAGCGGAGTGCTCACATTGGTCTGTCTCTTGGGCCTTTCGTTTCCGCCCTAGTGCTTCCTTTCGGGTCATTCATGTCCATGGCATCAATGAACTCGGAGAGCTTTATTCAACAACACAACACTATTTGTGCCGGCGTCCGTATTGTTCTGCATACAAGGCAGCAAACTCGTGCTGTTTTAAGCTGCGGCGAACGAGAGCGACGTGGTAGGAGTTCTCCCGCTCTGCGCAGACAAAATGGGACACTCGCTTTGAAAACGCTTCGTCCTTTTCACTATTTCCTTCCTCTTTTCTCTTCGTGACGCTTGCATACTCTCGACAGATTGTTGACAGAGACTGAACAAGGAATGTCTCTAGAGCCAACATTTCGACAAGATGACTGCTCTTCGTCCTGTCAGCAACTGCTTTTTTAGCAGCATTTATGTACGCGTGCCTCCCCGTGATCAATAGGGGAGGAGCAGGAGAATAAGCTGGTGGGTAGGGATAAGGAAATCATTCTGTCTCATTTGTAATCAATAGAGCATTTTCATCAGCATTGTCATCACAACCACCACAACCATCATAGTCATTATCATGATCATCATCGAATACTCTGCATACATATACGGACAAAAATATCACCTTGTTATTGCTTGCCACTTGCAGCACTATGACGGCACTATACTATGCAATTAAATGTCAAGCTTAACACTTCAAATTATTTGCCTTACAGAGAAGAACGAGATCAGTGCACCGTAGCCAAAGATGACTGGTTGCGCCAGTGAGGTCGACTGCGTTAACACAGATACTAAACCTGCTGAAGCGCTGCAAAAGACAGAGCGAATAGAAACAGGATGTTTTTCAACCGGTTAATCTCTTGGTCATCTGCGTCTAATTTTTCTGTGTCCACTAATTCCCCCCATGAAAAATTAGGTGCGACATATCAAACATTTTTTTTGTCCATAAGGCGTGCTTCTTTTTATTGACAGTTTTGTTTCCTTTCACGAACCCTTGCATATGGTGTACAGACTCCTTGGATAACACGAGTCCGTATGATTACGCAAGCGACGAAACTAGAAAATATCTGGTGCAGACAAGCGTTTTCCTTTTTCTGTAGGACGTTCCTTTGCTCGTCGCTTCTGATGGCAGCGGCTCTTTCAAACGGCCCACAACACATTAAACGCGTATTTATGTCCCATCATGAAGTGATCTTGCTATGCAGTTTAACTAACATCCGGCCATATTTCGCATCGCATATTAATCTCACTTTGCTATTTTATGCCCTCTGTGGTTATATTCAAGGGCATCTGCACTTTTGTCTATTGATGAGGTTTTTCTTCCTTGTTCGAAGAGATAAGCGATGCTATCCATCACTTGGCACGGTTTTCTGCGTTTATTCGAAGCAGACATATCGATCATGCTTTCGGAGGAGCTCTGCAGCATATGAAGCTAACTGCATAGCTTTGGCGTGCGGGCAGACAAATTTTGCTTTACTTTAGTCGCACGCAAACCTATTTGTTGCGCTCAAGCTTCATTAGTTTCGATCTCCGATGGTTGACATTAACTCAAAACGCACAATTGAAAATGCTTATGGAGTAGAGGTTGGATCATAAAAAGAGAATGAATGTGTAAGTTTTGCAGAAAAATAAAATAAATTAATATAGGTCCTCTATGCTGTGTTATAGATATTGCATTACGAAAAGCTTCAAGTACCAAATTTTGTTACCATTTCGTGTATTTTCAACAGAAACGTCTACCGATCGGGTCATAGAAAAAGTGTAGGGTGCTTATTTGATGAGCTTGTTATATACGGACGAAAGTGTTACCTGCCGTAGCGGGATTTCTTCAGGCATTGCAGCTCAGATTACGTCATTACGCCAGAAAGCGTTGAGTCAGAAAGTGCCTGCACCAAACTGCGTATGAAGTAATATGGAGTTTGAAAGTTTGAAAATTTATTTAACATAAATAACGTATACAATTGCAAAGTACGCACTTTTGGGACCCAACACGTTAGTTAAAGGATCCCTCAGTGCAGCAAACGTTCAAACACTCGTGAAATATTGGAGACGTCGACGTCACTGAAATTGTAATAAGGGAACACTAGCAATTTCGCCTAAAGTAACGCTAGCAGCGGAATTTGTCCATGCAGTAACAAGTAGCCTTAACGGCACATTTGTTTAATCGCAGTCCACTGCGTGCGACTTGCTAGAAGAAATTAAGCGCAGTAGTGTAATCATTGACGGAAGAACCAGAGCCAATATTTCTCATCGTGGTTAGACGTGCGTGGTCAATGGAACTTGCCGGCCGCGTAATAATACTAACTCAGATAAGGACGCCAAAGAAGGCAGCCACGGTCCTCTATGCATACGTTTATCATCACCACTGTCATACAAAGAAAGAAAGATTGAAAAGGCTACGACGCCCCACGGAAGGGCTCTCTTGCCGGCTATTCTGAGCTATAAAAGGCACCGCGTTCAAACGCGTTTTGACGCACGCTCGACTGCAGTCTCGCCGCCGCATGGCCGTACCAACTAAATCTACGATGTCGGCCTCCGCAAAAGCCGATAAGTGGATTACCGAGTCGCGTCCGCACCCGCGGAAGAGCACACAACGGCGTCCTTTCCTCCATGCAGGCCCGGATGTAAATTGGATGCGACGTAACATACGAGCTGAAGCTTCTCACTTGACTTTGGAAAGCGTGCGCCGCGTAATTCACTCGTTTCTCCCGCTTACTTATTTACTTACATTTGCTGCTGGCTCATGTGTTGTTCACTTTCTCTTTTTTTTTTCTTTTTTGAGAATCAGTGGCAATCTTATGAACTCTTGTCTAGGGCTTAATTCGCAAGAACTCTCTGCCAGTATTTTCTCTCGTGCTGCTTGTTTTCCTTGCGGAGGCTTTATAATGTGCGCCCAGAGCCCATCGTCCATCAGAGATGCTCCATTACGACTGTGCGGCTTTTGTTCGCCCTTTCAACAAACTCCCAGAAAAGGAAGTTCGCTGTATGTTACGAAACCGCGTGCGCTCAGCAATGTGCCGTTCCACTGCATATCATGAACGCGGAAGGGCGAAGTTTAAGCTTCGTTTTGCTCGTGTATCCATCAGCACTCTGAATGAGGGGGCAGTTGACGGTGAAATGAATAAATGAGCCTAATACCCCAGGAAGTTATTGAATATTCTCATTCTTCGCCGTTCACTCAGTCCAAGTACTATGTTAAGCACCGCATTGAAAAGACAATAACTTTTTGGCAGTGGAGACAGCAGTTGATTAACAACGTGGCGCAGGAAATGCGCTGTTGAAATTGAGACACAGAGCCCAATATATAACAAAGGGTGATAACGATGCTCGCATAGGTTGTAAGATATATCCAATTCATTGAATGGCTACATCTCACGCGTGGGAGCTAGGTCAGAAGAGAGTGACGAAACGTGCTGGAGGTAAAAAAAGGACCAGCAAGAAGAGCGTTAGGGTCAACTGCAAAATGAGTTGTCATACAATTATCTCGTTTTGTCGCAGTTTTCATTCTCTTTCATGAGATGTCGATAATAGCTCTCAGAGCCTTTTATACCTTGCCGGGTAAAAACAAGAAAAAAAAAAAAAAACACATTGTTAATAAAGGAGATGGAACGAACGAGTGTAACACGAAATTGACAGTGTTTCCTGATGTGCGCAACTTGACAGCAGCTACCTCCCTTCGGACAGCCTTGACTTGTTTCTAATTTAACAATATTTGCGGTTCTGTTTTCCGCCTGCTGATGCTGCGCTGAATATTAGGTGCATCATCCGTACAAGCGGCATTAGTCTTATTATCCACTTGATCAAAGGAGATAATCAGACGGTAGGTGCGACAAGTATGTCAGCTAATTATTTACCTTAAGTATCGAAGTCTCAAGGTGATTTGTGAAGTCTTTACCCTCATCTAGACACCTTTAAAATCCTTGTGCTATACAAATACATGAAATATTTGGCGGATATGTCAGTCTATTCCTACGTGCAGCTGGAGTGGCGAAGTATCTAGAGGGATGCTAAGATAACGACCTACTTTCGTTTCCTTAACCTGCATATTCGTTTTGGAGCTTTCGGCAACGAATATAAGTACAATGGCGTTATTAGTCGATGGTTTTATCATAACGCCATGCTAATTAGGGCGCCATGAAAACCAGTTTTTTATCTCACAGCAACGCCCCAAATGAAAAGTAAGGTGTGCCAGAAGTCCTAGTTGCACATTGATAGGGATAGCAAAGTATTAGAAAGTACACGAAATAGGGTTCGTAGTTACAAATTGCAATAAACGTTTGCTTAATATTTCATTTAGCAAGTATGGTGTCACGTACGCAATGCCAACTATAAACAGATCTTCCTCGTTGACTGCCAACACTCGCTATTGCAAAGCAGGTGTATCACAGCATCGGCTGCAGGTAGCAAACCCTTCGAGTTGTCTCTCGCTTAACTGCTCTCTAACCTCTAACGCTAGCCACCTGAGAGGACAGCGCGTCATCAGCCATCTCGGCTTGCCCTTAGCGTTTGCATCCACCGCAGATTCTCTCCAAGATAAGGCGCTTGGGTCGCGTAGTCATGCGCAGCCACGAGGGAGGTGGGCACACAGCCACGCGTGCTCGCCTCCCCCTTCCCCAAGCGCGCTCTTCGTCCCGAGAAAATACGGGGGAAGATGGCGCGCATCAAGCCACCTTCTTTTAGGGATCATCCTCGCAGGCTTTCCCAGCCCACTGCACCTGGGGCGCGATAGGATCTTATCGCACTTGCGCTTTTGCAGCACGCCACGGCGACGGCGTCGGCGACAACCATTTGCCCAGAGTGTGCACATAGTTGTTATCGCAATAAAACTGCGCCAGGCGATTCAGAAGACTGTCCATTTAAAAAAAAGAACTTTCCCATTTCCTCTCACGTACTCACTTGGCATCCGCTTAAGCCTGGTACATAATTCCCGCTTTGACACACATACTGAGCCAGTATTGCAACATAACCAATTAAGTGCTCCAATAGGAGGTGGCATGTATAGCAGTAAACTTCTATTGTTACCCCTAAATAGACACGAGGTGACTCGTGTAACCTGCACTTTTGAAAAACAACGTGGCGCTTCAGCTTTAGAACACCGCTTTAGAGATGACTTTGTAAATCACTTCAGTTCATTGTGTGGATCGCTATGACAGCGATGATTGAGTGCAAATTTCGTATGCGCAAGGCCTTTGCTAAATGCAAGGTGCGACGCAAATAATGCAATAAAGTTTCACTAATGCATAATGAGTCGCTGGAAGCTCGCTGTGAATGTTTATAACTACTCTGTGGATGTCCTTTACTGAACAAATAAAATATATATATATATATATATATATATATATATATATATATATAGAGAGAGAGAGAGAGAGAGAGAGAGAGTTTAAACTGCGGCTAAGAAATGGTGCTTGCCACTTATAGAAATCCTAATTTCTCATGCGGTGGAAATTTCTCTGGAACAATAGTCGAAATAGGTAACAAACAGTAGCATAAATCAGTCATCACTACTACTATCTTGAGACGCGTCTCCTTTAGCCACCTATGCGCATATAGATGATGGAATGATTTTGTTGCTGATGTAATATGATACTGTAGCATACAGTTTATGAGAGCCCATCTGATAAGTTTGCAATGTGAATTGTAGAATTGTTCTTTTTTTTATCGGTTGCCGTTATGAGTGTTATATGCTTCATGCCGGCGTGTGTAGTATACTTCGAGTTAGCACATGTATTGACTGTATCCACCAAAACTGACTTCGTTTATCATTTAACTTTCCGCATTTCATGCACCGTTTGAACTAGTGCATTTATGTATCATTTTCATATCTGCTTTTACGTGTCCTCCTCGTAAATTTCAGTCAGAGCTGCTGCTGACTGCGCAGGTCTCTCGGCACTCTCAAGAGGTCTGCGACCTCATTTCGCCTATAGGCAACTCTAACTCGATGTTAGAAATACACCTTGGCTCGAATTTAGTCGAACTTGGCTGTATAGCTCGCCTGTGTTGCATACTTGATGGTTACGAGCTTCCTTAACAGACAGACCTGGTGAGTACTTGCAATCGCTCCTAATGACACACATATTTCAATATACACGAGGAAGGAAAGAAAGAGACGAAGAAAAAGGTCCATTGTACTAGAAATGAAGCTAACAAGGGTGGAAGCTTCGGCTAGTTGGTTATTCATCATTAAAACCATGTGTAGCACGGACTAGAATTGAAAAGACATGCGATTAGAGTATTTAATTGACAGCACGAAACTAAAGCTTGGATACCAAGAAAGGGAAGGGACAAAGAGTAGGAACGAGCAGAAGGAACAAAGAAAACTGAAAGTTTCACTTTTGCACTGTTAGCTTAAAAAAGTCCAACCAACTTAGCCCAAACCTACACCTTGTGATGGGTAGGTTAAGCAGCCGCTGTGTACGTCAAATACTGCTTTAGGTACAGGTTGAAGGATTTGCGCTTGAAAGCACATATACTACAGCCTTTGTGAAGCTTCTGTGATTGATGCGGCGCGTATTTGGTGCTATCTAGCAGTCTTGCTACCGAAATTTAAGTATTCAGGACGTTACACATCTTGCAGAAACATATGACACACATGGGGCTTTTGATAAGTTTCTTCACGAACGATTGCGAAATTCATATGTATAACTTGCTATCGCGAGTACAATACTCCAAAGCCGATTCAAATAACAAAGAGGGCGGCCTTATACCCGCATACGTTCACTTTAGCGGTGAAAGTGACTCTGCGGCTTTTGTTGAAAACTAACCAACCGAGATAGTTAAAAGAACTCAAATGAACCACTTGCTTTCATGACTGCGTTCTTCGAAGGTAGCGTAATCTATTAGTTTACAACGGCCAAGCAAACGTTCACCCAGCCGCTTTTTCACGGCGCTCTCGTCATCAAAGGCGTACTTGTTTATCTTTTTCGGCTGACCGCTTTTCCGCGCTTGACAAACGCTAAATGTTAAACAGTTTTAGTTACACGTACTGTTGTAATCGCACCGCTGGCACGAGTTGTTGGGGTCTCGGTGCTGACGCCCGTTATTGCGAATGGGTCGCAAGCCCCAAGGGTAGCGTTGGCCTGGCGGCCTGGGGCACTGGAAGCATCCGAAGGTCCCGGCAAAGCATGAGAAGACTGGTAACAGAACAACTGGTTTATTCTAACATAGTAAAAGAGCGGCCGGTCAGGTCGACCGAAGTGGAGAGACGGGAGAGCACGTAACTCAACAGTACAAATCGGAGCCTCTCTCTTGGCGTCCGGGGGCAGCTGCTCTTATACTCCCGGCGTCGCGGTCCAAAAGGGAAGGAGGGAAGGTCACGGGATGAAGGTCACGGGACGGCGCAGCAGGAGCCCACGACGGCGCGAACTGTCGGGCCGAGAGACCTCCAGGCTCCTCATTCGGGGAACTCCGCTCCCCGGCTGCCGCGCTTTGACAAGCGAGGGCACACACACACACACGCACACACGAAGACACGTGGCACTGAAACACGCCTGGACACGCTTGGCGGGTAGGCGTCGCGGCGGCGTCGGACGGGCCAAATGTCCGCCGCTTTGAACAAAGCCCCGGCGTCCGTTGCATCCGCGCCGGCATTACCGCGCGTTGTAGGCGAAACGTAACAGACCGCCCCGCCGGGGGAAGGAGATCCCGAAGGTCAGGGGACTGCATCCGCTGTCCGGAGGGATGTCGCTCGATGATGCTCATAACCGAAGTTGTGCGTCCTTGGGCGTTTCTTGAGCGCAGCGCACAGAGAAGGCCTCGTTCTCACGTTCAGGTGCACACAGGACACTGCAAAGTGACTTCGGGAGAGTTGACATTTTTGTTCTCGTTTCCGGCAAGCGTTAGAACCACGCCAAAAGTCAACCGCTCAGTCAGCAAGCACGGCACAACCCTCACTAAGCCCTGCCAGGCTCTTTCCCTTTTTTTTTTTTTACTGCTGCCTAGTTCCTTACAGTAGTTTAGCAGCACTCAGAACGCGTCCACAAATCGAAAAATTGCACTAGAAAGCACATCATCACTTTGAAACACTACACAAAAGCAATAGGTTAAAAATCCTGCCTCAGGAAGAAAAACACCAGTAACAAGCAATTTTGAGGCTGATTCCCACGTTAGGGGCTTCGACTTAAGCCATCGGCGTTACCGTTGAGACTCCCCTTTTTGTAACGCACCTCAAAGGAATATTGTTGCAAAGCGAGGCTCCAGCGCAGGAGGCGGCCATTTTTGGGAGAGATGGTCTGCAGCCATTGGAGAGGGCAGTGATCCGTTTCAATGATAAACCTCGAGCCAGCTAGGTAACATGACAATTTCTGAACGGCCCACACGATACACGCACACTCTTTCTCGGTGGCGCTATACGCCTGCTCACGACTCGTCAGCTTACGACTAGCATACAGGACGGGGTGTTCTACTTCTCCATTTTCCCGTTGGCACAGTACAACGCCCATGCCTCGCTCACTAGCATCACACTGAACAACGAACCCTTTTGTGTAGTCGGGCGATCGTAGCACAGGCTGGCTTGTTAGGGCGCTCTTTAGGGCGCTAAAAGCTCTTTCCTTTGTCTCGTCCCAGACGACTGTTTGCGGCTCTGTCTTTCTTAGAGCATCCGTCAAGGGAGCCGCGATATCAGAGTACCTGGGGATGTACCTCTGATAGTAGCCGGCGACACCTAAGAACGACCGAATATCGGTCTTCGTGCGCGGTCGCGGGAAGTCTCGCACAGCGGCCACCTTTATTTCAGAGGGGCGGCGACGACCCCGACCAATCACGTGTCCGAGGTAGACAACCTCGGCCTGTGCTAACTGGCACTTGGGAGCCTTGACTGTCAAGCCCGCATCGCGCAGGCGGGTTAGCACTGCCCGCAAGTGCGCCATATGTTCCGGCCAGGATGCGGAGAATATCGCTACGTCGTCTAGATACGGTAAAGCGAATTCTTGCTGTCCCCGCAACACTTTATCCATGAGGCTCGAAAAGCAGTATGGCGCGTTCTTCAAACCAAAACTCAAAACTTTAGGACGGAATGTCCCCAGTGGTGAAATGAACGCCGCATACCTACTAGCCTCTTCTGTAAGTGGAACCTGCCAATAACCCCTGACAAGATCTAGGGTGGAAATAAACTGAGCGCTACTCACTCTCTCAAGGCGCTCCTCGATGTTAGGGATCGGATAAATTTGATCCTTAGTGATGGAATTAAGCCTGCGGTAGTCGACGCAAGGACGAGGTTCCTTGCCCGGTACCTCAACTAAAATCAAAGGGGAGGTATAATCACTCTCACCCGCTTCAATAACACCGAGCTGTAGCATTTTCTTTACCTCAGCCTCCATAATATCGCTCTGGCTGGGTGACACCCGGTACGCCTTGGATCGTACTGGCTCTGGGGAGGTAAGTTCTATGTCATGAGTAAGGACAGAAGTCCTACCAGGCCTCTCAGAGAACAGACCTTGAAACTCTTGTAAGAGCTGGTGTAGTTCGGTTTTCTGCTCAGGCGACAGCGATGCTTTACTTACTAAGTCCCTAATGACTTGATCGGTGTCTTTCCTGTTTGTCACTGAGCCTAGTCCCGGAAGCTCGACCGGAAGCTCTTCTAACTTTCCCGCATCGGGAATTTCCTCTCCAGTATCTGGTGCCTTTAACGCTACAGGCTCAATTTTATCCCGTTCGGGCGTGCTCTGAATACTAGCTTGCTGCGCCTCTGACCCTTTCTCATCGTTCAACAACGTCGGCCCCGCAACTACCGCCTTTGCAGCGAGCTCCCGAACCTTCGATCTGGTTAAGGCCTGAACGCTAGCCTCACCAAACAAAAGCCCCTTCTCGCGCAGGAGGTGATCGGACCTGTTCGAAAATAGGTACGGGTACTGGGGGGGCAGCATAGATGACACTGCGGCCTCCGTCTCAAGTGCTCCGAAAGGTCCTTCAATAAGCACTTTTGCTACCGGCAGACACACGCTATGAGCCTCCACTGCTTGCTTGATCCATGCGCACTCGCCCGTGAACATATCGGGTTCTACGTAAGAGGGGTGAACTACATCCATTGTAGCTGCGGAATCGCGAAGCACTCGGCACTCTTTCCCGTTCACGAGGAGGTCTCGCATGTAAGGCTCGAGAAGCTTCATGTTCTCGTCAGTGCTGCCTAATGAAAAAAACACGACTTTTGGTTTTGTTTCTGGGCACTGCGCCGAAAAGTGACCCGGCTTCTGGCACGTATAACACAGGCGCGCTTGCCTCGCCTCGAACCGCTTTCTGCGTTCGGCTTCGGCTGCCGCCGTCTCCTTACGTTCGGTCGGACACTGCGCCGAAAAGTGACCCGGCTTCTGGCACGTATAACAAACGCGCGCATGCCTCGTCTCGAACCGCTTTCTGCGTTCGGCTTCGGTTGCCGCCGTCTCCTTACGTTCGGTCGGACTGCTTTCACTCGCATCCGCACTACGTGTATCCCCCTTTGCTCTCATGGGTGTGTATCCCCCTTTGCTCTCATTTGGCTCCAACTTGGAGCCAAATTCACCCTTTTGACCGTCCTTAGCTCCGCGAGCCCGACGCGTCACAAACTCCTCGGCTAGCTCAGCGGCTCTAGCCACCGTACTAACGTCTGGCCTATCCAAGACCCAGTACCGCACGTTCTCAGGTAACCGACTATAAAACTGTTCTAGCCCGAAACACTGCAGAACTTTCTCGTGGTCACCAAACGCTTTCTCTTCTTTGAGCCACTCCTGCATGTTTGACATAAGCCTGTACGCAAACTCTGTATATGACTCACTTTTGCCTTTCTCATTTTCCCGAAACTTCCGACGGAACGCCTCCGCTGACAGCCGGTACTTTTTTAGCAGACTCGATTTCACTTTGTCGAAATCCTCTGCCTCCTCTCTCTCCAAGCGAGCGACTACGTCGGCCGCCTCGCCGGGTAGCAAAGTGAGCAAGCGCTGTGGCCACGTTTCCCGAGAGAACCCCTGCTTCTCGCACGTTCGCTCAAAGTTAACCAGGAACAAACCAATGTCCTCTCCAAGCTTAAACGGCCGCATCAGGTCAGTCATTTTGAACAATACTCGTTCTCCTGCACCGTGTGCCTGACTTCCATTACGAGCGCGTTCCATCTCTAACTCGAGACGCTTCATTTCCAAAGCGTGTTGACGGTCACGCTCTTCCTTTTCTTTCTCTTTTTGTTCTTTAAGTTCGCGCTCATCTTTCTCTTTCTGTTCTTTACGTTCGCGCTCATCTTTCTCTTTCTGTTCTTTAAGTTCGCGCTCCTGTTTCTCTTTTTGCTCCTCCCTCTCCTCAATGGTCTCAAGGCATTCCGACAGCTCGTCATCCTCCGCTTCTAACTCAAGAATAGCCCTTAGCAGTTCTGGTTTTCTGAGTTTGTCTGAGACATCCAGACCCAACTCTCTCGCAAGCTCCAGCAATTTCGGTTTGCGCAACGACTTCAAATCCATGGCTGCTCTGAATGCTGCTTTCTCTACTGCCTACTATTGTCTTGCCGCAAACTAACCCGGTAGCAACGACAACCACAATTACCAGCTCTGTTTCTAACACTAACAAAAGCCTGGCAAAACTCAGAAGAAGAAAGTCCCGCACTCACCAAACCTTGCAGCCAAGACTTCCGCGCAGTCGTTCCGCTGCAGGCAACCGGTCATCACACAGGGCTCGTTGCGCTGCTCCCGGATGGTCGTTGTGCTGCTCAGCATACAGTCAACCGCATCTCTTCGCTGCTGGCCTCCGTTGTCGCGATCCCACCGCTGGCAACCAGATGTTGTAATCGCACCGCTGGCACGAGTTGTTGGGGTCTCGGTGCTGACGCCCGTTATTGCGAATGGGTCGCAAGCCCCAAGGGTAGCGTTGGCCTGGCGGCCTGGGGCACTGGAAGCATCCGAAGGTCCCGGCAAAGCATGAGAAGACTGGTAACAGAACAACTGGTTTATTCTAACATAGTAAAAGAGCGGCCGGTCAGGTCGACCGAAGTGGAGAGACGGGAGAGCACGTAACTCAACAGTACAAATCGGAGCCTCTCTCTTGGCGTCCGGGGGCAGCTGCTCTTATACTCCCGGCGTCGCGGTCCAAAAGGGAAGGAGGGAAGGTCACGGGATGAAGGTCACGGGACGGCGCAGCAGGAGCCCACGACGGCGCGAACTGTCGGGCCGAGAGACCTCCAGGCTCCTCATTCGGGGAACTCCGCTCCCCGGCTGCCGCGCTTTGACAAGCGAGGGCACACACACACACACGCACACACGAAGACACGTGGCACTGAAACACGCCTGGACACGCTTGGCGGGTAGGCGTCGCGGCGGCGTCGGACGGGCCAAATGTCCGCCGCTTTGAACAAAGCCCCGGCGTCCGTTGCATCCGCGCCGGCATTACCGCGCGTTGTAGGCGAAACGTAACAGTACGTAGAGGCTTCACGTACGCAAACGTGAAAAGCCTACGTACCTTACGTGCACGCCATCTGAAACGCTTTTAGCTACACGTACGCGACGCACGCCAAGAGGGACCGCGTAGCTCCATCTATCGCGAAATGTGAACACGGCGGTACCCAATTCAATCTTGTCACCGTGTTTCGATGCGAGCCGGCTGCGCGCGCGCGGCCCGCTATCGCTTGTTCGTGATCTTGCGGAACTCCCGCGCGAAGCTGTCTACGTGCGCAAGAAACGCACGCAAAGAATTGAATCTCACGTACATCCGTGAGACGCGCGCGCGCCTGCTACGTTCTACGCATGCGCACTGCTCACACGTAGAAGCTCTACGTACGCAAAGCCTCTACGTACGTGAACTAAAACTGTTATCTGTCAGCGCAGGACGCGCTGCATGTATCCCAAGTTTCTCGTATGTTATCGATGGTTCTATCCGCTTTCTGTTGTTACCGAACATTACGCTGTCTTATTCTAGGCGCGACGCGAATTGTGTAGTACTTTCTGGAAGACACGCGGGCTCCAGCGTTTACTTTGGAACCTTCGACGACTCGTGCATGAAAGCCGATGCGCTTGACCCGCTGATAAGGTTTCGATGATCGGCGACTGTGCTCGCCACTATCGCTGCGCTTCGCGTGTCACTTGCTTTTGCGGGCACAAGCTCGCCTAATTGCGCAGTTTCGCTATTGCGTTCTTCAGCGTCACCACAACGTGGCAATATACCAAGTGCGCAGGCGCTGTACAGGTGAGTGTCGGAAACGTTTTGTACGGCGTTTGTGGATCGTGGAGCGGGCAATACATGTGTATGCAAAAGCGCGGGTAGCTTGCAGCATAGCCGACGTGGACGGAAACTCGCATTGTCGGTGCAGTGCTGACGACGCGGTATTTGCGCTGTGTGTCGGTAGGAATTTTGGTGGAAAGTTTTGGCAAAAATGACAACGACATGCGGTTAGCGCGCGATTACGTCGCAGCCTATAGGCCGACACGACACCGTTTCTGACAAGACTCACGCCGACGCCACCATTCGGCCGCCTAGTTGGCAGACTGTGTCAGTGGGAGCAATTGTATTATTGTACTAGTACGACGAGGTGACCGACGACCGTGAGTAGTAGCGTGACAGGCTTTCGCGCCGACGACGCCAAAAAATTCAGTCTGCCGATCACCGTGCGATCGGTCGCCGCGAGTAATAACATCGCACCGACGGCGCGAAGGCAGCAGGAACAGCGCTAGTGTATATTATTGTAATTATTGACGCTCAGTGAGCAGAAACCTACCTATTAGGTTGAAATTCGCAGGATATATCTCCTGCCAGCCATCGATATCGAGTTCGAGGTGGTGTCGATCTCGTACGGCGCAGCGTATTTAGGCACAACCAACGAATTCTTTCGCTACCTGAACTACACGGTAGGCAACTAGGAATAAGGAAACTCCCTTCATAATTCAGTACTGGCCATACCGACTTGAAATGAGTGAGTCAGCACAGTACGGTGCGCACACAGGAAGTGTGAAGCGGTGACACTGCGCGATGCTAACACCGGTGTGCATCCCCGTTCTCGATTGCAGGCTGTCGGTCGCACTCGCCGGCGATTCCATGAACGAAATGCGACTAGGTAGAGTGGGAGATCTGTGTGTATCGTTATGCTGAGAAAATTAGTTACCGAGAACCACAGTTCGCCTCTCGCGCCAAACAGGCAACAAGTGACGGCCCCTCGGGCAGTGTAGCGTAATCAACGATCTCGCTCAGTTCCCGCGCGAGCGCGGCAGGCATGCGTGCTTTCGCTTGAAAGCTCCGCGTTCGCTAAAGGAGCGGCCATGTTAGCAGCGTTTACAGTAGCAATACGCCATCGAACACACGCGATAGATGCCTGATGAAGAGTACGAAAAGTGAGAACCAGCTGCCAAAATCAGCAGCAACCGCCCTCCTCGTAATATATGCGACCACCTAGTCTCCATCTTCGCTCATGGCTGCTCGCCTCACTGTGAAACAATGCTTCTTATGTGCGCAAACTTGTATGTTTTGAGTACTTTGTCAGTATTCCGGCTCACCATTTCACGGTTTCCAGTGGAAGCAAACAGCGAGCGGTAGCTGTAAACAAATGCATCGTTCCAGTGTTGTATAAGTACACTGCGCGTAGTATCACCCCTTTAAACAGCTATCATCTCTGGTCGAAACTGAACTGTAAAAACAGTCTTTGTTGTCCTAATTGAAGTATGTTCAGCGCAGGCCTAACAGTAGCAAATGCACGAACTTGGCTGCTACGTTATATACGGCTGACCTCCACCAAGCGGAATCGACCCAGGCTCCAACTTGATGTGGCGGCTGGCGAGTGCTCAAGTTCGTGCATTTCAAGTTCCAAACCTTGTTTGGATCAATACTAAATACCAATAAATAAGAATAATAGGAATACAAGCGTAGGCACTGTGGCCATCGCGTTACGGTGCGATGCATTCGTTCAGCGGCCCAGAGCGTGATGACTGGCTTCGTCGGCGTAGCTGCACGAAAGCCCGTCATCACATTTCGACGACTTGCAGATTTCAGTCGCGCCAGAGTTGCTATAGGCATCCGTGACCTGACCAAGAAGCGTCAAGTCACACAAAATGAAAATTGCAATGACGGACAAAGCGCAAAGTATTTCAGCTCGCTTCATACAGCGTGCCTCTCTTGTGTCCTGCGGCACCCCGAGGCAGTACATTTTTGTCTCTCACGGACCGCGCTAAGGCGGCGCCACAGAGCAATGCAAAAGGCAGATTGTATTTGCTAAGCGGAGCTTAGCAAATGCAATCACAACTGCGAAATACTTATTAGATCTACAAACTACCTAATAAAGATTTAGCAATGTGGAAGTGAGCAAGCTGTATAATATGCCGAGTTGCTAACCGAGTCCTAATTGCCGCACGAAAACAAAACGCCCTTGGTGCACATTTTTGCCGCTTTCTCAATCCATTAGTTGCAAATCGATCCTCAAATTCTCCTTCCGTTCTGCACACAGCATTTTGTGCTCTCCCTTTGAGTCAGCGAATTCCGTAGCCTTTCTTGATAGCCACGAAGAATTCAATACCGTGGGCTCGCGTGGGCGGAGAGGCCAGCCGGCCCTTAATGAACGTTATCACGAGGCGTTTCTTCTAGATAGAGTGCAGGCGCAGAGGCCCGCGATGCATGTAATTAGTATCACGACCGCGCCACTTGCCCCTGGCACCGCATATTTTTTTCTGCGCGTTACGCAAAACATCATCTTTGCAAAAGCGACGCCGTAGACAGCCGCGTTTTTAATGTGCCTTTCGTTTTTTTTTTTCCTTGTCTTGTTTACTTATTGCTTGCTGTGCAGAAACCACGCCAGCGATTGCCGTCGGCATGCAATAAAGAGAGTGCTCTGTCGGGTGCGGTGAGCGATGAACCTTATCGCGGATACGAGAACGCGCCAGAGCTGAGAGCAGCGGTCCCTGGAGCATATAGAGCGCGAAGACGCTTTCAGAGGCCCGAAGTGAAAAAGCGGAGGTGATCGCTGAGGGGTTTTTTTCTGTGAGGCCGCAAACCGCTTATCAGGCGACGAGAAAACAGAGAGGCAAAGAAAGAGATAGGAAGTCGACGACGCAGTAATGTGTAGACACCGTATGAACAGCGAGTTTGGTGGTAGACTCGACGACGAGATAAACAGTGCGAAGATGCTAGGAAGCAACTAACGACTTCGCTAATTACCGGAAAATTGATATTTCCTTTTCTTCCCTCCACATGGCAACTATCTTTCTGATGCGTTGGGTGGTCTTTAGATTTCTTGCTGCTATCTCTACTTGGTGCCTGCTACTTTTCTCCCGCCTTTGATTTTATGGCTACGGTGGTGCCTCCAACAAAGCGGCGACAAAAGCGAGAGGCGAAGTTAATGACGCAAATGCGCGTGTAATGTGCGTCCATCTAATGGTTCGTTGACTGGTGCCATGCACAGGAGAAATTAGTTGACGCAGTCTCCTTCCCCCTCCCCCTCGTGTTATTTATGCTTTAGGGTCAGCACGTAGTGCTTAATCTTGCTCTCTTTCTGTAGCTCACCACACATATCCTCACTTACCGTCTGCACGTTTATCTCTGTTCCACCGAACTGGATCTGTGGTCACAGCGTTACGGCTTCTAAGTATACTGCTGTGGTGTCCCGAGCGAGGTATTCTGTTCGTGCTGGTTTACCGACCTCCCAGATTGGTCGGCCCTGATGAACAATGAACCGGAATCGGCACTGCATGCGTAGAGCCAAAGGTCGGCGTCCTGATGTTCTACTATGCGGCTTTTGTTTTCGTTTGCCTCCACCGACGCCACGAAGGCAGGCACCCTTCTTGGAGTTAAGCAGATGGCTCATCTTTTTCTACCACGCGACAGTTCAGTTAGACCGAGCTTCTTTGCTTAGCTGTCGGCGCTGAAAATGCAAGGGCTCATCAGTCCGAAGCCGCCACACTCGAAACAACAGCGATGGTATATTCTGAACATCCGTGCTGTTTGACTTTCTCTAGTCCTCGGGCTCGCCTCGTTGAGTGAGTGGTTACGTCTTTGCGATATTAAGTGTCAGGCCGAAGATTCGAGTGCCAGTCGCAGGGACCACACTGCTACTGTATACCGCTTTTTAAGTAGACACTCCAGAACCACAGGTGGTCACGAGTAATGTACAGGAATTTTCTGCAGCGCCTCTCGTTAAATCTGTGACGTTTTTGGACGTGAAACACCATCAGTCAACAACATCATTTTTCAATCTAAATGCAAGCGACGATAGAGTAAATGTCCTGCAGTTTAATGCATTTGTTTGTCGTGGCTGCTTATTGATTGCTCTGTTTAACGCACTGATTAGTTATCGAACTAATGACGTCAAGGTGCCTAGCGCCATTTCTTGTACTGTGACGTACGTCACATCGTCTAGGCACGGCAGAAGGGAGGGACCGGTACAAGCCAGACACGTACGACAGGCGGCCAATTAAGGAAGTTGCACAAGAAAAAAGGTTTGACCTGTAAAAATGAGTACCGGACAAAATAAAAAAACCACAGACAGGGGCGCGTGTTAATTTCCTTGCCAGAAAGAGGGCTCCATTATACTTCGATTACCGAAAACGAGGTAAGAGGCTGTGAATGGAAGGAAGGGGATCCTTAGGAGGATACGCGCTGTCTTCGCTTAGAAAGGAAAGCCATTCGCTGCAGGTGGGCAACATCAACCTCACTCTGGCTGTTTGAAGACAGGAAGCGGACCGTTAGTCTTCTCAATTTAAATGCCTTGGACAGTGGTAGTCTTTAGCACGTGTTTCCATGTAAGCGCACTGGATAAGTGAGCCGCATCGCAGGAAGTTATTTTCTAACAAATATTTATCTATTGGTCTTACTTCTCCCAGAACTTTTCTTTGTATAAAGGTGGTGACGAGGACATGCCTACCTCTTGAAATGTTGTGGCTGTGCGAGCCCTCTATTAGGCGGCAAAGTTGGGGACGAAAAAAGAAAATGGGGCTCTTTTCCTTCCTCGAACTACACAGTGTTCTTGACTTCATATATTTAGCGTCCGCGTTTTCGCAGTTTCTTCTTGGTGTTGTTTCAGGGCTGATCATTTCATTACTGTGAGTGTCATTGTTGAGTACCCGAGAGTTGTAGCTTTGCACAAATATCGTCACCGCTGAGGCAGTGTTCTTACGTATACTACCGGCTGGAGCGAATACGACCGGCACTAACAAGTCAGGACTGGCAGTTCATCGATATTCTTGAAAAAAGAAAGCGCGCGATTATTGCACACTACTGTGACTGGCCTATTGCGCAAGTACTTGAAGGTTAACAAACAAGCTTGAGAAAAAGCTCAGTGCGCAACTGGCGACAAAACGAAAATTGATAGGCCTGTGATTAAACAAGTTCGAATCAGCTAGCACAATACAGGGGTAATTGGAGATAGCTGGGAGAGGCCTTAGTCCTGAAGAGGACAAAAAAGTATGCTGCTGCTGCTGCTGCTGCTGCTGCTGCTGCTGCTGCTGATGATGATGATGGGTAAGCGGCCAAAAGACGGTGGTTTGGATTGTACAGTAAGTGGGTGTGGCTGATACTCTTGTTGACATTAAGAAGTTGCGTTGGGCAAGTCATTAACGAGTAGAGCAAATAACTGGTGGTCTGTCAGAATGAGAAAATATAGTTTCCAAAGGAAAAATAACAAAATTATATTATGGAGCTTTAGGTTCTAAAACCACTTTATGATTGTGAGGCACGCCGTAGTGGAGGACTCCAGAAATTTCGACCACCTGGGGTCCTTCAACATGCACCTAAATCTAAGTTCACGGGTGTTTTCGCATTTCGCCCCCATCGAAATGCAGCCGCCGTGACCAGGATTCGATCCCACGACCTCGTGCTACGAAAAATAACAAAGTCGAGATCAACAGAGATTCAATTCTGTGATGAGATTAAGAAAGCAGGCATGCGATGGGGTCGACCGGCGCAAGGCAGAGGAACGTGGTTACCGCTCAAAATGCGGTTCTTTTCGTTCTTGTTTTTTTTTCGATATCTTTTTTTGCAGCAGCCGTATTATAGGCTGATTATTATGATTATGACTGCTCTTCAGAGATGTAGCTAAACGATTGTTCTCGAAAGGTCTCGGCGGGCCAATGCTCTTGTAGGAGGTTGAACCGAGACGAGCCCTCGGGAATGAAAAAAAAAAAGACAGTTGCTTTGGCGGAGTGCAATACCGCGAGACAGGAGAGCTGACATGGCTACAACTAGTCATTGCAAGGCGTCAAGGGAAATCAGTAAGTAGAGTGTATTGTTCAGGTGAAGCACTCTGGTTGATAGAGAGTGGGGGTGAGGAAGATTCATTATGATCTAAAAAGCTGCAAGCTCGGCCTCATTCCGTGTTCTGATCTGCTACACGACAATGGCGAGGAAAAATGGGAGTGGGGGACTATACCCTAATACGAACGTGTTGCACCCGAACTTGGTAAATCCGTGTCCTGGTATACGAAGTATTATTCTTTGAGAGTAGTGACGCAATTCGCTTTGCAGGGAAAATCTCGTGATACATACATGCCGATGGCATCTCGGTTTTCATAATGTCAGGCTTGCGCTATGCCGCAGAATGAGTTCAGAAGATTTAGGAGGTTTGTAAATTATAAGGGTGAATTTTTGAACTTTCCATCTACTCTACCTTGAAAGACAGTGAAAACGCATCTACAAACTCCGCTTCGCAAAAGTGTCTAGCGTAGCAGACCTGCCCGTCCGTGACAGACATTTTGTGCAAAATTAAGCCGAAGGAAAGTCTTGGGCAACAAATTTTCGCTGGAACGTAAGGGTATAAAATAGAATAATATTCAACAAACTGTTACGTATGCGACATGCGCTATTTTATCATAGAGGCGCATTGTAGATTTTGTGGTGACAGAGTTCGCGGATGCGAGACTGCTTTCGAGCTTCCCCAGCACGAATTTATCGAAGACACTTTCATGCAGAGCCATCGCCAGGACACCCACGTCTGACGTATAACTAAAAAAAATAGGAAGCTTATGAGGCGCGACGGCATGGATGTAAGTCACATTATGGGGCCGGGCTTTAAACTACGCAGCAAGCGAGAGAGAGAGAGACAAAGAAAATAAGATAATAAAAATAGATCTATGCCAATGAAAGGTCCTGCATCCCTCAAATATTAAAAAACTAAAGGAATTGCGACTATTCAACATAGAAACAGCAAAGAAGAGCAAAAGCGGAATGTGCTAAACTGCGCCGGTTAGGGCATGATGAAGAGAACCCAACCTATACATATAGACGACAGCATGGACGACAGGCAAAGTGCTGAACAAAGGCAACAAGGAAAGCAGGAACGAAGGAATAAAACATGACGTAAGTATCAAACGCCGCCTTTGTGGCGCTCAGCGGTGTACATACAGAAGTTTGTGACGTGTCATATCTCTCGTATCGCTAATGAGCCCACATTTGTTTACTCACTGCAGTAGAACAACCCGGCCGTGCTATAGCCTCGAGACAAGCAAACAAAGCTCTTGTGAAAGCGCTGCCAAGTAGTGTTTATAAGTAGTCCTGTTTCTAGCCAGAAACGGTCTCACGTTGTTGGTAGAAACTCAAACCTGTGCTCTGCACTCTGCTGTGCGCATTCGGTCACTATCGCTGCCGCACAGCGGTTCTTTGTTTTAGCGTCTGTCTCCTGCGCCCACTAGAACGGCGTGTTTCTGAAGCGATAATCGTCTATGACGAAACGTACTCCTCACGGCCCATTTAACTGTTGCGCGACACATATTAATCACGCGTCGCACTATCTAACTCCACTTATAGAACACGGGCGTGAAGTGCGGCCGAACAGATCACACGCCTGATGGGGCTGACGCTTCATCTAAATATTCTGAAACTATCAACGCGTCGGCACTTCATGGCTGCGAACAAGCGGTGGCGCTTCATCAAGCGAGGCATCTCTTGAAAAAATTGGCCACCCTAGCTGCACCATTCCTGACTAAATGACAAACTGAACGCACTGTCTAACGAACTTGTCACTCGTCATGGCTGATCAAGGGTCAATTGTTAAATACACTCAGTCAGCAGTGTGATGAGTAGGACAATTTGTTCGCTATGAAAGATAACGCTTTTAATGCGATAGCAGGATGGTAGAAGTTCGATCACATTACAGGTATCCAACAGAAAATATTAGCCGATCCAGAAAGCATTGCATTTTAAAACAGTCTCAAAGCGCTAGGTGCCACAACGGAAGAATGCGATAAAATGTCATGTGACACTCATTCCAGTTGCCTCAATGAGCGCACTTTTGGCATAAAAGAAGTAATCGTGCGATTGCGGCCTAATAGATAGAGCATTGGGCGGCTGTGCTGAATGAAAGGGGTTGTTCACAGCGTTATAGGCTGACTTCAGGTGCTTTAGGCATCTAACAGAAAACTCATGGTGTGTTGAGCATAAGCGAGCGCGTCACAGTGTGCAAGAATTCCCATGCTTGTAAAAGAAAAGAGGTCGTCAAATATTACTGTGATGAACGAAAGTGTGCCAGGTCAGCCGTCACGCACGCACGCTCAACTGTCCGGACATCACGATCTAAGTACGCGATCCTATAGTTAGAGAGGTAGTGGTGCCTCCTAAGTAGTGGCCTACATTTTTCATTGCGTTTCGAACAGTGGCAAACGAGAAAGAGAGAACAAAACAACTGTCTCTAAGCAGACATCCTTAAAAAACTTCCTTGGCACAAGAATGTGCAGAAGCACTGAACAGCAGCGCGCCTACTTTGATCAGCATCGAGGGCAGTACAGGTTACAAATTGCCGAGATGGCGGCGTCAGCGACCAGCAAAATCGTGACCACAAAAGTTACAAGGGCTTCGTCGGATGTAGCTCACCTGAGCAAGTTTTACCTTCTAAGGTAATAGCTAGGACAACAGAAAAAATATATTGGGCAGTAGCTGAAAGCCGGACAAGAGACCAAAGTAAAATATTTATTATTACATCTTATCAACAAGCAGAAATGAAAGATACCAACAATAGCTTCATATGGCAACCCAACTTGTAATTCATTGCCGAAGAGCCCTGCGCGTGGTGCACCATGAATGCTTTCGCCTGGATATCTCTTGATAGTCTAGAAACTCGCCCCAATGGGCGCTCAAATGATTAACGAGCCGAAAATAGCGATATTTTGCTCACCAAACTTTCAATAATTTCTTGTAATTCATTTTCCATATAGTCCCACACATACGTGTAACGGAGGTCATTTCTAATGTAGTGATATTTTAGGTGGCCTCTTATTTAAAAAAAAAAAATGCACATTTCGTGCTTTCGCTGAATTTAATGAAGTATATCCCAGTCTCTTATTTATTCGTTAGATTCTTTTATTAATCGCAGACATCATGCTGTAAATGCCCCACCATCACATTGCGCCTGTAAAAAATAACAAAAGAACTTGGATGAATACGAACTGGCGAGGTATCTTTAACTATAGAAAAGGCTGCGCCGGCCGTCTTAGAGAGAGGCAATCTCAGTCGTAAGTCAGGTGACATCTTTTTTTTTTTGTGGTTGGCAAGTATATCGAGAGTTTGCTCCGAAATATTAATGTGGAACTGGTGCTTAGTACATTAGGACCCATGGGTAAGCCTACCTCTTTACTGTCTCTAGCGCACACGGTCGTGGAGACAGTGCACTGTCAACATCGAGAGTTCTTTGCTGCACGAAGCGCGCCGCAGACCGAATTAGTTAGTGAGACACGTTCAGGCAGCCTAACGTATATTGGTTGATCAAGAGAACTGGACTTGACTGTGCTGACAGGGCTGCACCTAGGCTGTGCGGTTTCACTTTCGACTACATTCGTTAGTTTTGTTCAAATGATCGTCATCCGCACCTCTTCGCATCGACGAATTGAGGGAGGACACTCGGTCTGCTTGCGTGGTTTCGTTGGTTTGCGTGCCTTTATGCGCGCACACATTAGTGAGGCACGCGTACCTGAGGTTCCAGGGAACTGTCGCAGGGGGAGGGAGCATAGCTGAAACCGTTTAGTCGAGTCAAGCAAAGTGGAAACCGTTTTGTCGAGTCGCGCGAAAACGCGCTTGGATTCCCTGTCCCTAATTGAAACGGCAACTTGGTTGACAGCGAGCACCGGCTCAGCTAACCCGTCCCCACTCGCTAAAATTCAATTTGTCAAAGTAACTCGGCACTGCCTCAGATTGCACTTGTGCCAGACTTCCTCTAGTTACGTGCCATTCACCCCGTCTCTGTACTACTCAATGAACCCTTGGCCAAGGTGGCATTCTTGTCGCTCAGAACGTACCTCGACGCCTTGAAAGTTTTGTGACGTTTCTGATGTTCTTGTCTAGCGAGTTCATCTGCCTTTTTACGTTTTCCAGAAGCAACTATTTTCATTTCATTAGCCGAACTCTTGCTTTTTTTTACACAGCAGAAAAAGTACAAAGGGTAATCTTGAGCTAATTATAGACAGTGTCTGGGAGCCTTTCAGTGAGTTGTTGAACCATCAGTAGAAATGGTTATGCTTCCTCTGTGACAGGCATGACGATATCGCAGTGCTAACCCTTTAGGAAAATGATCGAAATATCTTTTTTTTTATTTTATAGTACGATGATATCTTTGCCGGCAGATGTGAACCGACACTACATAGCTGTCTTTTAAAGCGTCGCCCCCCTCTCTTCCCTTCCACGAACCCGAACTTTGTAACTTTCATCCTTTTCTCTTCCAGGAGTGCACCAGATCATATGAAAACATTCTCCCACGAATATTTTTAGTTGCGAGACTCCACGCAACTGACGACCAATAGCTTGAGCCAAATCAGCAGCTCTCTGATTGCAAATTAAAAAGCTTCCAAATTCTTGCATCTGTATTTATTCCTAGTGCCAAAATTGGTATTAATCTTTACAACCGTGAGCAGGCTACAGCAAGGAAAAAGCAACGATAACTGATAATATGTACGTATGATCTTTCCTTTCACGAATGTGTAACTATTGTCATAGTTCATTTGATGACTGAGTATACCGTTGCGCTGAGGCAACTCCCGCAAAGCCATGGCAGCGTGCTAAAGAACCTTTCCAGATGCTTTTTGCTTCACTTACAATTAAAATATTGACTATACCATACGCTTTCTATTTAGAGCTCATACATTCCATTTGCCTTCGCCTCTTGTGAGTGGTCCGTTATTGATACACTGCTCCATATATTTTCTCCAATAGAAACATTAAACCGCGAAACAATCCGAATATATTAATCACGAACAAAATGGATGCTTGTCTTTGAGAATCGTCAGGACAAGCTACAATTAAGACTTTCGAGAACGTTTTCAAGCTGAGCCTTACAGTACCACGGTGTTATGCATAGCATGCAGAAGTGTGCTCGTGCAGCCGAATATATGCGCAGCGTTTTCAAGCCTGTAAGCTGCCAGCTATTCGAAAGCAATTTTGGACGCGTCAAGACAACCTATAAGCACAACGGAAGAAATGCTGAGTCGTTGATCATCGATTCCCACGCGCCCGTCTCGGCTGCTGATCGGCATTTTCGCTCGATGCTCTCTCTACATACGCTTCCTCTTTGGCTAATCATCATTATCATCCTCATCATTATCATCCTGTTCTTGTGTCCACTGTAGGAGAAGGTCTCGCCAACAATAATGTTGTCGGCTAACACTGACATTTGGTTACACTCTGATGTGGTGAATTGGCGTGCAAGTAGGCGAAGCATCTTTGCAGCATCTGTCTTAGACAGCGGTATTATTAGGCGGTTGTCTTCTACATAAGCTCTACATAAGTTAAACAAGCAGTGTGAGCGGCACTTTCATTGTCGATAGTGCCACACTGACTTGGCAGCTAAAAAAAAATATAAACAAATGAACATGAGCATCGCCCTACCGCATTTATCACGCGGTCAATGAACTTTTAGCTGTTTCGACGAAGTTACCCCTTCAGCGAGGAGTGCGTCCCTGTCTACTAGCGAGAGTATAGATCAGGTAATGTCACGTTGATTAGCCTGCCACGTGAGTGGATACCACTCAGGCGCCGGACTTTGCTTAGGGGCACCCGGCGAAGCTCCTCAGCGAATGCATCTATCGCTAGCGAAAGCGGAGGGAGACTTCGTCCGTCCCGCAGCGCCAATAGCAGCAGCGGCATTAGCGCGTCGGCTTCTTTATTGGTCGCAAGAGCGCAGGAGTGCGCCAAAGGACCATCGAGAGACAATCATCTCGTTACGAGCCCCGCTTCAGGCTACATCGTCACTGAACTCTTTTATGCTTTGCTTGTGATTTATTTATGAGTCATTTGCTCCACGCTCACTTGCTCCGTTCCTTTCTATGGTTAGTTTTTGGTCATCGATGGGTGACTGATAACGGTGATCGCCGAGTCTGTTGTTCTTTCAACCCGCACGTCATTGTTTCCTGCCGCCGAGAAGGGCTGCAGTGTCCCAATCAAGCTAGACGAAGGAAACTGCAATAATGGAAGTGGCGCAAGGCTGCACTGGACGTAAGTTAACAAGCGCAGTATTCATTTTGTTTCCCAAGGGAGACATTATCACTGAATGAATTTAGTCGCCTGGGTGTAGTAATTGTACATGGTAATGCAGACCACACTGCTTTTGTTGTGATCTAAAGCAACTCATCAATTAAATGTAAAACGATACTAAGGCTTCAAACTAAACTAACCTATACTTACATAGAGCAGCTGTAGGGTTCAAATCATTATTATTCGGTAAATATCCTTCACATAGAATGCTTTGAACAAAAATGCATCCATTATCAGGAAACTAAAATAGGAGTTGTAAAATGAGAAGAGAATGTGTTGCAGAGATGGCGATTTTATCTTCCAAGGCTGACATGATTGCCACTCGTCTTTATGAGCTTCAGTGCATGTCTTTGTTATTTCATTCAGGAACTTCGTGCAATTATTATGCGTGCATACACGAAGTGACTACCATGTGATTATGAGGTGCTTGTAGCAATTTTCAAAGAACTTTTCGAAACTAGAGTATAAGAGAGTTAGCGAAAGTTCGGAGCTCTTGAGCTCATTCTATTGCTGTTTCATTACTTGCCTTTACTTCAGTGCAAGAAGGGGTATAGCTCACACTGTTATTTCTACAGGAGGGAATTAATGTGGATTGCTTGTGCTCAAGAATCGTCAATAAGCGTTATGGACTGCTCCAGAGTAACGTCGTAAAGAGGCGATAGAAATCTAATGGATAACAGCAACAAATGCAGGGATCGGGGCTTACATTTTTCGTCCGTCCGTTCCTTTAAGCTAACTATGACCATTGTCGTCATCAACGTTATTTTGTCATTGTTAGGTCGCCTCATCCTCTCGAGTTTCGCCATGGCTTTAGGGTGAAGTCCACTAGCGCCAACACTGGGATTCTAACTCACGTCACTGTAGCAATGTGCTCTTCGGAGTCGAAGGCGCTAACCACCAGGCTATCGTGCATCACAGCGCTTGACATTTAGTGCACAATTTTCGCTGTACACAGACTCTGAGAGCGGTGGCACATGTGCATTTATTTCGGAGGCCAGAACGAGCAATAGTGTGGTGAGCGAAGATGACTTTATGTGCTTCGCATAGAAGTTGATGACGACAAGAAGGCTGTGTGTTGGCATGCAAGTTCTTGGTGTCATACCCGTGAAAACAGTGCCGATGGCACAACATAGGCGTACGTGAAAAATATTGTTATAGTGGGAAAAGAGAACAAGGTCGTCGACGGTGATAACTATGAGCCTCAACCATGGAACATCATATAAAAGTTAGGCGGTATATGAAAAACAACGTTCAAAGCATCGATGGCACCATTGCCAACAACCACGACCCAACGATATTGTTTTTTTTTTTACCTTGTAGATCCTGCGATTCATACTGAATTTAAAAGAATGACGTGATGAACCTTTCCACTTAAATGTCAAGTCGAATGCTAGGCTTCCGATATGCCGGGCATATAGGTGCTTTGACGTTAACGTTCTGGACGACGAAAGAAGGAAATATGCCTTTATTACAAAGCATCTCGCCAATTGTTGCACTGACAAGAAGGCAGACCATTAAGGATGACACACGAAAGCTGGCTCCACGTGAGGTCCTAGTCAGGACGGGTGTCCTGAGTCAATACAGACCGTGAAGACCATTGAGCGTCCCCATGAATAATATCGCATAAAAAGAAACCAAAGAAAGACTATGTAGATGCCGAAGGGGTATAAGCAAAATTGCAGTGTTCACGTCACGTTCGATACAGTGACGCCGTGACAGTGAACGGAGCGACTGTCAAGAGAACGCGGCGCAGCCGTCATCCCGAATTCTTCCAAAATTACAAACTGCTTGACGCCGTTTTGCCAATGACAAGCAAACGCAAAGGATCAGTCATACTGGGACAACAGCTCTTTGCGCCGAAATGAAGAATTGACAAGCAGCAGTTCTCGAAGTATTGGCAGAAAAGGAAAAAAAATCCACCCTGAAGATGTGAGCGTAAGCAGGAGGTCTTGTGCGGCAGGCGGCTACACCTTCTCCCGGTCGTCGTGCCGTTCTCTTCCATGGTCTCAAATAAGGATCACCCTCTAAATTATCGTCTCGGAAAACTCTGGCACCGATTACTTCCGGTGCTGGCCGTATCCTTCTCTGCACTCGCTCTCTCTCTCCCGCTCTTTGCTCTGACCTTCAGTTCTCTTTAGTGCGGATGGTGGCCAGGCGAGGCGACGTCTACGATGGCCGCGAGGATTGCGAGACACCCCCTCCCGATGCCATGGCGACGATCGTCAATCGGCGGTCGCTGCAGTTGTGTGCAGGGATGTCCGACGAAAGGAGTTAGCTACATTTTCGTTCTCTATACGTGACTCAGCAGCGCTCCATAACGGGGACTGCGTACGTACGCTGAGCGACATAAAGCACCGCCGAAAAGACGGCACCTCTTGCGAAATGACGGTTGCGAAATGCACTCATTCAATGTTCTTCTACTCTACATTTTCTGTATCCCAATATTCGTTGTGATAGTGTCCAGTGTTCGGGGAGACAGGGGAGTGTTGCATTTGAAGTTCCTCTCGTCACGGTCTCACTTTGTGCGTCGTCTGGTTCGCCTCCATTGAACTCTATTGATTCTCGTGCACGTTTATAATAGTGGAAGCGAGCTGGAAGCGATTTAAGTAACCCTATGTCAGAAAGCCGTCTTGCACACACTCTCTACTCTGCTGTTCATAGTGGAATGCGTCCTCGATACTGCACCCAAGTATATGAGGTACAATAAAAAAGGTTACGGGAATGAGACTTCGTCAAACGAACGACTTGCAGTGCCGAGCACTGTATACTGTCTCCTTGGTGTGTGTAAGAATGTATTACGCTGCCAAATTTAGGAAAATTGTCAGGTGGCTCACTCTGCGTAACGTTTAATGCTTCCCAATTATAATATTTTCGTGCGTATTCTAATACTTTACAGCGCGAAGAATCTCATTGGGCGTCGGCATCAAGACTTATACTCGGTAGCTCCAACCTAATGTCATTGTCGGAACTGCACGTCGTCGCATATGAAGCTCATGGAATAATTTTGCGCGCTGATACATTTTTCTTTTAGTGAAAGTCATATTTAAGTCACACGGGGGCGGTTGTTTCTAAAACAGTTTGAATCGTACCGACTGCAGTCCGTGCGTTAAAGTGTTTTTTGACATGAACCTATCTACAAACACTCCGTGGTATGACAGACGCGTCTTGAAGAGGTTAAACTTGCGTCTTAATTGTGGTATCACAGCAGGCTATAACATAAAAGTCCGCACATTGTAACTCTGGAAGCGAAACAAGATACGCTAGGTTATTAACAAGCACACGAAACAATAACCAATATAAATCACAAGTCAATAAAACGCCAGTTTTGTTTACAGATAACTCACATCGAACCTTTTCAATGGATGCGAACTGTTCTCTATGACGTAAGGATTTATGGAATAGCGTGAAATACATAACAAGGAAGCCCGACTTAAAAAGCTTCTCAGCGATAGATGCATACTTTCATGATAAAAAAGCCTACTAGCATATAAAATTCAAAACATATTTGCCTGTTTATTTAGATTCTAGAAAAATGGATCAACCTATATTGTCAAGGCCCTGTGGCATAATCTAGGTAGTTTTATATTTTCTAAAGCCATGCGGGAGCTTAGAAGTACTTTTTGACAGTCTTAAAATATTAATTTAGCTTGACGAAGTACTTCTTGGATACGAAGTACTTCTAAGTACATATCAATGGATATGGACGAAGTACATATCAATGGATAAATAAAAACTTAAATATTCATCTAATTTAAAACATGAATATACTACAAAACAGAAACCAAACTAAATGGTTATTAATTTCGCTTTGCCAATTACGCGTCGCACGCTCCTCTTCAGGCGAGAGAGCCCATCGTTTGACTGACGTGCAGAAAAAAAAATTTCTCATTTATCTGTCGTCCTGCCTTAGCCTATGCTAGTGTCGACCGTGCCAGAAGACCGCTCACTAACGAAGCTGCAAATTTGAAAGCTATATATAGAAGGCTGTTGCTTTTATTACCAGCCAAGGCACGAAAGTGCAAACACAGAGCGCAAGAAACAGATTCCTGGCGTCGGGGTCCTGATTAATGAACGTTAATAACCTCATTGCGGAACGCAGGTGTGCCACGTCTCTATCGGCGACAATCACCTTTCAGGCCTGTAGATAGGGTTATGAGGCGCGGATGACAAAGCGAGCGTTATTAAATTGAGTGCCGCGTGAAGCAGCAGCTACAAGAGACGTTGCTTTGACTGTTTTTGTTGAGGGTTAGGCTAAGGCCCATAATGAGTTTCCTCGCTGTCCGAGAATATGGGCCGGCTGGACTATGTCATTCGTGAGCATTGTTGACGTCTGCTGGAGCTTATGGTTCTTATGGCATAGACAGTAGCTCCTCCTGTGCGACCAAGTTAGTCGAGGTTCATCTTTAGTCGAAGTTTTCTTCTCACCTATTGCCTCACGCTCGCCCATAAATAGCGCGTTTACATATAAACGTGGCTATAAACTGCGTTTATTTATCTGCGTGATTTATGAAAATGGGGGAGGCGGGGGCGCATCTGTCTAGTTATATAAAAAAGAACGGCATATGTCGTCACACGTTTCTTTCTGACTACTAGTCGAAAATTTTTGATAGTTCGCATGCGGCTCCAAACATTTGTGAAGACAGAATACATCCTTGAGCGAGTATTGAGGGCAAATATTCAAGTGGATCGAATGCCGCTACGTCATCGATATCTGCGAAATTCACTTTACGTGAGCGTGATACAAACAAACCTCTTTGCGGGTATCTGCTTATATGTCGCTATTTTTCTTTTTCAAGTTACTTAGAATAACATATATAACGTCCATGGGAATAATGGCGTACGCACTAGACAATTAGTATCACGCACAAAGTTTCTGGACATCTACAAGTAGCGTTTTAGTAACATGAACAGTTAGATAAGTTCAAAGCCATACGGTCCAAAACTTTCGCGATGGAAGAAGAGCGCGTACAGTGCCCTGCGCGTAGCTGGAAATAAAATAAAACTTCGCGCATCATGAGGCTCTTTGCATAGCATTTAATTTAAATAGCTCAAGAATGCTTCGCTTAACGTTGATGAGAACACGTGCATTGCATCAGTCCTCATTTTCGCTGCACAATTATGAGTAATCTAAGAGTGAACCTTTCTCGAGCTCATCTGCCCAGTTTCGATTTGGAAGCTTCCAATCGGTATGCCGCGATATAGTGACAACCGCACAAAGCATGTCAAAAGTCTGCTGAAAATACTCTCGAAACTTTCTCAACGAATAGCAGCATTGGTCACGACACTATTACTGATGTGGAGCACCTAGCGTGGTCTCAGAAAAGAAGGTGAGAAAACATGTGAAGTGAAGTGAAAACTGGAGGCATTCTTTGGAATCGCGCATACAACATACAGAACAGCATTCGTTTCAATTCGGCTTGAAGCGAGCCGGTGGTGTAGCCATGTATGCAAAGAAACTTTTGACTCTGGAACCCTACGAGCTCCGGCCCCAAATGCCAGGGTTCTCTGCCATCGACTGTGTTGATTTTTGTGATGTAAAGGCCAATGACGGTATGCTAATGTTCACAGGCTACATCAACCCTGGACCATCGAAAACAGACATTGAGAACTTCATGCGTAAGCACATTGCAGGGGTAATACAAAAGGGAAGCACACCGGTGGTTATCGTTGGCAACCCCACAAGAAGGACTGGTTCCTGTCGTTTGTCCGGGACAACTTTGGACTCGCATGCTACAATTACCTCAATCAATGGATCACGCGGTACCGATCTTGTTTGGACTTGGTCTTCGCCAAGAATTTAGCGAAAATTGTCATGGAACAAATCACTGTCTAGTACAGGGACCACAAAGCGATTATCCGTACCATTATTCTAAGGTAATAAAACATTTAATACCCCGGATCAGCACGCGTAGTGCTTTTGGAACAGCTTCGCTGGTCATGCACTGTCGCAGGCTGCGGATGGCGAGTCAACTTAGCTTTTTTTTGTGCCTTTTTTTTACACGTACGAAGTCACTGTGCACGAGTGAAACAGTCTTCTGCAAATGCGTCAGCTGCGGGAGCCATGCGTTGCCGTTTTCATTAAGAAAACGGTCATATCGCGTAATATCGAAAAGTACTGGAGGCAACAAATTGATTACCCTGCAATAGGGCCCTATAAGATAAAACTATTCCAATCTGTTTTTATTACAGTCTCAAGAGCCCGCAGTGTTCATTTAAAAGTCAAATGAAACGTGGTCCTCGTTTAGCGGAGATAACTTTTTTTTTTTAGCGTTCGAAGCGAATAGCATAGCCTACATTGAGCACTTTTTCTTATCTACTTGGCTCACACGAAGGGAGGAAAAGCCGAGCAAGCACCGTGAAAGCAGATAACCGGATGAGAAAGGTGCTTCCGGCGTCTGTGTTGGTCCACTTCCCCATGCTTATAAGCTTGCCCTGGCTGGTCCAAAATCGCAGCGGCGTTCGACGGAAGGTTAAAAATGCCGCTAAAACGGGTCCTCAGCAAAGAAGAGTTGGTAGCGCAATGCCGTATTTGTGGCGAAAGGGCTCGATAACATTATACAACCATGCAAAAATCTTTATTATACGCAAATAAATCCATGCTCCAGTGCAGCACCAACTTACGGTGCCAGAGCGATCGGTGGGCAGCCATCACCTATTCCTTTCGGAACGGGGTACTGCTCGGCTATTGAGAAAAGAAACTCAGTTTTGTACGCTGCATGAATACGCCTTCAACGTGTACACGTAAGTTTGACGCGGTGAGTTTTCGCGTTTTTATGACGTTCCGTGACAGACAAGCGAAGTGAGAGCAGCCCGAAAACGCTTGACTAATAACAGAGAGCTAATGGTGAAAAAGGCGTCGAATGATATTTATTTCTCTTTCCTTTGGCCTAGCCATGCATAATCAGTAGGCACGTTATATATCAAATGGGGCGTTTTCGCGACGTCGTGCGACAGACGGGCTAAGTGGATGGGGTCCGTAATTTTTGTTACATGTGTAGGGCTGGATTGCAGAATTGGAATAGAAAAGCTTGAAATAGCTCTACGTTATGACGCCCATAGATAAGGAATTAGTGGAATACGAAAAAAAAACAATAAATACAGAATGAGTGAAAATAAAGTTTACGAGATCGCATCGTAAAGGGTATTATTTTAAACCGGAAACGGAAGCACCCGGAAATTATCACTATTATTATTATTTGTTTTGAATACATATGCACAATTAACAGGAAAGGAAAAGCGAGGAGCACGCTGGCAACTACCACCGGAAGGGGCACAACGCCTGCCTACTCTTGAGAAGGGAGGTGACAGCAACACAGAGATGGAAGATAGGAAAGAGGGGAGGAAAGAGGAAAGGAAGAGCAACAGGACAAATCTAAAGAATAAAGTAGAACACGGTACAGATCACACACAGTAGGGTCATTCACTGAAGGTCACGTTACGACAGAATGTCCAAAGGAATAGTTTCGACGCTACAAACGTGAACCTAAGTTAGTTAAATCTAAAAACGTAAGTGGAGCGCGATGAGTCTGATCACGTTTAGACGCACTACCACTGGGGTACAAACATTCGTCGAGTGTCGTACACCGGGGACCAAGGAGATTATAGTTTCTCACTAGCGTCATGCACTGCGCACTGAAAGCGGGACACTCAAATATAAGGTGCTGAAGTGTGTTGCAGAAGCCACAAGGCGCACACGATGGACTTGCCACACGTCCTTGTCTGTATAAACGTTTGTGCACGTTCACGCAGCCAACCCGACAAGGAAGTGCGCGAAAACCAGACACGGGCGGCCACAGAACCGCGTTGTCAATGGCGCGTCCCTGGGGACTCACGCCGAGGATTCGCGAGAGCGGGTTTTCTCACCGTGATGAGGGAATAAGAATGGGAGCCCCGTGCGCGCGAGTCCAAAGGCATTGTGACCGAAAGGCGGGACGCGGAACTCGTTACCTGCATAGTGATGAGGCGACCGCGCGGGAGAGCATGCAGATCGACAAAACACAGACTGCAATGCGGATACGTCTATATGCGGTGCACTCTTAGCGAAATCCAATCTCTCCCTCCTTCCTCTTCCACTCGCCACCTTCGTCCCTCTACAACCAAACGGCGGGAACGGAAGTTGAAGCGTGGTCGGTTACGTGAAGTATGCACCCATTATTTCGCCATCTCTCCCACAAATGAGATCGCGACGAGGAGTACAAGTCAGCGGTAGTTTGTTCCAGTCACTTTTATACAGTGTCACGATGCAATATCTGCAGAAGCGTACATGCATGCGTTGCACACGTGTGTGGCTTCACGAACTTATGTGTGCTTTCGGTGTAGTAGCCATGAAGACTTTGGATGTGGTAGCATCGGATGGCTAATACGAGCTTACGAATAAAAACTGCAGGGAAGATGCGGAGTGAGGTTTGCTCGACATGTGGCTTTCGGAAATGCTGTTAAACGTTTCGGGATCATTTCTGCAATTGAATGTCTATTGAATTGTACTCAAACCGACATACGTCGTTCGAGGGAAGCAGCTTCGAATTTATTTTATGCCAGTACTCCCACTAGCGCGTTAGCTGCTGGTGAGGTTTTCGTCGTACCTGCATACGAAGGCACCAATCACGCGCGAATAATTGTTGCGGTAATGTACAGAACACACGAATAACTTAGTCCTGCTTCTTCGTGTATCTTATTTTCTTCACTGAATTTGCTTTAGGGGCGAAAAGTGGATAGTTCGTATTACCCGAATGATTCTTGGGCTGGAACTTTGCGCAACAAAATATATCACACAATCGCGACGTCGTACACATTGTTAGCGAAAGCAGCAAGCGAATGGCAAACATAAACACTATTCCAGAATGGAAAGCTTTCTGAATACGGCCCTCAAGAATATATTGACAGAATATCGTACGAAGACTGAGTTTCTTGTTATTTTGCGATCAGTTTTGGTCTTTCCTTTGTGTAGCTTTTGTTGCAGATACACCGGCGGCAACGAAGAAATCGGCTCGGAGCTCAGAGAACGTCCTGCCAGCGGCAGCGGACAATGACCCGCTTAATGCTTTCGAAATGAGCCCAAGGCTCCCTGCGGCAAGAACGGCGAGCCACCGTCGAAGAGTTGAACGTGCTTCGGACAATGGCTGTCCCTTATAATATAACGCCCTGATGACTTGGTTACCGCGGCACCTGAGCTGTGTCAACACGCACACTCGCTGCTCCGGGAAACACTGACGAACTTTTTCTCCCATCTGGGCGCGAACGGGTCGACTTTTGTTATCCTTGGACTTTGTCTGTTTGTCGAAGATCGGCGCGTTTTCTGGGACTGTGTTGAAAGAAGGGCAACACCTTAATCTCCTCAGAAAGTTGGCAGTCCTGCCGCTGGCATAGACTGATAAAAACATAGACAATGCGGACGGACGCCAAAAGCAATTGCGGTAACGCTATCATTTCAAACACGATGATAAACCTCGGAAATCAACAAATCTGGTGTTACCAAGCAGAAACCATTCGCTTGAAAGGCGCAAGCAGGCTGCTGCTACTTGTTTCTTTCTTTTGGTTTGAGTATCTAAGAGATTTGCGTGGAATATATTAATGGTAAAAGCGAACGCATGTATGCTCTTTTTAGTTTAATTGGCAAATATATAATCAAACAAGCAATGAACAAGTGCATTTGAGAAAATGAAATATGTTTTTTGTTCATCACACATCACACGTGCGGAGAAACGACCAAACGTTACAAGCGAAAGCACGCGAACAAAGTTCAATAAGTTCACGGCAAAAAGTTGGAAAACCAAGTTTAAGCGCTCGATTGAATAAAACTTTCCTGAGTAAGTACGTGCAGAATTTATTTAATAAAGCTCTCCTCGTTGCAGTTTCTGAAACGCTCTTAAACAATACAGATTTATTTTAGGTAGAGAAATATGTAGAGCCCCAGAACTGGTATCCGGAGGACTTCCAACCGCCCATAGGGCAAACCAAAGTTTGTTTCCGCTTGCATAACACTCGGTGTTTTTCTGCTGAGTCATCATTCTCGTTGTACAAATCATTTGAGCCGAGTGTTCTGGAATCTGGAAATCTGAAAATCTGAAAGCTGGAATTGGGGTGTTCTAAAAAAATTAAATTATGGGGTGTTATGGGCCAAAACCACTTTCTGATTATGAGGCATACCCTAGTGGAGGACTCCGGAAATTTCGACCACCTGGGGTTCTTTAACGTGCACCTAAATCTAAGTACGCGGGTGTTTTCGCATTCCGCCCCCATCGAAATGCGGCCGCCGTGGCCGGGATTCGATCCCGCGACCTTGTGCTCAGCAGCATAACACCATAGCCACTGAGCAACCACTGCGGGTTTGTGATGTTCTAGGAGGCCGAGATACGTCGCCTTCTTGCCGGGTTTGCGACCGAAATTGCATGTTCAAAGTGAACACAGCGCGTAACGCGAAAATTGTTTCGAAGGGACAGCCCCCAGCAACGATGCATGAACGAAGATGAGAACTTAATAACGGGCAAACGTTTAATCTTTTTTTCACCGAGTACGTAGGTACAACAGTGTTGCTCATAATGGTTACGTTGTTTTGTTGCCAAGGTTATATTTCTTTCCAAGTTAACGAGAAAAATGGATAGAAGCAATATCTGATAAGCGCACGCAAGCACTATAGCTTCGTTGTTATGATATAAATTTCTTTTTATCCAGGGCAGCAACGTTTGCCTCTGCACTTGGCAGCACATTACAGGGTGTTGCCGGCTAATTTGTTCCTTAACCTGAAGATGCGTTTTAGCGTTTGTTGCGGATGACGTGTGCCCTGTTGATTTATTTCTGTTCTTCGAGATTACAAAGGCATTACTGCTCGCTTTTTTTTTTACAACTCATTCTCGCCCAATCTTTCCGCCCTATTTGGCTAAACCCAACATACACAACAATGTTGCGCAAATACCGGAGGCGCAGCTCAAATGCGAAATGTTGTAGATTCACGTTATATAACGGCGATGTCGGGACACGCTGGTGATGGTTCCTTTTTCATTGATTTATTTCACTTCAGCTGTGTCCTATCCTTGGCTGGATAGTTGTTTTTGTCGTTGTTTATACACAATTTGGAACCTCATTTACAATTATGACTCAAAGCTTAACGCAAATTTTTCGCCTATAAACCATTCTATATAGAAGCAGACAAGGGTCTTAGTCGCACACTATCACGATATGTATCCCTTTTTTCCACTAACAGGATCTTTTTCAATTAGAAATTTCCGTATACAGGAATAACTGTCATGAGCCCAAGCTTTTATCAGTACATAAAAAAAGAGCTTTCCCCTTCTCCTAAGCTACTCAGAAACTACGTCGGTGCAGTTCCTCGAAATGGCAACGCTTTAGACATGCCGTGCCGGCATAGATATCGGCGATTTTGGTAATCTTGGCCCATAGAGTTCAGCATCCAGAGCGAGGAAACGAAAGCAAACTCAATCTTTTTTATCACAATATCCCAGTGATATTTTTGAAGTGTCTGGAGTCAATCTCGCAAGCCCGCTATAAGAAATATGGATTTCCTTCTGCGGTGTCCCTTTATTACTTCGACTTCGAACCTATAGGAAAGTTTTGAGGACTGGCGACTTGGAAGGCATATCTATCTCGACATTTCTTGTCCGTCGAGCATCGTCGTTTCCCAGTGCTTTTCCCTCGTCGCTTCAACGTTGCCACTTCCTTTCCCCTTCTTAATGTTCTCTTCGATGCTCGATAAACACAGAATGACGTAGATATTGAATTTACGCTACCCGATACCTGCTTCTACCGAAGGGGCTGTGTGCAAGAGTGCTCCGGCCGTGGAGGTTTACAAGTTGTTGGAATTCCACTTATCGGACAGCATTTCCCACGGCACTTTCCGGAGCAACGGTAGACTCCTTGAAAAGGGCCGTCCTATTTTTGGGAGAATAAATCTGCCGGGCGGAAGGCCAGAGCCAGGAGCCTGTTTTTTTTTTAAAGGAAACCATAACCATGAATACACTTTAAACTTCATCCATTCCTGCCGGCACCGTGTAATTCCAATTTTAGGCCTTCTCATCTTCGAAGTTGCGAAATCGAAGAGCGAAAGCTTTATGGAAACTTCTAATGTATACGGTAGCATTTGAGATATATAGGATGATCAAGAGACTTCTCTGAACAATCAAGTCTAAGAGCAGTTTGCGTCAGCTTTATGCATGGTGATCGTCGATGCTGAAGTAGTAAAGGTTACGGCGCTAACCAGACGTGGAGGAAGAGAGACACAAATGCGACTCGTACTGGCGCCAACTTCGAACTGTTTATTCACCACAACCCACGCAAATTTATACAAGAAGACTAACTGAAAAGTAGTCAGAGTAGAGATAGGCAGCAGTGATAGGAGAATAACGCTGCTCGTAGGCCAGTGGTCTGTAATGAATTATCATGGCAGCTACATATGAGCACTCCTGCATTGCACGCGTAATCAGAGCATCCGACCAAATGTGGCAGCTGCACGTCCTAATCTTAGCGGAGTTTATTTAGTGCGCTTTATTCATTTAGTCACGCGCACAATATTTGTCGCATGCTTATATTAAGTATCAGCGAGGTCGTTTCCATTCGCCGCCATGGGGAGCTCAATCGAAACAATTTCGATGACGTGGCGGTAAAAAAACGACGGTGAAGAAAACTACCTGTTTTTTCTTCCTTTGTATTAGACGAGGGTGTGCGCAATGAACGTGCTTTATAATTTTGTAGAGCTGAAATCTTCAGCGATTGCCGCGTCACTCATGTTGCGGCTTTGCATGCCGCTGTGTTATATTGCCAGATGTTACTTGTACGGACGCATTGCGACTGGATTCCACCAAAATATAATTAATGGGGCGATGACGATTCTGTTTGTACCGAAATTCCTTCTTATGTCCATAATCGTGGAGTAACTTGTATGTCATTTCCAGTAGCATACCAGTAATCCTTTCCTGTTGTTACAAAAGATGCTACCTCATACAGGCCGAAGCTGTCTACGTAACAAAAGGCCTGTGTAGATTTCATTTTTCATCACGGCGCATCATGAAGCTGGGGAAAGTCCGAACGTCAACATTTAACAGCTAGTCACCATTGATGTCCATATATATATATATATATATATATATATATATATATATATATATATATATATATATATAGTGTTTGTGCTTCCTTTGATTTTCAGCACATTCAGAGTCAGTCCTGCATACGACATCAGGAGGCATTCTGTGGTGCCACTACTTATGAAATTCAGAACGTACTCGAACAGATAAACATAGTTTGTTTCTCCAGTGAAAAGAGAAACATTAAAGTAAATTTTAATTCAAGCACATATGCATACGTCTCAACGAGTATCGCATACGTGGCTATGCTGTCAATGACTCAGCATATTGTCACAGGCAGAAGATAAGAAAGAAATAGTGACAACCGGCAAAACAAAGGAACAGTTACATCAACTAGATGTTCTGCAAAGGATCGCTGAGGTATTCGAGTTACTTGTAGGTCTAATATTTGTCCACCACAGTAGCGACACATAACTTTAAGGAAAAAAGGCATTGAACTTTTGAAGGGCGCCCGAGTTTGCTGACGCGCGGGCAGCGCCTTTTGCGCTTGCGTGTAAACTATACAATACTGAGGGCCACAGTGAGCAGTGATGGTAGTGATGACTTTTCGATATGTGACCTCCGCTAAGCGCTATTGTGGAAATTGTCCCCTCACTCCTTCGACTGCAGCCGCTGTCCGCCGGATGCTATGTCCAATTTCCACTGGCAGACACACTCTTCACTTCCGGACCCGCATGATACTGCCCTTAGCCAGTGACTGGAAAGGGCGTTTTCTTGTTGGGGCCCGTTCGGGCACGTCATATTGTGCGTCTACGAACAATTTCCGGATCCTCCCCGGACTTCACTTCCGCCGGAACGGGAAGCAATATTGTGAAGGAAAAGTCCATTACACTTGGGTCCCTGCTGGCTGGTAGGCATTGTGTAGGTGTGACCTCTATTTGGACGGCGAAGTGCTCGTTTGTGTAGAGAAGGGAACATTTCACTGCCGCAGATGTTTTGACAATGTTGTCAATCGAAATACGTTGCCTCCTCACTTATTTATTTATTAATTTTTTTATTTACATATACTGCAGCACAATATAGAGCTATAGCAGCAGTGGGAACATTACACATTAAAAACACGCATATACACAAAAAAATTGGATGATCAAAAAGAAGCGCTTTACATGTTAGCGAAGTGCTTACCAATGGTAGCCATAAAATCCTTTAGTGGTAATGAACGAATGTTACCGGGTATAGAATTCCAAAGCTACATTTTACGTGGAAAAATACTGTACTTGAATGTGTTAGTACAGGCATAAATATGTGTAAGGTTCAAGGTGTGGGAGCTACGGGTACAACTTGCATTAGTATATGCGATATAGTTACAATCAGAAAGACCAGAGGTGGAGTTATTAATTGCATTTAAAGTTTTAGGGCTTCAATGCAATGATATAAAAGTAATGGCTCAATGTTCAGAGATTGTTGAGCTTGTGTTGCTGAGAAACTGCGGCTGTAATTCTGGCAAATCAAACGGATATATTGTTGTTGAACGTTATCAAGCGAGCTTATTTCACATTGTTTGTAGAGGAATCAAACGACAGGCGCATATTCTAGAACATGGTGAATTAACATTTCATATAATAGCAGTTTAGTATCGCGGGTGTATTAGCTAAAGTGCCGCGCAAATAACCTATTTTTTAGAGCTTTCTCATTTACATATTTCATATATGGTTAGACAAAGAAATATGTTCCGTTAGAATGATACCCAAGTATTTATGATGAGACACTCTTTTGAGTTGTATGCCATCAATAGAATAACCGAACGACAGGGGGCTCTGTCTATTGGCGAATGACATCACGACTGTTTTACTATAGATGATGTTCGTTTGCCACGTTTTTCACCAAACGCAGAAAGACATAAGAGATTGGCCAAGACGGTAGTGGTCTTCAATGGAGTTACTAGATTCGTATAATAGGCAGTCATTTGCATAAAGTCTGACTTTAGTTGAGGTGCGACGAGGAAAAAAATTGACGTATATTAGAAATTGTAAAGGGCCTAATACGGATCCCTGAGGAACGCCTGACGTAACGTCGACAGGAATTGATTCTACTGAGTTAAAAGAAACAAATCGTGAGTTATGACAAAAAAACTGGCTATCCAAGGAACAAGAGAAGGATTATTGAATATGGCGCTTAATTTTACCAGTAGTTTAGAATAACTTACAAAGTCAAAAGCTAGAGGTGTCAATAAAGATGGCTTCCACTTCATTACCTACGTCTAGGTTAGAACCGATATCTTGAACAAAATCGACTAATTGCGTTACAGTGTTATAACCACGACGGAAACCACGCTGGGCAGATGTCAGAACATCATTAGAGTTAAGGAATTCGATTATGTGTTTGTGAATAATGCGCTCTAATATCTTGCGTCACTGGGGTGCGAGAGATATCGGCTTGTAGTTAGAGAGAAGTTGTTTATCACCTTATTTATACAAATGCAGGACTTTAGCTGTTTTCCATTTAGTTGGCGCTTCACCAGAGTCTAATGATTTCTGGAGAGAAAGAGAGAGTGAGAGAGAGAGAGGAATATAAGGAAGGCAGGGATGTTAACCAGTCAAGAGTCCGGTTGGCTACCCTACGCTGGGGGAAGGGAGAAGGGGAAGAAAGAGAAGGGGAAGAGAGAGAAGCGAAAGAGAATGTATAGAGACGTGCACGGACCGTACATGAGTTAAAGCCGCTCGCGCAAACCAGATGTTCTGAGAAAGCACAAGAGTGCTTTCACTGCTTTCTGGGCCGATGATCGGTGGGTACGGTGCTCTAGTACTGTCTCTTCACTCAGAGGACGATCATGTAATTTCCTCAATGTGTTGGACAAAGATTGTCTTTGTACTTGAAATTGAGGACAATGGCACAATAAGTGGTCAATGGTCTCCTCGGCTCCGCAAACATCACGCGCTGGACTATTAGCCATTTCGATTAGTGCTGAGTGGGCATTCGTGAAGGCAACTCCAAGCCACAACCGACTAAGAAGAGGATTTCTGGAAGATTACAGGAAGGTATTGAGCTTTCCGTATGGAGTATCTTACAAGGAAAGAATTAGGGATACCATCTGAACCGGTACACTTTTTAGTGTCGAGATTCAAGATTAGGTTTAAGGCACCATCAGAACTTATTACGATAACGCCTAATTTACTAGCTTGTGTATTATAACTAAACTTTGGAACTACATGGTTATTGAGGGTGAAAACAGATTGGAAGTACGAGTTAAAGTCATTCAAAAACGGTGGGGTCATTAGTATTTGCGTCGTTAATCTTGAAAGAGCTACTGCACGTTGCACTAGGTAAAATTGAGGTCCAGAACTTGCGAGGATTTCATTTAAGTAGAATAGGGACCCGCACTGAAAAATAGAAATCTTTAGCATTTTTTAGTACGAGTACGGAGTTCCTCCTTGGCTTTTTCAAAAGGAGCGCGAAGCGCAGGATTAGAACGATTTGATTTATGTAGTGTACCTACACGGCCTGACAGGTGCTAAATATCCCGGCTAATCCAAGGATGTTTATTATTTACATTTTTTTTGGTTTTTAGTGGAACGTAATCATTGATGCAAGATTTCCCTAATGCCTCAACAATCAACAAGGCTGCCAACATGGCATTCGGTATTGAGAGACAAAAAATGGTCAAAGTTATCTGCCAGAGTATGTGATAGTCGTATCGACAGCCTTGTTAAAATAATGAAATATCGAATAGTTAAGCGTTCATGTGGGACAGGACAGTTAATGGGTACGAGAACTGCTTTATGATCCGAGATTCCTTCCAAGGTATCATACTTAAAACCTAAATGAGCATGGCTGTCACTGATAAACACGAAGCCGAGTATGGAGTTCTACCGCGTATTCTCGTCAACTAATTGTATCATGTTATGGGACAAACAAAACGTACTAAACTCTCTACAAATAGAGGTACTAGCGGAGGAATATTTAAGGGAAGGGCAGTGAGTGTCGGGAACCTTAAAGTCACCAAAAACAATAAATTTAGAACTGTAGAAGCTACGGACATCTATAAATTGCGAAATATTATCGAACAAGTCACTAGGGCCATCAGAGGGTCGATAAATACCACAAATTGTTAAATTCTGCTTATGCACTAGTAACTTGCACCAAACCGATTCTACATTGGGAGGATGTGGTGGAGCCTTAAAGTTAAAATCTGAACGTAAAAGCAAAGCAACATCACCGGCTTTCTTATTCTGACGGTCATACCGGACAGCAATGTAACCAGGAGGCATGAATTCTGAGTCATGAATATCTTCGTGAAGCCATGTTTCTGTGATGCATATAACATGAAGAGAAAATGAAGAAACTAGCGAAAGAAAGTGTGGAATTTTTTAGTTGGTCTTCTGGCATTAACATTCAAAAGCGCAAGATCTGTGGCATAGTGATGACATTGTCAACCTAGCGATGATGATACGTTTGGAAACCTTGCGCTGGAATCAAGACCAGGAGCTATCAAAATCAGGAGAATCAAAACCAGGAGCGCACTTCTGGACGGAAAATTTTCAGAAAGTTTCATGGCGGAATATTTCAGTTTATAAGCGTTTTTCAGCATCCTTAGCTAATCACTGAAATCAAGCAAGCTTAAAATTATAGGGCGAAAACGCCCAAAGTGCATTCTGCCTAACCTATGCAAGCGTTCAATACGCGCACAGTCAAGGGAAAGCCCATTGAACAAGTTTCCAACCTTGGAGTGCAGTCTGTCATGATTCTCGTTGGTATCTTCTGGTATGCCATGAAGGATTATGTTATTTCTTCGCAAACGGTTTTCAAGATCCCCATATTTGGCAGTTAGTTCGGCAACAGTGCTTTTTAAAGGGCCCCTCACCAGGCCTCAAAGCAAATTTTGGTTATACGCTGGAATTTGTTACGTGTACTTTAAGGAGCGTTCTGCCGAAACCTTCTTTTTTCAAATCGGCCCATTAATAGCCGAGATAGAAATATTTCAGTGCAGTGAACCCACGATTTCAGCAGGCGGGCTCCACTGCCAAGCAAAACGCTCTCTCCACTCGCCCCGTCTAGCCTTCGCAAGCGAACTTCCTTCCCTGCGTTCTCCCATACCAGACTTCGAGGATCGCTTGACGCATACGCCACGGGTCCCGCCTTCATTTATTTTTCTCCCCGTTTTTTTTTTCCGGCGCTACGCAATTCCGCTGACGGCGTCGCGCGCGAGCTGTTGTCTCGTTCGCGCAGCGCACGATTTTGGGCGCTGTGCATAAGGAAACATGACTAGCGGTATAATTCAGTGCTACACGAATACTGAGGCAGAACAAGCGGATCGCAGAGCATAATCACGCAATGGAGCAGGGTAGAAAATGGCATAGTTTCGGTACCTACGCACGTGACCGCGCGACCGTGAGAATAAGCAGACCAGGCGGAAGCACATCTCTCTTGCTTCGGTGCGACGTAAAACAAAAAACACGCAGAGGGATTTAATTTGTGTCTTTTATTATTTCTCTAAACTTCAATTCGTCAATTTAAGCAATAGATCGCACGGATAACAGATGTCTTGAATAATTCTCGAAGTCACGTGTCACCACGAGCGACGTCACACTGCGGACACCAGTACGTAGGGGCATGCATACGAGCACGTCATCCTCCGGCTTGGAGCACGGTGGCCGTGAGGAAAAGTAAAAACGGCATTCGGTTTGAAATTTCAGATCTTTCGCAGCGCGCAGCGACGTAATACTTTGCATGCACGATCGTTATCGCTCAAGGTATGCTCAGCGCTAGTCAGCTCAAAATGGCCAGACCTGGCGAGGGGCCCTTTAAGCAAACCGCCTCAGAATGAAGCTGATCAGACAGTGCCTTCGAACATGAGGTTTCGAGACTAGCCACACGCAATTCCATGTCACCGAAACGTGTATTCAAAGCATTTCTTATTTTAGATGTCTTGTGACATACTTTTCTTACAAGCAGCTAAATCGGAAAGAACCTTTACAAGAGAACGGTTATCCCAACTAGACATGTCCAGGTCAGCCGACGTCTCATGGGCGTTAGCAACGCGTTCTTTGGATTCGTCATGTTTGCAAGTTTTAGACGCCGGTCTTTTTAGACCAGGCTTAAGACGCCGCAAGTTTTAGGCCGAGGTTAAGCTCAACGTCACCGCTCAGGACAACACGACTAAGGTAATCGACGACATAATAAAAATTGCACATGAGTCTACTACGCAATAAATTCTGTGGGCAACCCAGCAACAGCAGGGATCGATTATCGGACCGGATACAGTAAGAGTTGTCCAAGTAACGTACCTGTGCAAGCAAACAGAGCTATTTACGCAACATTCCGAAGTTGCTGCTGCTGCATTGCCCATTGCCAGGACGCTGGAACGACGGAGCTTCTCTACTGATGAAGCCTGACGACACCGATCCGATGGTGTCACCTGTCGGAGTTGCCACGCTGGGAGCATCCACGGGAGTGCTCAGAATTACCAGAGAAGGAACAACGTGCGCAGGAAATTCACGCCGATCATACGTCTGGATGATGGGGCTGAACCATGACGATTTCCAGTAATCACCACATGTTCGACCGGTGCAGGGCGCGCCATGCCGCAGAGACGAATGGCATGAACAGCGAAGAAATGCAGGGGCTGTGCAAGCAAGAAGCGTTCCAGGCAACATGCTGAAGCTGCTGCTGCTGCTGCTGCTGCATTGCCGGCTCCTAATGTGAGACCAAAATATAACAGCTATCTCTACATATGTAACAAGCTGCTGCAATTTCACTATCGCGAAGGCCATAAGTGATGCAACTGCGAATATTGAGCCAGATGATAGTCATAGTTAAGTAGAAGTCTTGCGAGGGGATGGCACACTTTCTGCGATAGCTACACAAATCCGAATCAATTTATTCTGACCCGCCGTGGACACTTAGCGGCTATGGTGCTGCGCTGCTGAGCACGATGTCGAGGGATGAAATTCCGGCCGCGGCGGCCGCATTTCGGTGGGGGCGAAATGCGAAAACGCCCGTGTGCCATGCGTTGGGGGCACGTTAAGGATACTCTGGTGCTCAAAATTAATGCGGAGTGCCCCCACTACGGCGTGCCTCACAATAAAATTGTGGTTTTGGCACGTAAAACCCCATATTTCAATTCAATTCGATCAATATGTTCTCGATATTTCCTACTTTAATGTCTCCCGATCGATCAATTTTCATTTTTTTTATGCGTATACTGCCCAGTTTCGTTTTTTCACTATGCACTTTAATAAAAAGCAAATATTTACTTCCTTTAGGAAAGAACAAAAATATTCGTTGTGGTATTTTTCGATATTCACATTTTTCCACGGACACCATCCAAAGTGGCCGACGCACCTGCATCCTGACACAATGTCTGAGCCACAATATTGGCAGCGCAGTGGCGACAAGCATAAGAATACGCAATCTGAAGGCAGTGACGGTCAGTAGAAAAATATGAATCCTTGGTAAAAGAACAAGCAAGAAGGCAAGTTAAAATAAGAGAACCAACAACACGTGATGACAAGGTTTCGATCTCCCTCTCAGGTGATGAACTGTAGCTTTCAATGCCAGGGGCAGCGCAAATTCTCAGCAAACGTATCGGAGGATTACAAGAAAGTACATTAGTTACACGCTCGGAAAAATCCACAAGAGGACATCCCTCACTCAGGAATAGTAGAATGCACCTGCACATATTGACCTCACCAGGTTGAAGCGAAGTTAACAAGCCTGCTTGGCATTGATTACGTCCCCGAGACTAATGGTACAATGGTTTCAGTCAGATACGTCACATTCGACTGTCCAGCTATGTAAGACTGCAGGCCCTGGAGCAGTTGTGCGGTGAATGCTCGCAGAGTGCGCAATATTCGTGCTACGAGAAACCTAGGGAAGCAATCATTGCAACAATTGATCGTGAAGAACATCGAGAAGAGAATAAGCAAAAGCGAGGAGAACCAAAGTCTTTTTTTGTGGCCACCATCTGTACAGCTAAAACCGCCGCTCTTATTATGTAATCAGTACCAGTGGAACTGAATGCGCTAACCCAGCTGTCACTAATGTAGGCCAGATAAGCTCCGCAGGTAGTCGTGGGAATTCCGTCGATTGGTTCATTGGATTAGATACTTCTGGGACCATATTCACAAACCATTAAATGCGTAGGGTGCTGTAAGCCGACACCAGACATAATTATTTGAAAATCGCTGGGAGAGGCATTCGTCTTAAAGTGCGACGGGACTTTTATCCTGAACTGATGAATCACAAACATCCTGTAACGTAAGAGCCTCTGCTCACTGGCCGGAGTACAAGCGCCCGCAATGCGTCAACACATAACACGTGTGCGTGCGTGTGCCCCTTTGTTAACACACATATTGAGGACGTTATCAATGACAGGTTGTGACGAAAATAGAGGACGGAAATCAGGCCACACGGCATGACCTTTCCTGTCCATGTCCACATATTGCGCTTAGAGTGAGAGAAACATAGATAGATAGAGGCAGGGAAAGTTGACCAGTGCCGAGCCCTGTTGAAGACCATGCCCTGCGCGAAGAGCATGTAGGAGAACAAGCAACAGAACGACACAAAGCCCACTTTTGATGTCGCCAACGTTGTGAGTGTTCTCTGCTCCGTACTGCAGACGGTCGCTGAAACCGACAGTCTTTATAAATCGCAGCAGCACTTTTGTCGCCTTGGGGAGCTTTGGTATATGCGAGGCTATGGTTCCTATATCGCATCCAACGAGAAATTTCTTCCGTATATAGCTCGTCTAGAGCTCGTCTAGCACTGTGATTAAGTCAAGCTATTCATTTCCAATGGACGGGCAGTAGCAAAGGAGGTTTCCTAAAGTCTGCTTCACACTGCAGGCATTCGGCTTGGCGCTAATGGCCATTCCAATCAAGAATGAGTATGCATTCGTTAATGCAAATCCCAGCCGTGAGCGACACAGCATTGGTCCCTCACTTCGGAGAAGACCAGGTAAAAATAAGCGTCGAGTGAGTACAAATAATAGTGGGTGATGCCAGGTGTGGGCCGCTTCTGCAATGTCAAATCATGAGCTAGCTTGTTTAGGTGCTGGACAGCATCCGTCCTCAGTAAACGTGTAGAAACAAGGTTTGTTTTTTATTCCTAGTCGAGATCGTTGCCGGACATACTGCAATGGCCCGGCAGCCGCAGAAACAAGATCTTATGCCCTTTCGGCATCACATAGTGGGGCGTTTCTGTAATCTCCGACACCAGATATTCACAGGACGTTCGACGAATAGCTCACGAAAGACACTGTACGGCCACATTTGAATCCCTAATGTTGCCCAACGATTATGTGGTTATTGGTTAGTATAATCAACGGCGCTCAAAACGCAATGAGCTACGTGGCCTCTTTATTTTGTGACGGTAGAAACCTTATATCTGATGCTGATTGATCGTGACGGGATAACCACTGCACTGGTGGAGCTGCTCTATGTGCAAGTATCATCCTGCTGCTGGTGGCCACACAAGCGGAGTATGGCATGGATTTTTTTACCATACGTTCGTCGGGCGTGATATATTACAGGGGAAAGGTGTGACGGGCCATACGAGCAGGTCATTTTTCACCATGACGCAATATGCCCGCGCCGCCGAGGAATAAAAAATTGAGAGAGAAGAGCCAAGGAGGTGAGCGCCGCTTTTCAATTGTTTTCTATACTGTGTGGATTTACCGTAGTGTGCGGACAAAATGTAATCACATCAGTGCTCTCTATATTTTTTTTTCGAAATGTCTCTAAGCCGAGAGCAGGCGAGATGTGTAAAATCTTGCGGAGTGATCTCATCAAAGATTCTTTGAATACAGTACACACAACTGTCATCGTAACCGTACATACGATTTCCGTATGACAATTACGATTACGTGCGGCTTCCAGCTTATGTCGTGACGTCAGCTTATGCCGGATCCACAATCACGCCTTGGTCACGTAGGAAGCACTGGCGTTCAAAATATTTCGCGTCTGTCAAGGTTTTGCCAAGTTTCCACTTCGGAAACTGTTTTCTGTGTTCATATATGTCGCTTCATCCGTTCGTCTCTCCGTTAAACCAGCGCTAACAGGCCACAACGGATGGCGTTTCTCCACTAGCGCATCGTAGGATCGCTCAGGCCCGCTCCTCATCATCAGGTTCATACTTACCGAGTTGCGATGACAAGCGAAACTTTCGCCCCCGCTGCCACTGGAGATAGGACGTGTGCCCGGCGGTAAAGTGTAGTTAGGAGCTAGAAGCACCAACAAGCAGAGAGCGAGAGAAAGGGGGAAGGAAAGGAAGGGATAGTAACCAGACTGTGGCCAGTTTGCTACCCCGTACGTGAGGAGGGGGATGAGGGAAGGGTAGGGGGCGGCACACAACCTCTCAGAGGTTTGCCGCTCATTCACGCACTTGGAAGGCCTCAGCTGTCTCTTCTGTAGCTAGCCAAGGCACTTTGCCTAACGTGGAGAGGTAGTTGTTCTTGAGAAGGTTTCTGTATGTACGCTATCAAATTCTTCAGCTACTGTGCCACTGATTCCTTTGTTTTCTCAATGTTTGCTTTTTTCCTTCTTTCTTTCCTTGTATTACTTCACCGTATATATTGTGTGACCGGTATCTTTCCTACAAGCATAACGCACAGACCTTGGCGGCGAATGTGTAACATCCTTTCTGGTGGCCCTGGCTAACCCTCCCAGGTTTCTAGCAAATTTAAATACCCAAGAAAATGGATGTGGAAAGGGCGCTGCGGTAGCCCAACTGGTAGAGCATGACACGAAATGCAAAGGTTGTGGGATCGTTCCCCACCTGCGGCAGGTCGCACTTCAGCCCGTTCCGTGGCGAGGCGGTGGTAGGCACCATTGACCTTTAGCGTGACCTCGCTGCGTGACGTCACACCACGTGACCTAGAGTGACGTCACACCAGCTGTGTAAAAAGGGGGCCCCATCTCACGCCGTCGCGAGGCGAGGCGGTAGCCACCAACGGCGGCCTGACTCCCGCTCCTCTCACCAGGGGCGCTACGGTCGGTGTGACATCACACCAGCTGTGTAAAAACGGGGCCCCATCTCACGCCGTCGCGAGGCGAGGCGGTAGCCACCAACGGCGGCCTAACTCCCGCTCCTCTCACCAGGGGCGCTACGGACACTATTGCTTCGCAATCACCAGGCTTAACCAAGCTAAGCCACGGCCGTTTTTTCATCCAGTTTCATTTCCATTAATTTATCGTTTCCTTATTTCATTTATTAAGCACAACTAATTTCCCCTATGTTGTCCTTGGTGTCAGTGTTTGTTGGCTCCTTTATGATTTGACGAATAAAGAATCGGGCCCCTCGGTTAACCCCCTTTGGTCCCCTTTTTTGTAAATTGTGTTTCGCAGACGTCAACTCGTGACTGCCCAGCTTCAATTTTACAAAAGCAGAACGTGCCGTAATAGGAACAGCTAAAAACTTATTTAGCAAATTTATATTTATTTGGCTACTTCAACGTTATCAGTTTTCATTCGGAGAATTTCCACCATTTCCATAGCGCCACATAAAAGAAAGGCGGAGCAGCACTGTCACAACTGAACGAAAAAGAAGTCTGTTTGAACTGAAAGAACAGAGGTGGTATATATTTTACTTTTGTTTTACTTGGATACCGTGAATACAGCGCAAATAGCTTAAGCCTACTTTGAAGGCTCCATCAAGTGGTGCCAGACCGCTAGCGCGAAGTATTTCACGTGTTGTTCCTTCCAGTGTTCGCTGCCTTAAAGACCACTGCTCTTCGGAGTAGCTAGCGCGCTCCTGTTCACGCGTAAACAGGACTTCACAGCCTGCTGTGGAGCTGACATTTGTCACACTCAGCTCCGCAAATTTGCGTCGCGTCAAGGCCGACCCCGAGCGCGGTCGTCTTATAGATTTAGCACAGGTAGTGTTCAAGCGTCAGTATAGAATCGCAGACTATTCGCAGCATTTGAGACGGTCGTTGGCGGTCATCAAAAGCGAACTACTGATGTGGGTGCGAGCACTCTAAATATTGGCTAACCGTGTTCTCGATTCCTAATTTTTGTCCAGGTAACGGTTACTGTGGTTTCGTCTGCACAAGTGGGGACTGGCGAAGGTTGGCACAAAATGCGCTAGGAAGGTATAGGAAAAATAGAAAAAGATTAAAAATAAAGATACGTTACTTGGAAAAGAAATATTATTGAACGGCGAGGTTATTTTTAGATAGATATCATAGTAGAGTAAATCGACAAGTTTGAAAAATAAAAAAAATAAAACAGCTTCTACTCTTATTTCAAGCAGGCGGGCGATGCGAACCAAGAATAATATCTTTCATATAGTATTGCAACCATTCTGGTGGCAGCAACCCAACCGGGTAGGTCCGAAGGAAAACAGGTCAGTAGAATTCATGCTGAGGCCAAGCACGTTTACAAGGATCTCGAAAGATCTTCTTAACGAGGCAAATCGCCGGCAAGCAAGCAGAAAATGGTCAAGTGTTTTCGATTCACTGAAACGTAGACGTGACGGAGATGCCGCGAAGCTAGGCTTGTGCAAATAGAAACTTAGAGCCTGTCAGAGGTGCTATGGGCTGCGCGCGCCCTCTTTATCCTTCGCCTCACGAAACAGGGCTACACCCGTGATGAGCAGTACTGATGCAAGCTTCCGCGTTCGACGAGGGACGCTGTGGTGAGCAGCGAGCGGTCCGCGCCGCCTTCTGTAGTCCGCTACGCCTCGTTTGCCTCTCTTTCACATTGCTCGCTGCGCTGTGCACTCAGACATGCGAGAAAATGCTTTCCTGTCCATCTGCTCTTGGTTGCCGGCAGAGTAGGACAAGCTTACGCAGAGAACGACGTCATCGGCTAACGTGCACTTCCGAAAGACCAGGAAACAGATCGGTAAGAAACGGCGACAGATGCTTCACGCATCGATGCTCGAAGGCCGCGCCTATATTGTATCCGAGCGAAGAAGAAAGACGTAGGCAAATAGGTGCGGAGGCAAGCGCACACGCTGTGAAGCAGCCATCTGAGATGAAGGGAACAAGAACTCATTTCCATAGACGTTACGTCGACGGCGATGTCTCCAGTCATGTGCATAATGTATGTACGTACTTTTGCATGCGTATTTTGTCTTAATGACGGGCCTGATCTTCTCGCAGCTTCCTGATTGTCCTTTTCTCTATTTACGTCGAAGTTTCGCTGGTATTGTTAGCCGCGAGCGAGAACCGTTATCAGACGTGTAGCCCTGTCTACCGCGGCATGATAGTGCAAATTGGTTTAGTATGCTTTAGTATCCGTTGCTAAAGAGTGCGGCACGTTTTCCAAGTTTAGTTTTTCTTTTAATCCTTTAGTCGAAATCATTCTTTGTGATGCGTTCGCACGTTTCCTTGTGGTCTTGCATTTAAGTACATTGCATTACATTAAAGAGATCCACGATGAAAGTAGGCGTGGAAACAAAAGAGTTTCATTGCTCCAGCCACTGTAGGATATATGTCCATTTGCCGAAAACATTTGCGAGCTAATTTCGATAGCTAATTTTCGTATTGAAGAGGTGTAAAAAAAGATTTCACATTAAGATTTAATTTCCACTCAGCTGTAAATCAGACGTCTAACAATGTTCGTAGAGTGAATACAATTTTTCGCTCGTCTGCAAGTTTGGTCTGTGGGCCAAAGGAGCCTAATATACCGAAAGAGGCTGAAATGAACTGATGTTACCATATCTATGAGAGTAGCTATAGGGGCTTGTTGGTACGGCATCGTCTATTATTTTGCAGCGTAAGCTGAACGACAGGGGCAACAGAAAGCATATTTGACACACACACGTAGCGCTATGTGTGGTTCAAATGTGCCTTTCTGTTGTCCCTGTTGGTCAGCATTCAATACAACGAAATAGAAAATGTCAGATCTAGACATTTATAAGACATGCTTGTTCTCATGAGATTAGTGAATGTGTGTTACACTAAATTGTTACACATGTTGCTTTCTTGTGAGGCAATTGACCAATTGCACTAAATCTGGAATAAGCAAAGAGCAAGTATATAGCAATGATCCGTCGAAAGCACTACAAACGCAGCTGTTAAGATATAATTTCACGCTTTCAGTAGAACATAACGAATTCCATTATAGGCTATAAAAAAGCATTCATTGCGCACGTTTCACGACGCGAAAGCCTCAAATGAAACAATGGGAAATGCGAGGAAATACCAGCAAATTAAGCATACTCATTGTATGCAGTATCCCTTTGGAACGCTATTGCAGACCGATCAATATTTCACATTTATTTTTTATTTTATTGGAAAGTGCGTCGCACATGAGGAAATTGACTTGCGGTTTGAAAGTAAGGCTAGTCTGAAATTGTTGAATCTTGCGAAACGTAATACTGCTGCAGTAATGAAGTAGAATACAAAAATGAGCTAGTTGGTAATCATTATAAAAAAAAAAAGCGTGACAACGGCACACAAGGGAAGAAGTGAACGCAACGCGGAAGTAAGTGGGTCATCAGTGCTGTTGCTGTCTTCTATTGAGTCTCGTTCTCGCGCTGCTTTCTTTCCTATCTTTTTATGATGCATGATAAAACGTTTGTGTTAATAAGCGCATGCTCAGAAATAATTTAGCCTCGCGATATTTATCCGATTGGAATTGTACGTACTACAAGAGCTAATGCCTTCCCGGCAATTTCTGCTTGGTACAAATACTAGAGCATTTTTTTAAAGATTACTGCTTCAGTTTTCGGCAAGATAACTTACGATATAATGAACTTGATAATCTGTAAAATAATCGGCAATATATTGTGATGTTTGAGGTAGCGCCTCTCGTTATTCTGTGTTTGAGTAGCAATTCATTCATTCAATGAGCAACTTATTATACCGTTCCTCCGAATTGATCGAACATGCAAAAAACATCCTAAGCCTACATTTTATTGAACAATAGTAACCAATCTCATAGACGTCAATTAAATATTTCATTGGAGATAAAGCTTGCCTAGGCGGTTCTCACTCATCCTAAATTCACTACTGGTTGGTGTTGCTATCGTGTGCCACACGTCTAAACTCAGGAACCCTCAGAAAGATTTACTAAATTGTGTTATTATATGTAAAAACTGTATACATTGACGCACACCGCACCGGAAGAACAAAAAGGAAAGGAAAATTGAAAAGAAAGGAGAATTTCCCACTTTCTTCATGAGGGCGAAGCCTTAAAAGCGATAGCAACACCTTAGAATGTTACATGAAGTCTAAAACTCGTAGCTGTAGTGACAGTGTGAACTAAAGTAAACGAAAGCTGAATAAATAAAAAAAAGAAATTACCGCCCAAGCACTCCGTACAGACGGCTAATCAGTGAAGCTGAAACGTGTGGGCCCGTTGTTTATCCCTGGGTTAATCCCGACGGTTCATTAAATGACGGCTTGATAGGCTACCGGATCCTCGGTACGCAATTTCTGCTTGCGCTCGGCTGCACGAGCCTGTTCGTGGGCCCAGGCTGCAATATCGACACGGCGTAGACGAGCGCGTTCCTGGTTCTGCTCGCGGCATTGCTGACTGAAAGCTGCCTGCTCCTCAGGAGTACGTATAAAGCGGGGCCTACCCATTTCAGAGCAGGAGAGAAACTGCAGCGCACGCGCTCGGCGGCGACGGAGAGCAACGCCGTCACTACTGGCGGAGCTAATCCAACACCACCTAGATAGCACGAGGCCTTTTCACTCCAATCTATGACGTCATTCACCTGGCCCGCCTGCCATGGAATCTAATGGGGATGCTCCCGAGTAGGTAACAGTGATTTTTTATGTCATCGCTTTCATCACGCCAGCCTTGTCGATGGAAATTTAGGGCCAGGTAGCGTGTCGTCATGGATCCGAGTAAAAAGGCCTTGTGCTATATAATTTGCGTTGGCTAATCGCGCGCCTCTCTGTCTGTCTTTTTTTCTTGTTTTTTTTTTCGCATGCGCGTGCGTTTACGCCGCAGGAGTTTTCGGCGTAAATGCTACTAACAGACGGATGGACGGATGGACGGACCGACGGACGGATGGGCGGACGGACGGACCAGCTTCGCTGTAAAACCAGCTGTTGTGCCAAGTCTCATCTGTTTCCAATCTCCCATCGAAAAATTCGTGCCATATAGACTACATATACCTAAATATTTATGGAACCTCACGGCGACGCCGACAGCAACGATGGCAGCAAGCATTCGCTTGGAATGTCCATGCAACGGCTATCGCAATAAAATTTTATTGGCGAGATCGGCATAGACCAGCGTCATTACTGAATCTACATACACCACATGGTTCTTTCCTTGGAAAAAGAGTTTCTGCTATTAGTGCTGTAGTTCTGTCTGTGCTGTCATCCTTCTTGTGTTGTATTGAGAATTTACTTCTAATATTCTGCTGCTTATACCGTCATAAAGAGGAGAGCATGTTGTGCACATATGCAGTGTACATGCATGTTATCGCTGTACAGTATGTTAAATGTGTGTGTTATGTGAGCACGTCAGGTACATGTACAGTTCACCTTGTATGTGCTTGTTACATATAAAAGAATATCAGTGTGTTCAGCACCATATGTGAAAAACATAAACTCTTTATGAGACAAGCAGTAGCCGGTGCTGCAACAAAAATTAAATAACAATAACAATAATAAAAACAAAAGTTCACAATAATTTTAAACGACGTGCAAAGCTCTCGTCACTTGTTTCACTCTTTTATATCACTGGCTCTCTCGAAGAACTGAGCAATAACCGAACTGGCCAAGTTTAGCAATGGGTCCGAAGGAGAGCCATCGAAGAGGACTGTCGCCAAACGAAATCACCAGATGGCGCTCGTCCCCTTCTGTTATTGTCATATGGGGGAGCGAACACAAATGTCTAAGAAATACAAAGAAGTGCGTTCCAGTTTGTACGCCAAGTTAAATAGCTTCCCTGGGAAACGTCAACAACTGCTTGGTGCTGACACAACGCTATTGTGGAACAGCGCCATGGGACTTGCCTTGAGGTAGTCACAAAAGCAATCGAGCGAAGTGGGCGGGGTCATAATCGTAGACGAGAAACGCGAACAACGATACCACCACAGCACTGTGCAGCGTAACGTGCACGGTCGATAAACGTGACGGCGCCTGGCATCAATCCTCGTTAAGCAGAAGGAGGCTATCGCAATGACGTCAACAGTCGTTGCTTTACAACTAGGGCGCCTGTTTTCCATTGGTAAGCCGTTTGCTCTGCTTCTGCGTTGTCGCATTGTCTTCCTTCTGCCGACTGCAAGAAAATGCCTGCAGCTGTGTGTGTGTCTGTATGTAAGCTGTAGACGCTTTGCTCTTTTGTTTTTTTTAGAAATACTTTATCCCTTATATAAACTTAAAAACAAAGCGCCATGCCGTAGCGAAGGTGGCGTTCTTGCATAAGAGTTGTTAGGCAAAGCGGACATACTTTGCAACTCCTTACGTGAGCTGCAGAATACTGATTACCAATACTAATTAATTTATCTTTATTAGGTCCTTGAGGGCGGTTACTTAAGGTCCATTTGTAGGCCCTCCATTTAGGAATCGTGGAAGTTGCACCCATTTTGAGATGTTGATCTTCTAAGTTCAGCGCTCAGTGCCGGCAAAGTTAACTCTGAACAGTGTCGCCGCTGTTATCTCCGAACGTTGCTCGTCTTTCGAATACATTAAGCGTGCTAAGGCGTCTAACACACGGAATTTTCGTCCTATAAATATAACACTCCTGTACGCCCGGCCTCACAAATTCAAATATAGTTTTTTTTTCCCGATCCAATGAAATGTGGAAGTGGCTTGATAATTTTGTTAAGGCAATGACTGGTTGATGCCCGTGATTTCTAGGCACATGTAGGCACTTATATTGATATATGTATGTATTGAGAACGGTTGTTTTTTCCTTTTCCACATATTTTTTACATTTTTTTATTTCTTACACATTTTATGTTGTACCCTAGTCCTGCGATAACCCACTTAGGGTTGCAGCATGTATCAATAAATAAATAAATAAATAAATAAATAAATAAATAAATAAACAAACAGGCCTGCTACGCAAGTGCACATCAGCAAGAAGTGTGTGATGACGTTTACTGACACAAGGAGGCCGCTCCGGGTTCTTGTCAGACAAAGGATGCCGCATCAACGTCTACCGTGACTGGCCGCGACGTTCAGTTGCAAACTTTGACGAGCCTTTCGTGACGGGGCGCTTCCATCTTATATTTTACCGGGAGAACATTTTTTTTAACTCCGGGCGCGCCGGAAATAATGAGCACAGTGCTAATAAATAAAGGGCCCCTCCACTTTCTTTGTCCTCGCTCATTACATAGTGGGGACCTGGAATCAGGCAGCTTTGATGCCTTCAGGTAGCATGTCTGGGTTTGCGGATCAGTTGCCCTCACGCAAAAAAAAAAAAAAAAAAGTTCACGTACTACGTGACGCCTGCGGCAGATAGGATGTTCTATATCCACTGCCTTGGTCATGAGTGGCGGCACTGGCTAACACTCCCACGTTTAGTTCTAGTAAGACAGACATAAATACCCGAGAGAGCAGATGGAAAAACTGTGCCGCGGTAGACCAATCGGTAAGAGCATTGCACGCGTGATGCGAAGACATCGGTTTGTATGCCACCTGCTGCCAGTTGTTTTTTTTTCATCCACTTTTATTTCCATATATTTATAACTTCAGTAATTTAATTAAGAACTACAATTAATTCCCCTACGCTGTCCATTGTGTCATTGTTTGTTGGCCTCATATGTTCTAATAATAACAGGGCCCGTCGATTCTCTCCTTCTCGCTAATAACAATTATTAGACATGTAACGCAGATTACACGATAACATCAGCTCCCTGCTCATTTACGGAAATGCTGATCTTTCTAACTCGTCGGTCCTACCTCGAGCTACCTTTTTATGGTATGACCTACCAGACTACATCCTGTCTGAGCATAATGCCTCTAAATCTAAGGATAGCCTTAACAGTTATTTGTCAAGTAAGAATTAACTTCTTCGTATCATCTTTTTTTCTGAAATCATTATATAGTAACTGTAATATAGCTTAGGCTCCCATTTTGCTTTTGGCTGATGTACTTGACTATTTATCTACTTTTGTTTTCTTTTTTCTGGCTGTTTGTCTGCCGTAGTATTTCCAAGCTTACTCTCTGATTGATGTCGGGGTTTATCTTGCGCCAGATCAATGTTTTGTATGTATCTGTATATCTAAGATAGATGTGCTGGTAGTGTTAGGGTATTTTCATCGTATGCTGAATATAAAAAAGCTAACTGCACTTTTACTAATGTATTTCCTGTTCATGTTAATTGTTCTCTTTTAGTCAATTAACGATGCTACACTTACACCATTTACGTTGTGTACATCACGCACCACCCCCTTACTATGTGCCCCATATGTGCTATGTTATATATCCCTAAATAAATAAATAAATAAATAAATAAATAAATAAATAAATAAGTGTGCCACTGGAGATACGGATTCACAAAACTGACGATTTTTCTTGCGGTATTTATATGCTTTAACTTTGTCACAATTTCCGTACTGGTATTTCCTCAAAAGTTTGTGCGCATGTGGGAGTTTCTATTCATTATGTGTCAACGACAAAATAGTAAAATGTCGACACAACTAACAATCGAGAGATAAAATGGAGGACTGGTAGGATTCATTAGGCTGACATAATAATATATGGGGTTTTACGTGCCAAAACCACTTTCTGATTATGAGGCACGCCGTAGTGGGGGACTCCGGAAATTTTGACCACCTGGGGTTCTTTAACGTGCACCTAAATCTAAGTACACGGGCGTTTTCGCATTTCGCCCCCATCGAAACGCGGCCGCCGTGGCCGGGATTCGATCCCGCGACCTCGTGCTCAGCAGCCTAACACCATAGCCACTGAGCTACCACGGCGGGTCATTAGGCTGACATCTGTGCACTGAAGAATAGTCCGCGTCCCTTGACGTCGTATTTCAGCTGCAATCCGCAGTCAAATGGTAACTAAGCGTTCCCTTTAAAATAGAGCTGCCATGTACTGTACGGCGCGTTTATGTGAGTACAAACTGCAAGCGAAGGAAAAGAACCATAGTGAAGCGGGGGATGAAAAATAAGAACAGTCGCCAGTTTAAAGAATGAAGGAGATATTCCTGTCATTTATTGCCTGCTGTCCATTGCTTCAGCTTTCGGGCGACTTTGTCCTCTTGGTCGGGCTCTTCAGACTTTCATTTCCGGTACACTTACCGCGCTCTCTAACTCTCTCTCCTTGTTTACTGATGCCATCTCAAGACGAAGCGACCTGACGTGCGAGGCAGCTATTAGGAAGAAGGAAGAATATCCTTGCTAGTGTGTGAGGTTATGTGATGGCAGTGTATGAGGCGGAAAGAAGCAAAAAAAAGATAGCAAGAGGAGACCACTAGACACGCAAACTTCCCCGCAGATTGCGAAGAGGAGTAGGAAGGATAATAACATTTTTATGCTGTTTATTTATCACTGTCTTCTACGCTATCATTTCGTTGTCTTTTGCATCCTCTCCTGCCCACTACACTTGCTACGGTGGCAATAACGCTCGAGGCCGCATGACCCATTGCGCTAGGGGTCGGCAATATATATATATATATATATATATATATATATATATATATATATATATATATATATATATATATACGTGACCTCCTTGGCGCAGTGCCAGCACGTCCAAAAATATTGATTTGTCCGGCTCAAGAAAGAGTAATATGGTTGGAAATGCTGGGCCAGGGAGTAAAACAAAATTGAAAGAGGGGTGTGACAAGTGGCAATTGGACAGGTCAGGGGAAGAATCATTCGAAAGTTGGCGATTGGGGTCACGCAGAAGTAATGGATCGGACGACTGTCCTGTGTCGGAGCAATGCGGAATGAAAAAGCCGGGACGAAAAAAGTACAGTTAAGAACTTAAGCGCGCATTCGATCAGGAGCTCCAGCGAAACTGTTCGGCTAGCGTTAACACAGCCGTGAGTGGTGTTTCCTATGATTTGGTCAACACTAGAAAGGCGTTTCGCAGGGGCACCCAAACGAGAAATCCGTTGAAATAAAATGAACGATGTTTTATGCATAGACATCATGGTACGCTTTTTCATTTGTATTCCGAGCATGACAGACGCTCTAACAGTGGCAATGAGTTCGCAATGAATTACTAACAATATTACTTCTGATTCGGAAACCAAGCGTTCATTGAAAACAATGGATATGTATAAGAAACTATATTTTGTCCTAATAAATTGCGTTTGCGTACAGACACATACTACCGCAAGCGTTTGTTTCAATTGAGGCAAAACAGTGCTTAGAAAAAAGTAGGAAGGAAAAAGTAGAGAAGGAAAGGCAGGGAGGTTAACCAGTTTAGCGTAACCGGCTTGCTACCCTACACATGGGAGAGGGATGGGGGCGATGAAAGATGGGGAAGGGAGAGAGAGAGAGAGAGCACATATCACAGCACACAAACATCGTCCGGTAGAGTCCATCAATCTGGCATTGTACGTGATAACACTGTCAGAGCCGCTTGTCCAATCCCGTCTCTTTCAAAAACTGAAGTAGTCCCTTCGTCGCCTTCACCTGCGATGTCTTCTGTCGGCGGCATGTGAAAATCGTGTCGAGGGACAATGGTCTAGTGTCAAGGTGCGCGAGAACGGATGCCAGGGACTGTCGCTGAACATTATATTCAGGACAGTCGCACAGAATGTGTTGCAGCGTCTCCTCGCAAAGACAGGCATTGCAGAGAGCGTTGTCGGCCATTCCAATGCGGAATGAGTAAGATTTCGTGAAAGCCACCCCTAACCATAAGCGATAAAGCAGAGTCGCCTCGCTTCGGCGGAGTCCAGTTGGCATATAGAGATGCATCAAAGAGGGCAGGTGGTATTGCCGGTTGCTCTGGTTGGTCTGGCTGTTTGGTGTGCACCATGAAGAGAGCGTCATCTCCTGTGCAAGCACTCGAAGTCTGCTAGCTGCGTCGGATCGTGAAAGCGGTACGGCCTCTTCTTGTGCGTCTTCAAGAGCTGCCCGAGCGGCATTATCGGCGTCTTCGTTTCCAGTGACGCCGCAGTGACTTGGCAGCCACTGAAACGTCACGTGGTGTCCTTTCTCCTGTGATGTATGGAGTAGGCATCTAATATCGAATACGAGCTGTTCGAATGGCCCGCGACGCAGAGCTGATAGTACAGATTGTAGGGCTGCCTTTGAGTCGCTGAAGATGGACCATTGTCGAGGTGGCTCCCGACTGACGAAACGGAGTGCAGCGCGAAGAGCAGCTAGTTCAGCAGATGTCGACGTTGTCGGGTGGTCAGTCCTGAAGCTGATGGTAATAGCTTTTGCTGGGACAACCAAAGCACCGGACGAACACTGGGTGTTTGTGGAACCATCAGTATAAATGTGTTCACTGTCCGCGTACCTCTCGTGCAGAAGAAGCAGAGACAGTTGTTTGAGGACAGGCGACGACAGTTCAGACTTTTTTCCGATTCCTGGTACACTGAGATGTACTGTGGGGCTGATAAGACACCAAGGGGGTATCGATGGTTTAGATGCAGCGGTGAAGCCCGAGGGAAGTTTGTCGTTGTACTTGTTGATAGTTTTAGAGAATGATGTTTGGTGCCTGTCTGAAGGTAGTGCTGCAAGGTGGTGATAGGGGGCACGTGCAAAATGTCTGATGTGCGTTCTCAGGGCTTCCACCGTAATGTGAGTTCGCATTGGATGGTCCCGAGCAATCGCAAGAGTCGCCTCTGTTGACGTACATCTGGGCAAACCAAGGCAGACTCTGAGTGCTTGAGCTTGTACTGCCTGCAGAACACGAATATTTGTCTTGCAGGTGTTGTTCAGTACAGGTAGACTGTATCTTAAAAAACCGAGAAAGAGAGCTCTGTAGAGTTTAAGCATTGCGTCTACTGACATCCCCCACGTCTTCCCTGTCAAGTATTTGAACAACTGGGAAGTAGCTGTCAGGCGCCGTTTCATGTAGGCCACGTGTGGGCTCCAACAGAGGTCTCGGTCAATAATGACGCCAAGGAATCTGTGGTTTCGGACATAGGAAATGGTCCGCCCATTGATTGAGATGACATAAGGCGTCATCGGTTTCCGAGTAAATGCGACTAGTGCGCATTTTTCAGGTGAAATGCTGAGACCCTGTTTACACAAGTAGTTCGCTGTCAAAGTGGCCGCTCTTTGAAGTCGCGCACGTATCTGAGGACGTGTGACTGCCGAAGTCCAGACACAGATGTCGTCAGCGTATGTTGAAATCTTGATGGTAGTTGGCAAGCATTCAGCAAGTCCAACAAGAGCGAGGTTGAATAGCGTCGGGCTGAGAGCACCGCCTTGAGGAACGCCCCTGCTGGTATAGCGTCGCGTAGTTGGGCCATCGTCAGTTAACACATAGAATGATCTTGCAGACAGGTAACTTGCAATCCACAAGAAAACTCGACCACCTAGGCCAACCGTCGCAAGAGCGTCGAGAATGGCCTCATGTAATACGTTATCATATGCCCCTTTCACATCTAAGAATAAAGCTGCAGATAAACGCTTACGGGACCTTTCGTGCTGGACATATGAAACGAGATCAACTACACTGTCGATGGAAGAGCGGTCACGTCGGAAACCAGCCATGGAAAGCGGATAAATCTTGTAAAATTCAAGGTACCATTCCAGGCGGCCAAGGATCATCCGTTCCATTATCTTTCCTACACAGCTGGCCAGTGCTATTGGGCGGTAAGAGGTGAGTTCTAATGGGGATTTGCCCTGCTTTAAGAGTGGCACCAGGCGGCTTACTTTCCATTCGTCAGGAACATTTCCCTCCTGCCATGAGGAGTTGTAAAGGCTCAACAATTCTATCCGTGCGGACTCTCCGAGATAGCACAAGGCCCGGTATGATATACCATCTGGACCCGGAGATGATGAGCGCCTGCAGAGAGCTAGTGCCGCTTCGAGCTCCTCCATTGTAAAAGGAAGGTCCATGCGGCAATCACGGGAATGGGGGACGTCAGCTCGGGCTGGAGGATCTGGACGAGTCGCTTGGTCTGCGATCCGCGCACAAAAGTCTTCTGCGACATCGATGTCTTGCCGCCCTTGGAAAAGCGCTAGCGCCTTGAATGGAAAACGCCGTTCCGGAAGGCAACGCAGACCTTGCACCGTTTTCCAAATGTGAGACAGTGGCTTGCGAGGGTCGAGTGTCTGGCAAAACGTTGCCCACCGTTCCGACGCTAATCTATCCATACGACGCTGAATCTTCTTTTGCATCCTCCTGGCTGCCCTAAGGTCATGGATTGATTTTGTACGTCGATATCGACGTTCCGCCCGGCGACGAAGCGCTCGAAGTCGCTCTAATTCTATGTCGAAGTCATTTCGCGTGGAAGAGATCGTCATCATGCGAGTGGCGTTTTGCATCGTCATTTTAATCGTTTGCTCTAACCCAGAGGGTAGGCCCTCGCGGCAGGCATCTTCCATCTCAGATTTGAAGTTGGCCCATTGAATCGTCCGAATGGTATTCCGTGAGCCTGATGTAGACGACAAGCCTTTGATGTTCAGATAGGTGGGAATGTGGTCACTCCCATGTGTCTCAATGTCTGGAAACCACTTCACACATCTGGCGAGAGAGTTGGAGACGAAAGCAAGGTCGAGGCAGCTGCCGTATATCACGCCTCGAAGAAAGGTGGGGCTACCATCGTTCAGGAGAGTAAGGCCATAGTTGTGGGCGATACTTGCCAATCTTCGTCCTTTTGCATTTGTCCTTGTACTTCCCCATGCTGGATGGTGCGCATTGAAATCTCCTATGATGACCCATGGGGCGGGACAAACACTCAAGATATCCTCAAATCTTTTGGTATCGAAATTGCTGGAAGGCGATATATACACGCCTATGAGAGTAAACAAGAGTTTGTTCTTTTTAACTGTGATGCATATATATTGATTGTCGTCGTGGGGCGCAATTGGTTGCAAAACATAGGTGAGTTCACGACGAACAAAAACGACGATTTTGCTGCATGCACCGTTTGTTGATGACATGATAAACTCGTATCCTGACAGTCTTATTGGTTTCGACAAGTTGGGCTCACAAATGACGATGAGTGGAAACCCATTGGTGTAGACAAACTGACGAAAATCTGAAATTCGTGATTTTAGCCCTCTGGCGTTCCACTGGATGACGGACGCTGCTTTGACTTCTTTCCGGAAGGATGGGGTATGAGTAGCCATCTTTCTAGTTGAGGGATGCAAGCACTGGGCTTAAGGCGTCCAACACTTTAAGTGCGCTTCGAGCAGATGGTGTCCTCATGTCCACTAAAAGCGCTCGAATGGCCTCCATGAGAGAACGTAGCACCGAGATGACTTGACGGTCTGTTTTGGGTGAATCATCCATGGCCGGAGAAGGATCAGGTGGGGCCCCGACCTTCTGAGGTTCTTTCGCAAGGGAGCGGCTCGGTAGCGTAGGCCATTCCTCTAAAGATAGAGTCTTTTCTGCTTCCTTCGTGGAAGTGGTGGGCCCTTTCGCGGCGCGGCTAACTGGCACCGCAGAGGAGTGGGTACTGTCACTTCGCGCATGCGTCTTCTTCGAAGACGTACGATGGTGCCGACGTCGACGCCGACGCCGGACTACTTTGGCTGCCTCCCTGTGGGCCGAATTGTCTCTGGCCATTTGCTTGAGAACCGCGCGTTCCCTCTTGATGCGGGGACAGTCTTTCGACGAGGCCGCGTGAGGGCCGCTACAGTTGGCACACTTCAGGACCGTGGCACCGCAGGTCTGTTTTGCATGAGGTTCAGCGCAACGGGGACACAGTAGCGAGTTGGGACACACGCCCTTGACGTGTCCTAGCCTGAAACACTGATGGCATTGAAGCGGCTTCTGGATGAATGGTCGAACCGGATGTCGAAAATGTCCGACTTTAACGTGGGATGGGATACAATCCCCCTTGAATATTACTTTTACGCAGCGCGTATTCCCAAGGCGGCGCACTTGCGTAATGATCGTGCCTTCGTATGCCGGCTTGATGAGGCTAGGTAAGTCATCATTAGGAATGGCTATGTCGATGTCGTAAATCACACCGGCTATGGATGTGTCGTCGATCGGGATGAAGGGGCGCATTTTGATTCCGCCTAGCTCCGTGATCGCTTGAAGTTTTCCAAGCGCAGTCGCGTTGTACACATCTATGGCGAGTATATTCTTGCGTGGATTTATTCTTATATCTTTAATTTGATCCGGCACCGCACGTTCCAGAAAAATGGATAGGGCTTGCCTGTTCAGCAATCGTAGGTTGCTTGATGGCTCTTCCGGCATATAGATGATGACGTGTGGCCAGCGCGCAGGCCTTGACTTCATAGTCGTTGTGCTCGCAGGAGTTGACGGCGCTGTGTTGACGATTTTTCTTCTCGCCCTCTTACTCCGGACGGGTATGAAGCCGTCGTCGGATGAGTCGTCCGACATGGAGTACAGCTCGGTGTCTTCGGTGTCACTGGGGGAGCCAACTCGCTTCCTTGCGGTTGACGGCTGTGATGACGTCTGGCCAGGCGGGCCTCTAGCATGCTCCGCGTCCATGGCTGCAAGACGGGGAGGCGAGGCACCTCGAAAGCCGAAGATTTTACCAAAAATTCACAGAGCACAGAAACAAGTGTTCTGCCAAGAAGACACTTAGAAAAAAGTAGAAAAAAGTGTTTCCGTTTGTGATTATGAGGGCGCGTGGTTGTTTGACTCCTCGCAATAAACATTTTTGATGAGGCTTCTAAGTGGAGAATGCAGATGGGCTCTCAGTCATACCGGCATTTTCTTTCACTTTTTTTAGTTTTTCGGACAGTGCTCTTTTTCAGCTTCGTTTTGTCCAGGAGGCCTAGAGGATGGTGGATCAAAGTTTTCAGTAACGGGGACGATCAATTCCAAATTTTATCTGATACTAAGCTGGAAACCTTTAGGAAATGTTGCTGCGATTAAGGGCACCTGGTGCAGAGCTGAGAAACGAGACATTCTTCTCTAGTTTCGAAGTGACGGCAGCGTACGCAGTAGCTGAAGCTGAATTTAGTTACGACGCTCCTGTTACAGTACAGCTGAGATTACTTTGTAGTACAAATAGGTGCACGAGGGCGCAAACCTTTTCCGCTTGCTCTAAGAACGCTACGTTTATGTCAGTATTTGCTACGAAACTAGGAGTTGTTAGGCGCCAAAAGTGTGCCGCACAACGCGTGCTGGTTCATTTTTGCGGAGCAGTTCGTATGCAACATCTGTTCGATAAATAAGGCGCCGAGCAATCCTGATAGGGAATGTGTTTTTAGCGAACGCGTTCGCCCGCATTGAAATATAGTTCGTAATAATTTAAGGACTTGTTCTTTTGCTCTTTGACTATTACTTAAAACAAACTGGCCAATTCATTAGGTAGCTCCTAAAGCCATCATATTGTCTAAGTCTCATACTCTTCTGTGCGCTCTTTTAGGAAATTCTTGGAGCTGTGTTTTAAGGCTGCCGTTGTCCTTTAAAATGTGGGACGTTTGGTAGGGCACTGTAAGATTAGAGGCGGGCCCCGATTACTTTTTATTTTTTGTTTTCTTTATTCGAACACTACTCCACAGTGTCATCTGGTCCGTAGATCCTTAAACGCTGATAAACAATACGTAATGGTGTCTTCCTTAGCCCAATGAGCACAATGTTTTGTCTATTTACCCGTTAAAAGAGATAACCCAATTTGCTGCATATAGTAAGGTTGTACTCAAAAATACTTTAAGATGAACTCCATATTTTTCAAAGTGCAGCTGGGCCGACTGGAATAGGGCCGAAACAGGCTGGCCAGACTTTTGGTGTGTCTCGAGAATGGAAAGATGAATAGTGAAGAGGCATTTGTTGTGTTGCTTTGGCGTCGTCAGTCAGGTAATATCTTCTGAACTGCCAGCAATGGCAAAAAAATGCCGCCATCTTCCCCATACGGGAGAGCGGTCGCTGAATCAGCCGGTTAATAAGTGCTTGTCCATCTGATGGTCGGTGCAGACGCTCTACATGATATAACGCTGTCTGGTCTGCTTGCAGCCTCAGGGGCAGCTGGTGGGCTTCAGTGAGTAATGGAACCGACTGCGCCTCACCATGTTAATGTATTTACAGACGCATCGGTAAGAAGCGACGCTCAAGGCGCTGCAGCAGCTTTCTTCTGCCACTTCTGCGACTGGCATAAGAAGGGTGTTTCGAACCCCTCATCCATCCTCATCAACAACTGCGGAGCTGGCACCCATTGACATTGATCTGAAATACGTACAGGAAGAAATAAGCACATCGAAGGTCGTTGTCCTTACAGACTCCCGTGCTGCCCTTAACACGCTGTTGAGAAAATATGCCAATAGCTCAATTCTACGCAGTATAAGACAGTCCACCGACAAAATTACTTCTCGTGGGGTGTCCCTTATTGCCCACTGGGTACCTTCGCACGTGGGTATTCCTGGAAATGAAGAGGCTGATCGCATCACTTCAACTTGTGCTCTCAACGGAAGTGACTACCAAGAAATCTCTTGTATGGTTGACAACGCCCGTGTGTGAATCCGCCGACACCTCCTAAAGCAGCGCCCAGACCACAGTGTTTCCTCCCCGTGTTCGTGGTCGTCGCTTGCCTTGCAGTGCTAGAGCCCTGTTAGTGAAATTAAGGGTTGGCTCTTTGTTGGTGCGCGAACGGTTGTATCGTCAAGGACGCGTGGACAGTCCGTCGTGTACGTCCTGCGGCTCCTGTGAGACACTTTGACACTCCTGTGAGACACCTTGTATTGGAGTGCCCCGCATTGCTCACACAACTTGCACTGCTAATTAAGGAACATGGACTAATTGGACTCAAGTGTACGGCCCTTGACGATTCCCTGTTACCGAGAGGGAGTGCTGCTTAACGCGACCAGGCCCATAGATCCTTGCTAACTCTCGAGCTGCCCTTGCTAACGCTCGGGCAGCTCTTGAAGACGCACAAGAAGAGGCCATACCGCTTTCACGATCCGACGCAGCTAGCAGACTTCGACTGCTTGCACAGGAGATCACGCTCTCTCTATGGTGCACACCAAACAGCCAGACCAACCGGAGCAACCGTCAATACCACCTGCACTCTTTGATGTATCTCTATATGCCAACTGGACTCCGCCGAAGAGAGGCGACTCTGCTTTATCGCTTGTGGTTAGGGGTGGCTTTCACGAAATCTTACTCATTTCGCATTCGAATGGCCGAAAACGCTCTCTGTAATGCCTGTCTTTGCGAGGAGACGCTGGAACACATTCTGTGCGATTGTCCTGAATATAATGTTCAGCGACAGTACCTGGAATCCGTTCTAGCGCACCTTGACAGTAGACCCTTCTCCCTCGACACGATGTTCACATGCCGCCGACAGAAGACATCGCGTGTGAAGGCGACGAAGGGACTACTTCGGTTTTTGAAAGAGATGGGATTGGACAAGTGGCTGTGACAGTGATTTCACGTACCACGCCAGATTGATGGACTCTAACGGACGATGTGTGTGTGCTGTGCTATGTGCTCTCTCTCTCTTCCCCATCTTTCATCACCCCCATCCCTCTCCCATGTGTAGGGTAGCAAACCGGTTAAGCTAAACTGGTTAACCTCCCTGCCTTTCCTTCTTCACTTTTTCCTTCCTTCCTTCCTTCCTTCATGCACCGAAGACAATATCGACCACCTGCTGTGCGACTGTCCACGATATGCCCCCGAAAGACAAGAGCTTTCTAACGCTCTCCAAAAACTGGGCAATCGGCTGCTTCCTGTGCAGGTGCTGCTGGACCACCACCCGCTTCGCTCGTCGGCCCATAAAGCAGTGAAGCGCTTTTCTGCTTCTTGAGGACGACGGGCTCGTGTGAACATCTGTGACAATTAGTGTAATTTCTATTAGACCCCACGCGTCAGCAAACTCAGCGCTAATTTCCTTCTATCCTTCTCTCCTCTCTCCCCCCGTCATCTTTGCTTTCCCTTTTGCCATTCTCCCGGTGTAGGGTAGCCAACCGGACGCTTTTCTGGTTAGCCTCCCTGCCTTCAGCTTTTCTCTTTCCTCCTCCCCTTCATGCAGAAAACTGATTTGGCCTCCCGTTTACCGACATCTTTTTCCGTGTTCCTACTTTCCTTTGTCCGTACCTTTGTCATTTTTTCTTTCCTATCTTTTTTTTGTTTCTTATCTTCTCTTCTCCTCTTTTCATTCCCTCCTGTTGACGGAGTAAGCAGGCGTGCCTCTATTTGTGGCAGCTTTCTCCCTCTCTGTTTTCTTTGTATGGTTCCACGTCTAATAATAATAATAATAATAATAATAATAATAATAATAATAATAATAATAATAATAATAATAATAATAATAATAATAATAATAATAATAATAATACTCAAACATAAGTTGCAATAACTATAGCAAGAAGTTACATACTTTTCGGTATTTTATATTGTGGTTATTTACTTTAAATCCTATAATTTATTCATCCGAGCTTAAAAGTCGATAACTCAGGTTGCATTAGCGGCTATTAAACTTCGTGATGTCAGGCTTGCAAGTGCCGTACAGACTCCTTGCATCGCTAGAGCTTCTTTGATATTTTCTTTTTCTTGCCAAAGCCAGGTGTTTATTCAAGTTTGCTATTTTAAATCAAATTCGAGCGTTGGTACGCAGGCGCAATAGAGCCACAGCTGAAGCAGGGTAAAGATGCCAAACTGCCCCTAACGGTTTTACTTACTCAACCACTGCGCACAGCCTGGCTTATAGAATCACAGAACACATTACAGGTGATTCCGTGTACCACGTTGAGAACACTGCCAAAACGCAAGTTCACGCAGCTTATTAAATTGAATGCGCGATATTTTTTTTTTTTTGGAGGTGCAGACAGCAGAATTATCCGGCAAAATAAAATCTTTAGCTTTTAGCTCAGTGTCCGTATTTCCGCGCTCAATACTTCGCAAGCTCTTAAAATGTGCAGGCTTTCCGAAACGCGAAGTGCTCGTAAATTAAGGGCGTGCGAAAATAAAGGGTCTTAAAGCGTAAAATAACAATTCAGATTCGAATCATAATATTACCTAAGTAACTGAAAACAAGTAATCATCACCCGAATACGGCGGCAAATACGGCGATCTTTATTGTCATCCTGAGGCTACATAGTGAATTAAAAAGGAAGAGAGAGAGAAGAAAAACTACGTCACTTGTATACCATTTTTCATTCCTTTAATAAGCGTGCGGTCATCTGCACGAAGCATAGCGCGTGCGTCTACCACAGTTCTTGCATGGTTGAGCTTATGGCTCGAGGAACACGCGCACTGGATAAGCGCTTTCTTCTTTATTGCAAAAAAAAAAAAGGTAAATCCGGGAGTTTTGATTGCAGCTACTGTTCTTTGTCGCATGGGTGGCGAAAGAAGTTTAAAAAAGAAACACGCCTCATTTGCTTTTCTTTTCCTCTAATCGGTGGGAAACGCATGAGGGTACAAACAAACGTTCGTTTTAAAAGATTAGAGTCATTATGAACAGCACAGAGAGACCGACCACTGTTTAGGAAACCAGTACTAACGCGGATCGTTCAACTAACGCACGTGTGGGAAGCTTTCGTTGCGATCTCTTTCATGGTCGTTTCTTGTTTGTGGTGTGCTCAATGAGCGGCCACATAATGAGCCTCTTATTTTGATGAAGTTTTTGAAGCAGCAGGAACTGGTCGTGCCTTAATACTTGTCTGCACGTGCGCTTATAGTGAGGGCTTAATTTACGTATAGTTTGATTGACGCGAACAATAAAATAATGCTTTTTTTTTTCGGTCAAGACTAACTTGCGTACTAACTTGCGTATCAAAACGATTTCATTGGCGATAAATTATTTAAATGTGCCTGTTTGCTTGTATTTCTCCCATACGAAAAAGCGCGCACCTTAAAGGCATAACTAACATGATATACACAAGATCGAACACGACATGCGGAAAAGCAAAGCGCAGAAGTAATTTTAGTTGTCACATTCACCTGTAAACATGGAACTGCGATACCTTGCTCTCAGACGCTGAGTTATGTCGCTAAAACAGCCTTGCAGAGCTTGCTGCATGATCCAGGATTGCACTTGTGCGTGTAAGTTTCCAGTAATTCTCTAGGCTGCAATGCATCCATCCTCGAAAAAAAGAAATGGAGGTTTAATGGTAAGTCATGAGTTGTTATCTCAAAATAATTAATAATGATGGGCAACTATTCACCTGGTCCCAGATTTCCTGTTATTACAACTTCTCAGTTGTATTTGTAGAAACGTGTTGAGCAAAGGTTATTGACACGCGTACTTATTTAATCCTTTTCTCGGGGACGACATTTCACCCGCTGCACCAAGTAAATGTTAACGCTCTGAACAGGACGCGCCTGCATTATTTGCAACTTACTCGAATGATATCGTTGATTCCATCTGTTGCGTATGTTCTCGTAAAACATTTTATAGTCAGATAGCATGCGCAACACGAATCGTGAAGTGGTTTCTGGAAGGCACGAGGGCATACTGACGATTGACGACTCTACTCGCAGCTCTCGCTGTGCTCCAATATTACTTGTTCTGCTGGTCACAAGTTCGCTCAACAAGGTGCTAAATTTGTAGCTCACAGCTCTGACACTGCGTCGTTCTTCACCGGCACCACACCGTGACAATATTTGCCGCTTTTTTTTACCAGTGTCAAGCGCCAGTACATATTATGTGTTCCGCGTGGGCAGCCGTTTGCACAAGACTCAACGTAAGGCATCTAGATGCCATTGCCAAGAAGCGTTTTATTACAACCCCATCTGTGCGGTTGCGCATAAATGACGATGTACACACCATGTACAATGTATACGGGCTCAGACAACGCGCTAATACAAACACACACACACACACACACACACACACACACACACACACACACACACACACACACACACACATATATATATATAACGGGGTTTTACGTGCCAGAACCACCATCTGATTATGAGGCACGCTGCAGTGGGGGACTGCGGATTAATTTTGACCTTCTGGCGTTCTTTAACGTGCACCTAAATCTGAGTACACGGGTGTCTTGTAGGTCGCCCGCATCGAAATGCGGCCGCCGTGGCGGAGATTTGATCCCGAGACTTCGTGCTTAGCAGCGCAACACCAAAGCCACTAGGCAGCCACGGCGGCTTAATGATGGTTCAGATCGACGTCGTTGCACCTCTACCACCCTGCCAAGGCCCAAGGTACCTGCTAACTATATCTTAACAGGTTTTCACTGGTGATCGGGAGCCGTGACGATCACTATATAGTGTCAGCGTGGTCACTGAAGCAGTTCAATTTTTCTCGACATTGGATTACGTGCTTTGTGTGGGCCAGCGTAATGTTCGCAGAATGGGGACAGTGATTCGTGTCGTCCATCTGCACCAAACGTTCCCGGCACGACTCGGCCAAGCGGAGTGGCATATATTCCACGATAAAGCGGGCTGGTTGGCGGTCATCGTACTTCGATGCGCACCTTCCGTCATCGCCCGTTTGCGCTCGTCGAGATCGCCTCAGCACTAATGTAACTACGGTCACCGACGCCAGTGTTCATTATAATCATCATCGTTATCGCTCGCTGGCGGCTGCGGTTATACTCTTGGGGCAGAGCTTCATATACCGACACCTACATGGCCTCCCATGGCGCCTCACGTGTGCCTGGAGCGGTTCATGACCTAATAGCATTGGCGCCCCGTGCAACTGTACTATACAAATTAAACAAACCTTTCTGCGGTTTGATGCTGCTCAATCTGTCCAGAGCGTCGTCCTAACGCTCCCAGTACTTGCGCTTAGTCGCGTGTGTTTCTCGTCTCTATGAGTTTCGCTCGGTTTAAAGTGACAATGCAGGCGCGAAATACGATGTAAACTGTCAAATGGCATGACCTATTTGAAATTTAATATACATAACAGTTCGGCCATATGCCAGTCGCCAGTACTGCAAAGTACGCCTCAGCGCTTTTCTTTTCTTTCTTTTTTTAAACAAAGGTGCATTGTTCGTTTGCCCTCTATGAATTCGTGTTGAATGCATGTAAATCGCTCAAGACTATAGATTGTTGGGCTAGTTCACGTTGCATATTTATCATTGCGCTGAGCGGAAAGATTCTCGGAAAAACAGGGGCCATGCAGACAGGACAGACACTCTTTCCCCGTCCGCATGGCTTCTATTTCCTACAATTGTTCCGCTCAGTGCAATGAACAATATGTAAAACGCTTTTTCGCATTAATGACATACGAAGAAAATTTGTCTAGATTGCTGCCACAAATCACACAATGTTTTTTTTTATTCACTGTGGTGTTTTCAGTTGCTTCACTTCTATGGGAAAGAGTAGTTGCCAGTATGACGTCACGTGCAGGCCCTGGTTACGTTACTATGATGAAATAGCTACCGGTGGAATGATAAAAAAGAAATAATAAGTAAACGAGATATGTGGACGCGCTATCATGGCATCAATAAGTCAGTACCACTAAATCGTGCGCAGTTATTTATGACAGCCCCATATTGTACACCATGCACTTCTCTGTCCAGGTATCCTCAGTACTCGTTAGAGCATATGTGATGTCGCGTACCATTTCCAGAAACAATAACTACAAAACTTGAGATACATATAAAAAGATTGGGCTCAAAGTATTATGGCAAGGGAATGTATACCGGGTGTTCCAGAGAACACTTTCTATTTAAAAAAACGCCTGTGGCAGATAGCACAATTCTAGTCCATGAGCAGGTGTAGTAGAGGATGGCGACTTTACTTGCTCAAGAGCTTGAAATGCATAATTGTCTAATGAAGAAAAATGCACTAATTAAGTGTTTAACTAATTACAATGGGGCTCATATTCCGATTTACAAATTGTAGAATGGGAGTTTGTAAGGCCGATCCACTTGGAACGAAATCTCAGGATGACACCAGTTTCGAGATATTAACTCCCGAACATTGCGGAGAAATGCATTGGCGTTCCAGTCACTTTTGTGCTTCAATGCATAAAGCGCCGTTTTCTGAAGAAAGTAAGTGAAATTAACGACAGTGAACTTTTACCGCAAATTTGACGGCGCATGTCTCGTAAAGGGTGTTATTCACACAATTCTTTTCAAGTGCGTATGGCTTGCAGTCTCACCTGTATGCACTATTGGTTTTCCTTTAAAATTTTAAAGATATTTAAGATATTTAAGCCGGAGTTTCGACACTTACCTAAACGCCGTGATTCTATGGATCTCTTCCACAGAGCACAATGTGACTTAAAAAAAAACATTCTTACAATACGCAAAATTGTATTTTTATATTATTTTCTTTCATGTACTATCGCAGTGAACTGCCTGAAAAGGGAGGCGTAAGAAACGTGAGCACCACAAAAGCAAGAACGATGGCACAAACATTTCCTTAATAATTCACTTTCGCGTTCTTCTAGTTTATCGATGCCACAATTCTTTCTCTCGTCCCACACACGGGTGGTGCGCGTAGAGACCCGAATAACACGTGTTTGCCTGCTCGATCGCTTTATTCGCTCTTATTATTTCAGCTGTCGCACACGACAAAACGCGACCATAACAGCAAGCTTGCTATCGTGACAACGAAATACATGCAGAAAACACGGGTAGCGCAGGCATTACTCATTAGAACGCTGGCCGGCCGCAACGACGTCTTCCCACCAGGCACCGTTTTCTTTCTTTTCCTCCGAAATGTGCCAACGTGTAGTAGGTGCGCGATGAAAAATGCGCGGAGACCCAACGTACGCGGGTCGCAAATTTGTTAGCTTTGTTTCTCATTCGCGTCCGCACCCTCGGACCCGGCGAAATTCTTTCCGACGCTGGGGACCCAGCTTCAACGTGGCTCGCCGATAGCGAGCGCTGCTTCCAAGAAAAATAAAATAACAATGAAATGGAGGCCGAGGAGAACCGAGAATCTGTGGTCCAATGGGAGAAACACACGTATACATTAGCAAGATTTACATCCTCCGTCGTCTATAGTTCAAGGGGCAGGGAAAGGCTTGCATTTTCGTCTCTCCCCTTTCTTGCGCCCCGCCTCGCGTCCTGCGTGGCGCAAGGTGCTGTTTGTCACTGACACCATAACCATGCAAAAAAATGAAGTGCCTGCATCCTTTCGAGCCCAATGCGCGTACTCTCTCAACTAGAGTTGTTCTTTTTTTTCAGCACGTACACTTCACTGCACTACACGCTAAACTTACCCCTTCCCCTCCTCTTCTTTTTCGCTTCGCTCTTAACGCACACACTGCTGTCTCCCAGTTCTGTGGTCCACACTAGATCCTCTGATATTCTTTCTTTCATTCTTTCTTTCCTTCTTTCTTTCTTTCTTTCTTTCTTTCTTTCTTTCTTTCTTTCTTTCTTTCTTTCTTTCTTTTCTAGGCCTCGACTGCAAAAAAGGCGCAAATTAATTCGAGTCCCAAGCTCAATTTCCCGTGAAAGATGTATGGCCTCTACACAACACACATTGAAGCAGAACTGAGTATGTATACCAAATTGAGACGTGGTGGTGTCTCGGTATCCTTGCATTTGTTTACACTTTCTCATTTGTGGAGCACCATCGGAAGGGGGCGTCTAGCAGCGGTTGCATTAGAAACGGCAGTGCTGAGTTCAAGCTACTGCAATAAAATGTGCCTTAGACGCACAGCGGATAGGCATTGCGTCAGTTTGCTTTACGCTTTTTATGACTGTCTGAGTATAAGTCAGGCCACCACATGCGCACGTACGTAGCTCGGGCCCACTACGAGGACTCATCCTACACCAGCGGTGGCACCACTTTCGTTTGACGGCTTTATTTATCGACGCCACTGAAAGCGCCAAAGCCAGCATTGACAGCCGGCGCATTTGTACGGACGTATATTTTAGCTGGGATTTCGGAATTCAGACGGTGCTACTTGGTGCATGGAGTGTCTGCCTTCGACAAGAGACACGCAACACGGCGTGGTATAAGACGGGGTGACGTGGCTCCAGTTGCATATAGCTGGGGTTTGCGTGCGACACACAACTTACGTGACGGGAGCGGTGTCAGTGATGTGTGGGATAAGTGGTGCATGGTTTCAACCTTAAACGGAAAAACGGAAAGTGCGGGAAGGTCGTACGCATTGCGCTAGACGACTGTGTTACTGTTACAAAACTGGGAAACGTTATGAGCCGGATAAGTATGTCGCGATATGGAAGGAGAGAAGAACAAAAAAAAAAAAATGTGTGAATACCAGCGGCAGGGACACCGGAGTACAAGGACACATAGTAACTTTATGTGTCGACCTGGATTTCTGTCCTACCTTGACTACCTCGACTTTAACGTCAGAACGTTAAAGGAGTCCTGAGACACTTTTCTAACTAATCATAGAATGGCCTGACTAATAAAGGACGTCGTTTCACGAATATCATGAAAAGATTGTAAATTCCGTGCTGCATGCAGTGCATTACTACCTCGCTCACATGTACACCGCGGCCTGTACGACAGGTCGGCAACGTTTTCTTAGTACAAAATGTTCAAAAAGTGTTTCAGAGCCCCTTAGAGACCGGATATCAATAATGACTTTTTAAGTTAATACTGGGCAAATTAATTTCGCAATTAATATTGAACATAGGCTGATTGAATTGAGGCAAGAAAACAACTTTAATTTGCCGGTAAACGATAGCTTGCTTTACATATTTAAGCACGGAAATCTAGTTATACAGAGGTGCAAGACGTTTGAGAGAGAGATAAGATAGGAAGAACAATGGAGCTAACCGGAATCACGTGCGGATGCTGTAAGAAACTGATATGATTTAACCAGGCGTATCATTCTGTATTTCTGATGCTTAGCTCCTCATCACTATTTACCTTTTACGCCACTTGTTGGCGAGTCCAGTGTTTCGTCTAAGTAAACTCAGTGTGTAATTTATAAATCTGCACTGAAATTCCCGCTCGCTGGTCCTTCAAGGACTGGCTTACAAGAAAAAAAATGCTATGGGTGATGTAGTACGTACAACTAACTAACACATTACTTTCCAGGCAGAGTAGAAAGATTAGACTATCTTTTTGATTTTGTCTTTCTATGACGTAAGTTCCTCTAGAATGCATCACACTATCTTGTTTAAGGAGTCTTGTCTTTGTCACCATTGGCTGCTATGTAAGTAAGTATGCTTAAACCATTTTTTAGCAGGCAAGCGCTTGTTTACCCCACTGAAGTTTTTTAGCAAGTTCGCGACAAGGCCAGCCCACATAACCTGGAATAAAATGTTGGCGTTTCATGAAACAGTCTCGAATGGCGAAAGTTCGAGCTGACCACCTTAGTTCCAAATTTTTTGTTAAACGTGTGAAAAAAATTCTTGACTTTCAGTACTTCGGAGTTTGACGAGCCATACACATGGATGCGGAGCACAATATGCTCAAATTCAAAATGTATTGTTTTCTTTTCGTTGCCGATAATTAAAAGTTATTCAACTATACAAGCTGTCGTTCCGTGATTCAGCAACGTGGCAATTTTACAAGTAATACAGTTCTGTTAGTTCAACGCTCATTATTATCACTACATGCTGCATTTAAAAAGTTGCTTCTAGGTGAAAGACCTCAAACCTTTATACTACGCGAAGCTGAATTTCAAAGCACTTCGTTGAGGTCGTCACTTCGTTAACTACCCTCAATATAATACATCCGCAAGGGTATCCCCTAGCAACATTTTATCCAACCGTTGTCGAAGTGGCGTAGTATGTGAAATCTGACAACATGTTTAACATATTCTCACTATGAGCACTCAACGTACTCCCGTTCGGAGTTCGGACGGTGGTATTGAAACAAAGGTGACTTTGTGCACTATGAGGTTTCCCGCGTAAATTGAGTATAACATAATTTTTTCATGATAAATAGTAAATTTACGTAAATGTCCATAATAAACCATACAAACAAACACGGTCAGCAAATGGTTATATGCTTTAACCGACAACAGCGCAAAAAATAAGCGTCAGATTAATTTCTTCATACATCAAGTAACTGCAAGTTCTAAAGCGTAGTTTTCAGCAGAAAAACACGCCCATCGATAATGTTTATGTTCAACTGGAAGAAGACTAGGTAAAAATCTAGTTGTAGGTGCGGTGAGCTTATTGTCCATGCCAATTTATTCCAAAAACAATTGAGACAGGGTTCTTATATATACGTCGGTCAGCTCTAAGATGCCCAAAGGTTAGTCTTCGACTCTTCTTTGTTGCATTCATTTGGGCACTTATATACACATATGGAGGGTATTTAAATGCCATATAACGCATTTGTTGCTATTTAGCGTGCGTGGGGTACATACGAGATGCATACTCCTAGAAACACTGCTTCACGGATATTTTCTTCTAATCCAAAGCTTAATATGATAATAACTCTTAAGTAGCGCGGTTTGGCTGATATTATTGGTTCAGTCACTCTAACCCTGTCACTTCCACCGTAAGATAAGATTTTAGATTGTGGCAATAACTTTGTGTGACATACCTGTCTTTCGAAATCATAGTACAATTGGTCCGTTCTACCCCATCAATTTGAACCAACAAAAATTCTGGCACAACGACGCACGCCGTAGGGAATTACTTTCCACCACCAGGGGTTCTTTACAGTTCAAATAATAACGGTGCACGAGCCTTTTTTGTTTGCATTCTGACGCCATCGGAATGTGGCCGCCGTGGTCGGGGTTGAGCCCGCGACGTCAACCTCGGCAGCGCAGCGCCATAAACATTTAACTACCGCTGTTGGTGTCAATTTCAACTAAAAAGTATACGAACAAAGCGAAAGTCATTTAACGCTTAATCGTGCGTTCTTTAACGAAGTTTTTACTGTCGTATCGATTTGTCATATCGATAAGAGGCCAGCGAGATATAGAGCCTGTATAACGCCATTACAGCTTGGTTCACTTTTTCTGTGGCTTCCTGTAAACGCGGGTCTCTCTGCACGCACAGCAATAAGGCAAAACACGAGGGCAAGAAAAAAAAAAAAAGGAAAAGCTTGACTAAGCGAACACATAAAGAGCTTCTCTGCATGCACAGTCTTTAGGCAAGAAAGCCAACTTTACATTTGAATTAGAGACATTTATTATTTTTGTTTGTTTGCTTATATTTTTCCCATTGCGCAAAAGCTAACGGTCCTAGTGATGCTGCAAGTCAAGGTAGGACAGAAATCCAGGTCGACACACAAAGTTACTATGTGTCCTTGTACTCCGGAGAGCCCGAACACGAGACAACGCTTGAGCAAACTGGGAAATATTGGGCCGCCTACGAGAGTGCGGAGAGTGGCCAGATTGCGTTGGAGATTTGAAACCACTTCTCTCAGCGCGTTTGCGGCCAAGTCGTGTGTAATCAAATTAACCCTATGGGCTCCCGTTTGCGAGCGCCTTTATATATTAGTGCCGCTCCCAGTTCCCGTTTACCTAGCTTCTCCCACACGAACGCTGAGCTGGAGCCTATCACTCTTGTACATTCTCCGCTACGTCATTCGCGCTTCCATTCATATCTCAAGGAGAATAGGGATAAAGGATGCTAACCGGGCTGAGCTTGGTTGGCTGCCTTGCGTTGCAAAAGGGGCGAATCGCGACTGAAAGATGAGGATAGAAGTACACAGTGTGCACCGACACACGACACAGTGAGGCATTGGTGATGCGTTTCACCACGGTGGTCATGTAGGCTGGTGCATCCTGAGATCATCTGTGCCTGTGTGGATTTACCCCTCGTATACGCCTTCAATGAGGGCGTGGTGTAAATTTTTTTCTTCTTCTGTAAAAAGGCTTGTCATCCAAGTGTCCTAAAACTGTCCGAAGCGTAAGCCTTCATCATCTGCGCGGCCTGTTTGCCTCTGTGCTTACTGCATTAGATTCCTAACGCAGAGATAACGCAACGCTTCGTATCCAGTGCTCCTTTTTGAGCTCCGTCAGTGATCTGAGCGTTACTCAGCTTATCTTATCGACACAATCGACAGGTTGTGCAATATAGACGATGATAAAAGATTGGAATCGGGCGAAGGGAATCTTGACATTATCCCGGTCCAATTTTTTTAAAGGTAGGCCGCACGGGGCGCGTTTTAAATAAGAAAAAAAAAGAAACGTATTTTCCAGCTGCAGCCCCAACATTTGAAAGCTCGATTTTTCAACGCGTGAGACTGCCTCGCGCACTATTCCTAGCGACCGCTGAAGTCATCGCCCCTTGGGGCACAACTCCACGACCATGTTTATCACCTTACAAAAGGAGCGAAAAAGGCAGCGCTTTTACCACAATTGCGGGCGAAGCGCTGGTATTTCGCTTTCACATGTTCTGTATAAATGTTGTCCGAAAGAATGAAAAAAGAAAGAAGAGGTTCTCATGCGAAGATAACATACGAACAAGTGAGAAGAAAACAAGACTTTATGCGTTTACGCGTCGCTGAATAGTACGTCTACTGCTGTTTATTTATTCTTTTATTTTACCCTTAAAACATTTTTTATCCTGTTTGACCATATGAAACTTTCATGAATGAGCGCTTTTCTCCGTAACTTGCGAAAGCCCCGCCACCTCGGAGAGGCCCTACCATTGAAACGAGCCTCGGAAAATATCTTACTTTTGTTACTGTACCCTTGTTTGTGTTTCCAGCTTTACTGAATGTATCGTGGCCGAGACATCTACTTCATATAGACCTACAGTGTAGCGTAGTTTCCTAAGCGACTAAACATGGTTCACACATTTTTAAAGGAAAGTCATCCGAATGCTCGCACGACTCTGTCAGACCATAAGATCCTAAAAGCTTAATTTAAGATTTGAAAGTTGAAGTTTGTTCTATCGTGTTTTTTATATCATTGTTGTACGCATTGTTATTGCAATGCATTGTTGCCAGAAAAAACGCATCCTCATTTTACCATTGCCATGCTCTAAGTGTCACTTTTCTAACTTGAAATAAGTGCTAAGGAATGTATGGAAAATTATACTCCGCATAAAGTGACATAAGGTATTCAGGATTAGATCTGTATCATTAGTCAATAAATTTTCATAACAGCTCTTGTTTATTGGAATCATCCTGGCCGCATTCGCGCTGATGTGGTGAAGAAATATGCCCAATATATATATAATTAGGTACTCTATTATTTTGTTTATTCGTTAAAAAGTAGCCTCAATCGATATGTTGTTGAACGATAACGTTGCATTTGCTTCGAGCAGCACGATATTTTTGCAAGAGCAAATAAGTCAATGCCTTCAATTTTTCGAGTCTAGCCAAAGAATTAAAAATCAAATCACTTCTTACTACAAGTAAGTGGGCAATGCTTCCGTTTCGCCTACTTACTCAACACTTCAAATGGGCCATACTCGAAGCCTCAGCAAGGCCACTTCAACCGGGTTTACGGCAACGATCTATCGTAATAATCATACGTTACATCTCGCAAAGGTCGGCAATATTGGTCTAGATATGATGAACACGGCCGAATTTATGGATTCACCCTCTTTCTATTTGTAGTGTCGCAGGTCATTATCACGTCTAGCTATTTTTCTGTCGCACAACAGGAAACAACCACTAGTCATCAGGAAGCGCAATTGCATGCAAGAAATATATTACCAACCTTTGGCGAGTACGACCATAGTGGTAAGGGCAGCGCAGTAGATTGCCAGTGGGATTTTGGGAACAGCACTTTCCATTGTTGTCACGTCATCGCGTACACAGAAGAGACGAAACCGCAATAACGCACATCGTCAAGGTATTCCGAATGTCAAAAAAAAAAGAAGAAATCTCCTGGAGCACGAGGAGCGATAGGAAATGTATCCTTCGCGGAAACACTCACTCACGAACGACACATAATTCACGTCAAAGTACGAACGCACCGTCCGAGGCACAGCACATGACACGGAGGTCGGCGCGAGCTAGAACGGCGCAGTCAAGCGAAAGTCACCTAATACCCGATCTTCCGAGCGCGGCACCGCCGATAACACCGCCGCGGCTAGTGGAATGCCGGGCGCTCGAAGTACTCTCCCGTTCACAGGGGGGAAATAGGGCCTCTCAGCTGATGGAGGTGGGCGGCTTCTGGTAGCTTAACGGCTACTTCTTTTTTTTTTTCTCCCTCCTGAAAGGGTGGGGTGAGGTGAGAATTCCCGATAAGGTCCTTCGGGTGTATCACAGAACCAGCTGTGCCCAGATAAGTGGCTTCGCCAAGCACCACGTGACGCTCCCGCGCCTGATCCAAGCGAAACTGATTCGGGATGGGCGCGGAGGAGACACCAGCGGCCGAGGGGAAAGCTCAGCGTCGTCTGGTAGCTGGAGCCGTGCGGGTCCGCTTCATCCGCGAGCCGTTAGGCGGCGCGTCGGCGGCATCGCCGGCGCTGATGTGATGCCCTTCGGGAGCAGATGCGGTTGCCGTGGCAACCGTGTCCGCACACTGGCTTTTGCCTCGGCTGATGATCCTGCCAAGACGTAGCGGGATATTGTTTCGCTAGCTATGTTTCTGCCTCCTTTTTCCCTTTTTCTCTTCTTTTTCTTTTTCGCTTGATCGGGAGCGTCGCACACTTGCGTGGAGGCTCTTCTTTCTTCAGTCGAGGCACTCTGCGTAGATTTATTTCTATTTTCTTATTTTCTTTGTCTCGTTCGCCTTATGTTTCATTCTTCTATTCCCCTTTGTCGCGATGTTCTGACCATTAGTGCAGACTGTTCCTTGATCCACCCTATCCTTTGTTGCCCGAATCGCTCCCTAACGCAGCGCGCTCTCATCGGAGTGCCGAACGCTGTGCGGCGACATTAGCGTGTTTGACGTTCATGTGGTGGGATATGAGGGGGGCGAGGGAGAGCTCTTGTTTCTGGTACTCCTCAAATTCCGACGTTGGTTCCTCCCTTCCTTCGATGTTCGTGATTCTTTTCGTGAGCACCGCTGTCTTTATTTATTTATTTATTTGTTTATTTTGTCGTTACAGCCGATGTTCTTGCCATAGCAATCTGAAAGTCTTAAAGCGCATTCGTTATTTTTGTCGAGTACGTAGTCAATATGCTGGTGTGCTCTTATTTATTTATCTATCTTAGTTTTTTGGCCGCTGCACTAACTTTTAGTCTGGTAGTGTGATTCCAAAATTATTAAATAATATTTGATGCATACAGGTTTGAAACCAGGTGGGGCATTCCCAACATTATCCTTTGCAGCAATGTTTTTTTTTCTATTTATTTCATTTCTCAGTTGTTTGTTGAAGCACCTTTGTGCAAACTAATTATTTACTTCAATACCTTCTTTTGACTTGATAGCATCATTCGTTATTTACAAAGCAACTTACAGTTTTTTAGAGAAGATGGCTAGAAAACAGAGCCAGCTTGTGCAACTACACCCAATGCCTAATGTCTACATCTAAGGCCGCTGTTGCTGCTGCATCGCAAAGTATACTTCTATTGAAAAAGACTTCACTTCGTTTTAGCTGCTTTCCTCTCTTTATATACCCTCTAATTCCGCCATCCATCTGGGCCAGTCACCCAGAACTATACCTCTGGTTATCCTACCCCGGCCCTCTATGCACGTCTTCTCTCTCTGTACTAATGAGCACCTATTGCGTCATTGTCCCTGGTGAAACGGCTCTAGCCTGAACGTCATCTGACAGTAATAAAGCGGTTATTCTCAAGATGGCTTTCACAACCGAAGGTCCTTGGGCCATCGCCGCCCGCGTCGCACGTGCAGAATCCCTAGGAGAGCATCGCTGCAGTGCCTCAAGTCTCCAGGTATCTGCGACAGCTTATAGACTTGCTACGCATCTTCACGTGCGCGCTTATGTAACGCTATTCCTCTCCCCTTCGTTCTCTTTCTTTCGTTTCTTCTATTCCGTCCTCCAGGGCATCGTTGCGAACCTGACTAGAGACTGGTTGAATTGCCTGCCTGTTCATGCTTCTCTTTCTCACGTTGAAAGTGTTTACAAGTGACAGCAGTCGAGAATGCGCTGTGCATTATGGGTTTTTATTTTCCAGCCTCCGTCACCCACCGTAGGTGGTGCGGTAACTGTTCCGCCACTTCGTAAAAGTGGAAAATAAAATAAAATAAAAAGAAAATAAAGGGTGATTTGACGGCATAATTTGGCTGCGACGAAGTGGGCCTGCTTTCAAGAAGACCCAGTTGTGCAACGAGAAAATTCGTTCCTCATCGTGAAGCAGATACAGGGGCTTACTTTGGCTGCTGTTTTCCCAGTATCAATCTCCTGCAAAATCGTGGCAATGACAGGAATGCCATAAATAACTGGCAAAGTGTCGAGGAGCCTTGCGCTCACGATATTAGGCGGCAGCTGTACAAACGACTTCTCATGTACGCCGGGATTTCGCAATTTTCCCAGTGATTTAGTACTGCACAAGGTTTACCCAACCTAGTGAACGCTTCAAGTGCGGACTCTGTTTTTAGTTTGTAATTTCTTCGTACCCGCAAGCGCGATGTCGCTACGGAAAGATAATGAGGCTCTTGTACGGCTAGCAACAACGCAAAGAATCAAAAAAAGTGTCACATTGCTTTTTTTTTCTTTGAACAGAGCGCTTCCCGCGAATGCAGCCTGCTACGTTAAGATGCAACGTGCGAAGTTAGACGGAGGATATCTAAGGTGTCATTATTCAGGTAGAGACAGGTGCTACTACGGCTTCATTGCTTCTCTTGCCTTGGGGACAGGACACGCTTTCTTAATTTTGCTTTTCTCGGTAATGTATGTGCATGTGCTACAGCTTTCGTTGGGGCCCAGAAAGACATGCGGAATATTTCTCATTGAATGCTTTGTTTCGAAATGAGCAAAGATATCGCTTTGAGCTTAGGACATCCCACAACTCTTAGCATTGCTGCAGGATTTTGCCGGCAAGGAAATTTTCGTTTTATAATATATGCGGGACTCTGCCGACGTCCTGTTGAACAACGTGGTGGTGGTGCTGGAGGTCGCACAAGTCTAACTAGGCAGTCTAATGACAGCAGTGCGTGCCGGCTATCTGCGCGAGCGTGGCGTGTTGTATTTTGTCGCTCTGTGTTCTCGTGCTCCGCGATGTGCTGATAGCTGCGGGGGCGACGATATGTCCTCGTATGGGTACCGTTTGCGCGCGATCACTTGTTTTGAAAATTTGAATTACAGGTGCGACCACTGGGAAAGATGGCAGTGTTAATCCCTCGCATGAAGGCTGAAAAAATTATGAAGGATTTATGTGCCTCTTCAAATTTTTGGTAGGGGTCTTATTCGAAATTACTACCTACAGGAAGTTAACTGACATTACTTATACAGGAAGTTGAGTGACAGGCACTTCTCATAAGAATTGGAGTGCTTGGGGTGGTTTGTAGGCTGCTTATAAAAGAAAACTATCATAACGCATTTTATTTTTCTCTGTTAAGACAAGTGTCATTATCTGGCACTACCACTTTTTAGCTCATTGTTCTGTCACTGTTTGCCGGAGGTGGTTGTTCGCTTGAATGTTCGAACAGGGGTCTTTCATATCAATTTATTTTCACGTGTTTCAGGAGTAAAATAAAGTTTTTCTGTTTATGTGCGGAATATGTTAAGTGTGAATCCGGTAAGTATCTGAAGTAGAGCCTGCGGAGTAAAGCACCAACAATCGAGAGTTCATGTATCCTTCGAGTGGCGTGGGTCCATCGCTCGTGACATCGCTGGTTCGGAAAGCTTTAGTAAGCTTAGCTCGACCATCCTGAATATACATCTTTCTCACTCTGATGCCGTGTTGCCGTAGAGTGGCTTTATAGAAGTATGCGTACGGGAAATCGACAGTCGGATGCTCGCAAAATGATTGTCCTGCTTTGCTGACGTGAAAACACTTCCTCGGTGAAGCTACTGCTTTTCCTGACGCTGGCGAAATGCTTAGTTGAATCTTTGACGCCTAAGCACTGAACCAACGCTCGAGAATTGTGCATTTGAAGAAACGCAAATGTCCGCAATAAAGTAAGCAAGTTCCTTGTGATTGCGTCGGCGAAAGGTAAAAGGAAATCTCAAAGAGACGGAGATATAACGCGAGCAATAGCCATTGGCGTAACTCGTGACAGTTTCACTATATAAAACCTTTACGAAGCTGGAGAAATCGCTGATGGAATACCTAATACCTTCATCCATTGGTTAAACGAACATTTCGAAACGGTCAGCGGCCGGTAAATTGCCCTTATTCCTCCAAAAACGCACCAGAAATAACGTTTCTTTTTTCAAAAATTTATTTTGTTGTATGATCCCGCGAAGTGAGAAACAGAAAAATCATGGATCTGAAGTAATTTTGCATGAGCAATGTGGGGATGGTAAGTAAAGAGTACGAGCTAAAGCAGTGGAAGAGCATCGGTTGGCCGATGCAAACCCGCATGTGTTATTATGCAGGCTGGTTATTAAAAGTAAGACTCCGCAAGGATGTATTCGAGATAAAGTTAGGAAAAAAGGAAAGAAAGGGGAAAATAAAAACTACCGTTATGCCTGTATAGAGAATACATAACAAAGAAGGCCCCTTTGTGTGACATGTGCGTCCGTCTTTTCTACATCATTTGTGGCGCCAGGAACTATTCTTTACAAGGGAACTGAAGACCTGTCTTGATGGGCAAACACGGACCAGCTGTAAAACGAACGGACTGACACCGGGCAGTATTCTGGAATTCTGAGCTACGATATGCTAAGAAAGAAAAAACAAAGAAAATATGCAGTTCCAACGCGCACGTATGGGTATACCTAAAGCAATGCTGAAGTAAAGGGGTGCTAATTAAATTGCCCACAACCAATATTGATGCGTACAATTCGGTTTACTGTCTTAGCTTGCAGCATGTAATATCATTCAATGTTTGTGTTTATCCACCACAAAGGTCACTCCCTCACTCTCATGCAGTTTTGAAGGTTATGCACCACATTGCTCACACTATGCGGAAATGAAAGTGCCAACTCTAGTGGATGCACAGTATGAAACATCTACGCAGGAATGTGGCGAGGCCTAAGACGATATATAACGCTTGCCGAGGAAAGAAATGCTGTTGACCACACATATCTGGCCACATTTAAAATATTGTATAGTGTTTTGGCAGCACTACTATCGCCTCCAGAGCTGGCGAGGAAGTCACCTCACGTTCATGTAGCGGGACAATAGAGTGTTTTAGTTGAGCGTCCTTACGATACGCTCCGCTCCGAGCTGCCCCGCTAAGCCACAGCGGAGCGGCGGCTGATTTTCACGATTTAGTTATACGTTTAGCGTAGCGCGGAGCGGGCCTTTCGTAGTTGCAGCGCCCCCTGGCCAAGTTCAGGGTAATGAAAGAAAATAAAAAGAAAACACCTATTGATCACTTTTATACAGTAAAACGCATATATGTATATATACAACTTATTTCTCCATGAAGTATCTAGACGTGCGCTTGTAATGCGTTACCGGTCCATTTTATCCAATGGAAAATAAAGCTCCCTCTTGGGGAACACCACGTGATAGCCAACGCGCTAGGTTTCTGCATTCAATCCAATCCTTTCTGACGCCAACGCTAGCGAAAGCGCTGCGCAGCACGCTCCGCTCAGGTGGCTTCTAAGCAGACCATGTTCCTCGCTCCGCTAGCCCGCTTATGGCTAAGCGGATGGTGCATGCGCATTCGCGCTTCCGCTCCGCTGAGCTGCTTAGTGGAGCGTAAACACGCTCAACTAAAACACTCTAATATAGAACGCGCTGGCACTCCACCTGAGCGTCCGCGGTATCGGCCACTCCCGAGATCCCGCGGCACCATGGCCGGCTAGTCTAAATAAACCGTGGCTACGGTGGCTACGTATTCGCTCGCCATTGGGCAAATTGCTGACCCGGATGACTGAACGCAGTCATACCAGCGCCAGCACGCCAACAATACCAAGATGAGAATGAGGTTGTAGGATGCCCGGCATTCTACATCGCCCTGCCTGGCATCTTGTTCATCCAGCGGGACAGCCATTTCCATCCCAACGCGGTTCCAGGCCCCGGCTGAGTTCCAAACTGCGGCTGCCATCCCCTGTCCCCGACTTCTACAAGGACTTCCGGGCAGCCGTTCTTGCTCACTACGCCACCCCCAGAGCTCAGTCACAACAGCTGTCGCCGGACAGTTGCGTCATTTCGCGTCTTGTCGTCCTACATCACCTGCGTCCACCCATGCCGATGGTCAGCACGGGCCAGGCACAGCATCATACCTCTACTTGGTCCGTGAGCCAAGGCCAAGGGATCAAGGTTTGCGCTATCTCCACGCAAGTCACAAACTGCCGCACTGTCTTCTTTCGGTGCTCCGACTTCTACCAGGCGCGGGCATCTACGGAAACCTGCGCAGGTCGAGATTCCGCACTACGGCATCACTCTGGCTGAGCGTCGCTCAGAACCTACGCTGCCGGTGCTGCCTGGTGGATCTCTTTCGGATTGCGTGAAGCCGACACTACCAGCGACCACAGCACCTGCTTTCTGTAACCCTCTGTCGAGAACCCTGGAAAATTACACACAAAACGAGGCTGGAGTGAATACGCCATCTCGAGACCAAGGTCATGCTGGTCGTAATATTACGTCGCCCTGCGCAACCGTACCCGCACCTGAAATGGTGAGGCAGCAGGAATAAGCAAAGGCAACAAGGCACAGCGCCACTCGCAGTTCTCCGCCACTGCCACCGTTGCACGCGGTTCGACAACACCGTCCTCTCGTTCTTCCCCTCAACGGCCTCAATTCTCGGCATGCCCCAAGAACCGGCCAATATACCTCAACTCTGCTTGCCGTGTTGTACCACAATGGGCGCGCACATGCCGCCAACGCCAGACGACGTACCGAACGCACAAGACAAGCCGCCCTGTGTGCACACACTCAGCTACGACCAGCAGAGAGCTACTTGTGCCCTTCGCCGCAACAAGGATTTTACCTGGACTTCTTAACGGACGCTACGAATTGCCACTCATGTACATAGGCTTGCATGCAGTGTCTCTACTTTCTAAACGCGCGTCTTTTGCGCATATTTCAGTCGTGCTTCGCACAGGAGGGGGGCGCTGTAGCGGCGCGACTATCGCCTCCAGAGCCGGTGAAGAATAAGACGGCTCACGCGCATGTAGTGCGGGAGTATAGAACACGCTGGCACTCGATTGGCATAGACTCAGTGGCACATACAAACTAGCGCAAACAAAGAACATCAAGTAAATCAAAGAATGCATGCTCTATCATTCGCCATTACATTAAGAGGTAATAATGCTTCAAAGGTGCCAATCAGCAGTGATCTATGTGAACGTTTTATGTAGGAACGCACGTATAGGCGCACTTATTGGGCACCTCTTTGGCGGAGACCATGCTCCTGTTATACAGCACCATTTGCTGGGCCTCAAGTTAGGCGCGCATATAAACTTAATAATCGTGATGATAACGATTTATTTCCATCTATGAACATTCTGATGGAGAAGGCACGAAAGAAAGCTTTTAAAGATTGACAGAATTCCTACACACATACAGCCGGCATTGGCAAGAGACTGCAGTTTTACCACTTTCATCACAGAATAATAATCCAAATACATATTGGCATGTTATTAACAGGCACAAAAAGACAACAAAGGGAACTGAAGATACAGTCACTTGTCACTAGAGGTAGATGATGTACAACTGCAATAAGTACGATATATTACAAAACGAATCACGATAAACATATATATTCTTGGTGGCAGGCACCATTGAATAATAAAACGCAATATTACTGTAATTAGCAATATTGGGAAATATATTAACAAAGGGTTCATAAAAATCAGTATTGGAGGGCTGAGTTGCCGATATTGCTAATATCGATATTTCCCTGAGTTAATTCGTTCCGGATCGTAGGCAACTGCTACCTAGTTACCGGTCAAACATAATCTCTCCTTACAACTGGTAACACCCAGTGCAATTTGTTACGATGCCCATATGGAAATTCAAACTGCATTGTCGATAAACTAGAAATAGTACTTCAAAATTTCCTTAGGTCCGTTGTATAGCTATGTATTACATGTATAGCTATGTAAATATGTATTTGCGTAAATTTGAAACACTCATGATTTCACGATATGAATGTAGATTTCAGGATGAATGCCCTTTGGTCACATTGTAGACAATGCGATGGGCTCTTCTTTAAAGCACCGCTAATTGTTGGGGATTAGATTCTGTCGCGGTATCCCAAACTAATGTACGGTTGTTCCAGTTCGAGCGAACGAAAGAATAGTACAACAAATACATAGTTTTGTGAAGCAGGATGTCCCTGGCGTGCGCCGCGCGGGATACTCCCTCTCGACCTGAAGGGAGCGTTTCACAACGTGTCCCACGCGAGCGTGCTGCAGAATCTAAACAAAACCCGGTGTGGCCGAAAGACATTCGGCTACATAAAATATTTTCTGTCAAACCGAACGGCGACCATCAGGATAGGGGAGAAGTCGGACCCTGTCGAACTCGGCAATAGGGGCACCCCTCATGGATCGGTCTTGTCGCCCCTGCTCTTCAATCTGGCTCTGCTGCCCCTGCCCGATCTACTCAAGCAAATTGAAGGCGTGGACCACGCGTTCTACTCCGACGATATTACGGTGTGGACAGCCCGAGCCGGATCCGATGCCTGGATGGAGGAAGTCTTGCAGCGGGCGCCAACGACCGTGTACGAGTACGCAAAGTCGTGCGGACTGAGCTGCGCTCCCCAGAAATCAGAGCTGCTCATGATCCAACCGGGAAAATCCAAGAAGGAGCTGCCGCCGAACGTGATTATCACCATCGCCGGAACGACCATCAAGCCAACACAGCAGATTAGGATTCTCGGCCTACTACTTCAAAGCGACGGGAAGGCACAGGCCGCCATCACAAAGATCAAGACTACAACCGAACAGATACTTGGTATGATTCGGAGGGTATCTAAAATAAACCGAGGCCTTAAGAGGACGATGCCATGCGCCTGGTACGCGCGTTCGTCGTGTCCCGGGTTACCTACTCCACCCCGTATCTCCAGCTGACGAAGGCGAATAGGGACACCCTAAACACGATGCTTCGTAAGGCAACGAAACAAGCACTGGGCATGCCCATTTACTCGTCCACTCAAGAACTGCTTGACATGGGCGCCCACAACACGGTGGAGGAGCTCATCGAAGCCCACCTCTCTAATCAGAGAATCTGGCTAAGTCACACGGAACACGGACGAGCCGTCCTACGCAAATGAGGATGGCAGATCGAGCCAGTACCCATAAGACAGCCCTTCCGGAACACTGGAAAACGATCATTCAGACAAAACGCCTTCGCCGGAACATGACGCCGGGCAAGGACGACGAGAGCACCGCGCGAGCCAAAGCCCTAACCCGGAAGCTGAACGAGAACCCCAGGGTCCTCTACGCGGACGCCTATATGGGTCCCGTAACTAGGGAACCACCCCGTCTGGTGCCTGCGTGCACCACCGATTTATTTCGGGCCCAGTAAATGTTGCTTCATCGTCATCATCCCTGGCGTAACCTAATTCCATGCAACCTTCCATGAACGTATTCCTAAATACACCCGCTCTGATACCGATCGACCGCGTCGCAGACAGCAGCAGCAACAGTCACGCCACACCTGGTTGGGCACGCAAAGCTAGTCTGTTAAAAAACGCATGCTGCGGACGGGCTTCGCAAGGCACCCCTCAGGAGCCGTCTGCGTACGGCGCGGGCAAATGCGCCGCTTGTCAACGGGCGAATAATTCCGTCATGACAGAGCTGCGGGCGTTCTACGAAAATGCTGCAAGAAGCGTCGGTCGTCGCCTAATTACCTGCCACAATTAGGCGCCCCTTCTCGGTGCCGCCGTCCCCCCCGCGGGACACGTGCCTGCATTTGCCTCACCTCGCGCGCTCGCGTGAAGCGGCACTCTCGAGTCGGCAAACAGAAGCCCCCGCTGTCTGCTAACTCCCGTCTTTCTGCTTTCCGAAGGAAGGGAGGAGAGGGAGGAGGGGGCGGGGAGAGAAGAGGGTTTGCCAGAGGTGCCAGATTTCGTAGTCGACGCTGCGTGCCCGACATGATGAATGGGGGAAGAGCGCTCGGGTTTTCGGCCGGAAGCGGATGGAGAACTCGTGTCGCGACGTTGCGTAAACGGCGACCGTTCGCGTGACGGGTTTTTGGTATGCAACGCCGCCGCTCTTGCCATCCGCACTGTCGTTCTTCGTCCGCGTCGTTTTCGTCGGCCCGCCGTTTCTGTTTCTTGTTTAAGCTCTCTCCAAATGGGATCTAAAGCGAAGCGGTATCAATCACATACGTTGCCGTTTGGAAGGGCATTTTTTTTTTTACCTGCCCTGCCGGGTTGGATGTGACTGTTGGCTCCTGCTTGGTCCATTGGTATCTCAGCCTGTACATTTGTGGACATATATATATATATATATATATATATATATATATATATATATATATATATATATATATATATATATGTGTGTGTGTGTGTGTGTGTGTAATAAATGTCCGTAATCCCTGGAGAAGGTTCGTCCAACAATCGAAACTGTCGCCCAAAAAAGCAAAGATTGCCGCAAAGTTGTGACACTAGTTTTCACTCATTTGATTTCTGGCCCGTCGGACAACGATACTGTACAAAGGCTGTACCAACCATCATGCAGCAAGATTAATAAACAGAACCCGGGTAATGTTGTTTGCCGTCACTTAAAGATGCTCAGATTATTATTATAACTTTTTTTGTTGCATTCGCTGTGCGCCATGCTGTGAAGGCCGGCACGCTGTCCTGCCTCCGCCAAAGCCGACAGAGCGGAGTGGTTCACTTTCTCCCATAGAGTCGCGCATTGTATTACACACAGAGGTAAATCTGGCGTCACCGGCTATGGGAAATTTCTAACGGGCGCTGAGCCGTCATGGGAATGGCGGTATGTGGATGAGCGAGTACTTGTGTTGACTGGTGCTGTATGAGGCTTCGCACGAAACGTGGATTTGGCTGCACAGATAATTCATTGTTAATATACAATTTATATGAGTTTTCATTCACCCATACTACGTCTTTCAATGAAAGAAAGAAGACAAACTGTTCCAAAGCGAGCGCGAACCTTATCCTCTGCCCTACAACTTAGGCGGCCCGGCTACACCTTTTGTGCTTCATATAATGTACACATAACGACAAATCCCCATGATTAAACAAAAAATATTTTTCTTCGTGTAATAATACAGATAGGACAGTCCTTTACGTGCTGCTTTAGTAGGAAATTAACCATTGTGGCAGCCGGAACGGTGCTAGCCAGGCTTGTCTTCCAGATGCCCTTGCTCTCCGAGAATGATGCCGATCCGAAGCCATTTGTGTGTGTGTATATATATATATATATATATATATACACATACATACCGGAATTCCCTTGCACACAACAGCTCAGAAGCAGCAGATTTCCCTCTAGGTAATAAGGCGAAGAACTCTACGCGTTTGCCCACTTGGCTTGGTCGTCTTTTTAGGCAAACGCATTTTCTCGGAAAACCTGATTTCACATGCGTTGGCCACGCACATACCATCGATGTCAGGATAGCATGACGACAGCTGCGGCAGCTTCAACACATCGACGATGCAAACGCGCCTGTAATTGCAATACAATTGCTATCGAAAGAAAGCAGAAGAGAAAAAAGCAGGATGGCTTTTGAAAGAGGATGATCGCCTCGCCATCAACAGCATGAAATTCGTTACGCGATTATTTATTTTTTGGTTTCGCTAATTCTTCTTCGCTGTTTAAAAAGTCGAACACAGTTAGCTGACGTTAGAAAAAAAACGTATCACTATGCAACGTTATTTGTAAGCAATCGCAGTTCACCAAATGCAACTTGGTACGAATGTAGCAGACAAACGCAATATAATAAAAGGCTAATAAACGTAGTTATTACGCTTTTCGCACGCCAAACGATTAAAAAAGAACGTATGGTACAAGCACTCTTCTAAAGGAAAAAAGAAATGAAAGTAAGCCACCGGAGGCTACCAGAAGAAAAACTGCCCCATACCATTCCTTAATAAGGTTTCTTCTTCTTGTAAGAATTGTGGAGCGTTTGATCATGTTGTCACAAACGATTGATTCACCCGGCTAGCATTTATAGACACGACACAGATTCTTGACATGTTTCAGTACGGAGAGGTATTAAAACTTCTCAGCATCTAGGCACGTTCGTACGAAAGAAGCCTAAGTTTTCTGAGTGTTCTGCGTTGACTTTGCACTGTGAAGTGTCGTAGTACTCAAGTAGCTTTGTTCTGAATTGTCACTCAACATAAAGGTGTTGTCGGACGGACCAAGAGATGCTCGTAACCCAATTAAACCTTCCAAAACTATAAAAGAAAGTGCGGTAAAGGCAAGCGCCGCAGAAGTAGCTAGCAACGGTATCCGAAAATTGCTCCAGGTTAAGGTCTTCGAGAAATTTCAGTTCATTGAAGAAAAGAGACACCGATATCTTTGTTCAAGAAAACAAAGCACTCTCTTCTCAAAAGCTTAGAACGAACACAAAAGAACGATGCACGTCCAACGCATGCTCTAGAATCCATGGGAAACGACGCTTGGTGAAGCAGTGTGTCATAGGTCCTACAGAACTATCGGCGACGCCCAGAATTCATTTACTTTAATTACATTCAGTGAGCAGTGTTTACGTTTATGGACATCGAAGGTTGCAACTTTAGTCTCATTAGATATTTATATTTATTCACAATACCGTCTCACAAGCTATGCTAAAATGCAAACGACAAGTCTGGCGGATCCACGCCGTGAGACATGCACGAAGTGACGAATAATGCTTGTTAAGGGAAGAGTAGTGATGACAGGTGTATGCACAGAGAGGTACGGCCCATACATTGAACCCGATGACTACCACTGGAAGTGTCGGCGGTGCAATCGTCCTTGCCTCGAAGGTTGGATCACGTGGCATCGGTTCGCCACGATGACAGCGCGTGCCAGCATGTTGTGCCTCAATTAAGAATGCCTTTTTGTTTTCATTGTTCATAAGCGTAATGTACGGATAATATACGGGTAATTTACGGGTAAAGAAACTCTATGAATCTCTGAAAAAAATATGAAGCTGAACAAATTAGGTGTAGGTGTAATGAAACTCTAGATAGTCGCTATGTAGGTTTATTCGCGCATAGTATTGCTGGCAAGTTAAATGAGCAAGACACTTGCAGCCTAAAGTTATCTATATAACAGAGCTGCATTTGATGTCATGTAGACGGCCAAACATACCGTTCTGAGTGAACCAAGCTATACTCTACGGCCATGTGCGCAGGTTGTTCGCGAGAAAGTAAAAAAAAGAAAGAATAAGTTAAACGTATTACTACATGCTGAACATCTACTACAAGATACCATGGGAGGTTCACACCAACTAAAGGCCGTGCATTTACGAGACATATCGCTGTGCGACGCGCAAAGCTCTCTGCTTTCGCTGCTTTATTCCCGTGTATCTCGCTTCAGGTATCTGACTGCTTCACTTTTGCAAGCGAGACTCGTTATTTTGTACATGTAGTATGCGTGCTTCAAAATTCGTCGCCGGTCTTTGCCGACCGTTGAACTTCTATAGAATTTACCCTGCTTTCTATTCCTCGGATAGTACGTAGCGCAAGGCCTCGCCCAAATTTGCACGTCGAAACACTGGATGTTCTCACGAAAATACAAAAATTCTAAAATCGAAACAAAGAACTAGCACGGCTGCGAGAAACTACTACAACCAAAAGAAATTCTGCGGCAGCAAAAAAAAAAAAAAAAATGAAAAGAAAGATGGAGCACGTGGTGGTGCCGAAGCGGACGCTCCGGCACGTGATCCAACTTTACGCATCATTCGGGTGCTCGCGATAGACGGTGCCATAGTATACCCTTGCCCGCAATAGCTACATTTACTAATGTGAAACCTCTTGTGTTATAGTGGCATATAGTAATTCTGGAGGAAACTGGCACAAACCTTGGCGCATAACCTTAGCAAAAAGTCGATGGCTAAGTCAAAGAAAATCAAGCAAGTGAACGAAGCTGTGTAATGTAATAGGCTATCTCTATAGGAGGTCGGTGTTCTTTGGAGATAACCTAGGAGACGGCATTATAAGTTCAGGTTTTATCCAGTAATTGATTTCTTCGTATTAAGCACAACAGAGGTGCGCTTACTGACAATTTGGCTGTCAGCCCAAAGAGGCTGCATAGGCCAGTTTGGTTCATTTGCATTCTACGCATATATGACCTGCATATAGGTACCTACAGTTACATGTGCTGAGGTATCGACTAACACATCAGCAGAGACGAGCAGCAATAACAGTCACGCCACACTATAGAAGGCAGGCACATAAAGGTTCGATTTAAGAACTCTAGCTACGGGTGCGTCCCACGCAAGGTATGATCGGAATGGTCTCCAGCGCTGCACTGCTGGCTAAATGCATTTGTGTTACTTTTTTATTGATTTGAGATGATTTCAATGAATGTAGGGGGCGAAGCAACAAAGTGGATTTATAGAAAATGTGAGACAGGCAGAAAGTATCTGAAATGCTTTGATAACTTTGTTATCGAGATAATAATTGTCCAGTATACCAGGGCATTTGAGTGTTCTCCACTCCGTTGTATACGTTAGACGCGTAAGGCGTTTCTGGAACGTAGGGAAAACGTGTTACTTAAGGTCACGTTGTTACGCTGTAAGAGGAATGAAATACAATAAAATGTATACCACAAGAGCGTCGCTGGTTAATATTCTTTGCAAAGTAACGCGTAGATATTTTTCAAGCAAATAAAGATAAAGAGAATATAAGCACTAATAACTACGCAACTGTGACTGATGTCACAATTTTTTTGTGGCCTTAAGAAAGAGCGTCTCTTTGATGCCACGTATTAATAGAAAATGTGTCTCGAAAAGGATAACAAATTCACTGACCTCCGACATCCACGAGGGGCGTAGTATCAATGGAATACACTAGGTGTAATGAACTCTCACTAACAGTAAGCGGCCTCTGTTTGTTGGCTGGTGTCTGTATTTTGCTGCTCTTAGAGCTCAGGAGGCTTCATGTGTGATAGGGTAAACCAAAAGAATAAAACGAAAGCATAACATCTGTGTGAGAATTTAAGCTTTAACGTGAACACTGGGAATGCTTTCGGAACATTTCCACCTCTCATTCCACTGAATCGAGACATTGCCGCCGCGATGGCAGGAACATTGACTTAAAGGACGTCATTAATAAAACACGCAGATACAACAAAATGCTAGAATGTATATGATGTGAAGATTGTTTGAGTTAGCGAGGCAGGAGCAGTGGAGCACCGTCTCTGATACGAGCACAGCCTCTGGCCTGTAGCTTGTAGTTGTATGTATCACGAGAATGAAGGTGATGTGTATATATGATGCTTCTCGAGGGAAGAACTTTCCTCAGAAGTGTACGTACAACGTAGTAGGACACATTACCTAAATGCATTTCATACTTACTTCATACACCTTATGTGAAAGTGACCCATACATTCTGGTGGACTGGTCTAGAATGGACGCACACCCAGTCGAACATACCCAACGCGCAGTGGTACAATTTCTCCACTCGACACGACAACACTTAGCACTTACTTAGCAGTCCAAGTCGTCTAATATATATATTCCAAAGAAATATACGGCGAGAAAAGACAACAAACGCCAAACCCCGGGAAGACAGTTTCTCAAGCGTAAGTCGCCACGCACAATGGAACACAACTGTTCCTGAACTAACAGCAAGATGTTTGCCTCAAGGGATCAGGACCTCCGCGCTATAGAAGATACGCATGGAGTATAACTCAGTTTACTGGCCCTCTGGTCAACCGTTAAGTAGATCACGTCCACTCGCTGTCAGAATTAACCGCAACGAAGCAGCAAATAGAGGAGGCCGGACTCATCATGCTTATACATTTCCGCGTCTCTATGATGCAGCACGGTTTTTATTCTGTTATCGCTCCTGCTTGCCACTGGAGCACGCTTAATGCCCCCTCGCCGCTTCTGTGTGTGGTGCGCTGCTAATGCGTCCCATTATGAATCAGAAGAGCACGGAAAAGTGTGCGGAGAGCGCCATCTCTCTCTCTCTCTATATATATATATAGATATATACATATATATATATATATATGCCCCCCCCCCCCAAGTGGGTCTGGACCATGAGTGAAAACCCTCCGCAAGATGACGTACGTCCCACCGCTAATTACGCCTTGCGAAGCAGCGCGACACCGAGGTACGCAAGTAGCTAAAGAGAAATCCGACTCGTGGTTTGGCGCTCGCGTCGTATGACCGCCAATCCCTGGTGGCACTAGCTTCTGACAGACGCCTGCTCTGGATCCTGAAACGGAGATATTCGGGCGGCTGCTGGTGGACGGCAACCGTTCTAGCTCGGCACATCCATATTTATTGCGCCGAACAACCGCGGTGCATTCGCGCGCTTGGGCTTAAGTGGGATTGTTTGTAGTTTCCTGAGACGCTCACGTTATATACGTCTGCATTGATGTAAGCCCAAATAAAAGCGCATATGCAAGCTAAAGTTTGTGAATAAAAGTTTTGGCCGAAACTACGGAGGGCGGCATGGAATGGAATGAGAATGTATACCAGTGTGTATTCCATCAGGCATTCAAAGGTTTCAAGGCTGACGACTGCGTCCGCTCTTGTCTGCTCTCTTTTTTTTTGTTTTCGCTTCAAATCCCTTTGACTACAGTGCACCGCATGGATCGAACTAAGCTGTAGCCGTGATGAGTGTACATTTGGAACCTATTAGGAATCTGTCACACACACACACAACCACACACACACACACACACACACACACACACACACACACACGCACACGCACACGCACACGCACACGCACGCACACGCGCGCGCGCACGCAAGCACATATATGCGAGACATTTTTCTTTGCTTTTTGATAATCATAGCTTTATTGCCCAACAGTATTGATTGGTGGACCGACCTTTGTCAGGTTTACAGGCAAGTACAGCCTGTAACGCCTGACGAAGGTCGGTCCACCGAGGGAAACTGTCGCGCAGTAAAGCAGAGATTGCCTCCAAGTCGTGAAATTCATTTTCGCTAATTTATTGTCTGGCCCTCTGAACACCGAGCAAACATAAGGATCGTCGCCGCTAGTCAATTATGCAGTCCATTCAGCTTGGCAAGCCTTCCGCATATATACTCGTACATTTATATACTCTTCCCAACTATTTGCCATGTACTTCAAGTGAAACGGTATGTAAGCAATGGCCGCATACGCATTTCACAACTTCGGATCCCTAACTGAGTCTTACACGTGTGCAAAAGCTGCAGGCAGCCTGTTACTATGCGCCCACTTTCCCCGCCGCATACGGGGACACAGCGATGCGACGCTAAAAGAGGGGCCGCTCTGTGCTGTCGCCGTGGTGTCCGGCTTCAACTGAAGCTCACTAATGCAGCTCGGTGCTCTGGGGACTCGGATGTGGCAGTGACGCGCGACGACTAATGACCAGCCTGCCGCTCACCCTCATCATTCCTTTTCGCAACAACGACGCGATGGCAGTTCTCTCCCAGGAGATCTAGAATTGTGATGGGAAAGAGGCGAGATGAAGCTTAGAGCTTAGAGGAGAGAGAACTGGCGAGCGCCGGAAGTGTAGGTAATGTTCTCGCGCAAGGCAGTGACCGGATCAAGGTAAGTTGAGCGAATGATGGAGTCGATGATCTCCTGGCCTGCAGACGGCGCTCATATTCAGGCAACTTTAGCTTTTGAGAGAGATTTACCTAGAAAATACCGCTTGCGTTGGATGGGAAGGGATTATCAGCGAGGAGAAAGTTGATATCAACAAGGGAATGAGGCAGGGGTGCCCTTTATCCCCACTGCTGTTTATGATGTACATAATGAGGATGAAAACGGCGCTAGAAGGGAGTAATATTGGGTTTAATTTCTCATACACACAGGCGGGTGTGGCAGTAGAGCAGCAGCTTCCAGGTTTATTTTATGCGGATGACATTGTGTTGCTAGCTAACAAGCAAAGTGATTTGCAACGTCTGGCTAATATCTGTGGATAGGAAGGCGAGAACTGTTGTGGCCGGCGGCCCTTCAGAGGGGGGATGCCACGCCGGCGACATGCAGTTGTCACGCCTCATCGTTTAGTTCAAGGCAGTTCGCTTGAATATAGCAACGTCATCGCTCCTGATCGTCACGAAGAGCCCATCAAGACCGTTATGGTCGGCCGTTCACTCTGCAACAAAAATCCGGCCACGGATGAAGCAGTCGTGGGAAACGAGCCGACGGCCTCCTCAAATGGGAAGTTGAACGTCCACGCCGGAGATGAGGTCTCTACAAGGCTACGATTCTCCACACCTGTCAGCCGCACAAATTGGCACGACCACGCCGGAGACGCAGTCAGCGTACCATCCCAGTTCCCCTATTTGTTCCCAGGGATGTGCGTGTGTTTCGACAAAACTCCCGTCGGAGGGAAAGGGAAACAAACCTCTGGATTGGTGGGCCCTGAAGCCATCGGTCTCCTGACGCCGGATTGAACAAAGCGACTGAACAATGACGACGCAGGGCATAAAAGCGAATTCAGACGGCTGTAAAAAGAGTGAGGGAGACGCTCTAAAACAGTGAGACACTCGGACATGCAAAGACGCTATCATAGTGTGCTCCGATTGTTGGAGCCGTGCTGTAAAACCCAACTATTTACTTTTTTGGAATACAATCCTTCTTTTCTATCTCTTAAACGTCGCTTGGAACTCTTTCTTCCGGCACCTGGCATGGCACCATCCATGGAAACTTCGTTGGCCGCACGGACCTCCGACTTCACATCAAAACTTAGGTTTGAAATGTAGCATTAGAAAATCAGGTCTTATAGTATGCAATGAAAACAGTGAACAGACAGTCACAATGCAGGGACAAGAAATACCTCGGCTAAAGAATATAAATACCTTGGTATATGGATTAAAGAAGACAATAGATATATTGAAACACAGAAAAAGCTCAGTGCCCTTCCAATCTGTGAAGAAGGATGACCGACGAAGCTGTGTATGTGGGCCCCTTAATGGCGAACAGCACCTCTACCACGGGTTGGCCCGGCATTGCACTATCTTCGGCATCGGCCCACGTATGAGGAGTTTTTTTGCTACAAGAACGACACGAAAATTTCCTTGGATGGTAGAGGTATACAGATTCGCTGTAAAACAAGAACAGTAAAGGAGAAGAGAAATGCGACCGTAATGAAGCACCGAGAGCTAGGGGGATACAATAGGTACGAGGTGCTTCGGGTTATGCGGAAAGGTGTAATGGTTCCAGACTATTGGAAATGCGGTTCTTTGCTTGAAATCGTGGGTGCAATCAGAATTCGATGGCAACCAAAGGTCAGTCTGACGCCTGGTATTGGGCGCTCACGGGAAGATTACAAATGAAGTTATGCAGGGTGATAGGGGCTGGACAAATTTGAAGTGAGGCAAGCTCACAGTAAAATTGATTATGAAGAACGACTGACAAATATGGAAGAAAGTAAATGGGCTGGGAGAGTGTTGATGTATTTGTGCAGGGGAAACATTGATTCACAGTGGAGGAAAAGAACTAGGAAGCTTACCAGCAAGTGTGCGGCCTGTAGGGTGAGCAACACAGCAACAAAGAACGTCAAGCAGAAAGTCAGAGAGGCTGGAATAATCTCATGGGTGGGGGAAATGGAAAAAAAAACCTACCCGAAGTAACTACTTAAGAGGAGAAAAACGAAATCAGGAAACAAATAATTTGTGACGCCTCAAACGGAAGCTCATTACTTTTCGAAGCGAGATCAGGATGCCTTAGAACACGTACCTATAAAACGAGATGGAAGACGAAGAATGTGCTTGCTGCGGTAAAGCTAGGGAAACGATGGAGCATGTTTTATTAGACTGTGAAGATATCTACCCAGCAGTCGATTTAGGCACCACTGGACTCCTTGAAGCCCTTGGGTTCAGTGAGAGCAGGGGGAAAGTAAACATGTCCGCGAGAGGAGATTAGGAAGAGGCGATTAGAAGATTGGCGGAAGAAAAGTAGGGAAACGACAAAAAAAAAAAAAAAGACGGAGACCTACAAAAACAAAGTTCACAATAGGGGGTCAGAAAATTTCGTTGTGGGAATTCATCGTGGGTTTTGTTCGTTTTTTTTTTCTTATTTTACCTAGGTAGGACATTAGGCAGTATAATAGCAAGAGCTTGGTGGCGCAAGCCACCGTCCCGTTCCAAAGGGGATGCTCATAACATCCATCCATCCATCCATCCATCCATCCATCCATCCATCCATCCATTTATCCATCCATCCATCCATCCATCCATCCATCCATCCATTCATCCATCCATCCATCCATTAATCCATCCATCCATCCATCCATCCATCCGTCCGTCCGTCCGTCCGTCCGTCCGTCCGTCCGTCCGTCCGTCCATCCATCCATCCATCCATCCATCCATCCATCCATCCATCCATCCATCCATCCATCCATCCATCCATCCATCCTAAATGTCGGTAAAGAGCGCAATCTCGTGGAAGGAAGAAAAGCCGGTTTCGTGTATTTAAGAAAATAATAAATTACAGTTGAGTTACGTTGAGCAGTCTTTCTGAGATTATGAACGCCTTCGCCCCTTATGCAAGGAGGAAAGCGAATCGTAAAGTATGGGAGACAAATTACCACTCAATATGACTAATTGCAACAGCGCTCTTATACAAACGCTACAGCTGAAAATTGAGAAACAGCAGTTAAGCAAATATAAATTTACAATACTGAGATACAGAAATGGCAATGCTGAAAAATTTTAATGACAACCGCATGATCACTTAGCGCTTTTGTGCAGCACGCGTACACCTTTTGAGGAGCAATAATAGTTTCTGAAAAAAAAAAAAAAAGTGATTTCACTGTGCACTTACAGATTGTTCCTAGCGCTGTCTGAAATTTATTTTTTTCCATTTCCACACAGTGCTCATTAACGTCATAGCTGCGCTAAAATTTGCTTATTCTGCCATTGCCTCGAAGAGCAAGATTCTCTTTTTTTCTGTTCTGTTAGATTTGCCTTCCTAAATGTTTTGTATAGTGAGCTAACAATCAGCGAGATCGCACCGAAAATCTGGAGCCCCTGTATCACCTCCAGCGAAAAAAGTGTGTTTTTATGTGCCAGTACTGTCTTAGTGCTCTAGCAACAATGTCCCATTGTGGAATATGCAGTGCATAAATCTAGATCCATTCGAGACAAGAGCATCTTGTGATGTCATTCATTAACATGATTGCTTGAATACGGAGCTTATCTCTTAACGTGAGTGGTCCTAATTAGGGAAAAACATTAATCTTATTTATTTCTTAGGTGATACCATTGATCTAAGATATGGTCAATGGAGAAGTCGCTAAATATTGCAGCTAATTTCAGTTCTTGGATATATGCCTTTCCTTTTATTCATGTTCCGCTTTTCTTCATCCATGGCCGCTATGACGTAGAGCTATTCCATTCTGTTTGTACACCATTTCTTTAACTAGCCCTGCACGATCGGCAAAACATTTTTCTGGCCACTCCATACTTCAATTGTCTCTAACGCGACGTCACGAAAACCGCCAGAACTCCCCATCTGATTTGACGTGTACACACTGATTATGCACGATTAGACAGAACAAAACACAAATAATTCTTTGCAATTCTACGCCTTTTTCCCGATTAGCCTTCCGCTATCGGTAAAAATATTTCGGGTAGCCCCTACTTGGCCTGTCATTCAAGCGATGTCACATAATCGCGAAAACTAACCAGGGGCCCTACAACATAAAACTATTCCAATATGTTTCTATTCCAATCTCCTGACGTCAAATTTGCGTAACCATGAACGCAAGCACCGGGCGGTCACCCGCAGTGTTTTCTGAACGGACCAATCAAAAGCTCTCATCGGTCATAGGAGGTTACTTTTGTTTGCTTGAAAAACGAATAACATTGCCTACACTTAGCGGCTTGTCGTATCTAATTGGCTGACAAGAGGCGAGGAGAACGCTCAAGTGGAGAGGGACTCGATGGGGCCGAGCCACAGCACTGAAAGTCGATAACCGGATGAAGAGGGTGGTGTCGGCGTCTACGATTGGTCGACTTTCCCTTACTTAGCTTGCGGTGGCTGGTCGAAAATTGCGGCGGCGTGCAACGGAAGCTCAAGAATGACGCTAAAATGTACCCTCAACAAAGAGGTGTTGGCAGAATGAAGGGGTAAACGTGCTGAAAGTGCTCGAAAACGTTACACGGCCACGCAAGAAGTTTTATTATAGGCAAATACACCCATGCTCTCAGGCAGGTGCGAGTAGCCAGTGTCTGAGCGATCGGCAGCAGCCATCTTTTATTCCTTTCGGAACGGGGCAGCCTGCTGCTATTCCGAAGAAAATTCAGTTTTGTTCGGCATATTAATGCATCTTTATCGCGTACACATCACTTTGACGGGGTGACTTCTTGCGGTTTTGTGACCTCGCGTGACAGGCGGGCGAAGTGGGTGCATCCCGAAAGCTTTTTACCTATAGCCGAGGGCTAATGGCGAAAAGGGGTCGAATCAGAAATAACTGTTTCTCTTTTTCCTGTTATATCATGCATAATCAGTGCGTACACATCATATCAGATGGGGAGGTACGGCGGTTTTCATGACGTCGCGTGACAGACAGGTGAAGTGGGGGTGGTCGAAAGAAGGTTTGGACCAATCGTGGAGGGCTGATAGCAGAATCGGAATAGAAAAGTTTGGAATAGTTTTACGTTATAGCGCCCCAGGTCAAAAAAAGAAATACGCGTAGCGGCCAAGATGCATTATTAAGCCGGGCAAAACTTTTGTTTTGTTTTTTATAGGCGGATACTGCCCCATGTCAAAATCAAATCAGAGATGGCTACCCACCTATCGCACTGGCACTAGCTACACGGAGATGTCTCGGAGAATTGAGTTATCTGCGTATAATAAGAAATGCTGCGGGAAAGTGTAGTGTTGTCAAGCCCTTTTGGCACATATAGACAAATCACTGTCAAATGTTCTTACTGGGAATCTGCTGTAGCTGCATTTCTAACCTTCCGATGCACGCCACTGCGATTTTCAACCGGCCATTGTAATCTAAGCAAAGGGGAGCAGACCAATCGCAGGCGCCGGCACCGCCCTCCTTATCAACTCAACGACTTTCACTGCACTAGCTCGGGCCATCCGAAACCTCTCCACATTTTCAGGATCCTGGCATCTTGTCAGCCAATCAGATAAGGAAAAAAATCCGAGGAATCATAAGTGCTTCTTAGCAGTTGTGAATGCGAAAGCATTAATGTCTGATTGAACACCGCTGCACGGTGCCTTGAGTTAAGAGCTTCTCGCTCAAGCGGGTGAGCGAACGCGTTCAGACGCTTGGAGCGTTTGGATTTGTCCTTACTGAGGCTCAGGTAAAACACAGGCGAGAGGTCGCGCAGACAAGGTTTCCGAGGGCGAGAGTGACGTGGCGTCGCGGCAACGCCCTCTCCCTTCGCGCAAAAGCTGGCGCGCCAGCGCGGCAGCAGGTGTTCTCGTTCACTCCTTCTGCTCCATCGAAGTGCGCTCGTGACGTAGCGTCGCAGACAATGGCACTTTGAGTGCCATTTCACAGCTACAGACTACAGTAGTAGGGATTTGCACTCAATGAGCCATTTGACGCTTTCGCATCTAAACATGTCACGCAGACAACGCTGTTTCCTTTCAAAGCAAACAATAGTAACCCCCTATAAAGGAGGGGAGCATTTGATTGTGCTGTTCAGAAACCGCTGCGGGTCACCGCCCCATGCTCGCCTCGGCGGTTAAGTAAAATTAACGCCAGGAGATTGGAATGAAAGCAGAAGGGAATAGCTTTACGTTATACGGCCCCATTGTAAGGTAGCAAACCGTTTCTCTTTCTGGTTAAAACACTCGCCCTCGTTTCCTTTGTCTCTCTAATCCAGGAACACGTGGGGTTTCTGTTTCATCAATGTATAAAGGAGGATAATTTTGGGGTGCGTGATTGAGAGATAATAGATTACAATTTTCACATCAGAAAGGAGATTCTAGGCCGGTTTCTTTCTTTATTTTTAGGTAACAGTTACAGCAAGCTGCTGCAAGAATAAACCTGACGTCACGTAGGAATGACCTCATTGCTGCATCCTCTGCATGTGACGCCATAGGTAAGGATTGTTATCCAGCCTACGTTCAACTGCTGTGCAGCTCTGTGAGGTCTTCGTTTAAAACATAGGTGATATTGAAAACTACAACAGGCAAATCTTATGCCGTGAGTGTTATCTTCGGGGTTTAAAATTGTTAGAATAACTGCTTCAATAAAGTCGGCAAATTCGCCATCTTGACAAAGAAAATATTCTGTCGTTGTTTCTCTCTGGACGTACCTGTGATCAAGAACATAAAGATTGACTTACCGTTGACCATGGAAAGACCACCACTTTCTTTCGTTGATTCATGCATATATCCGTCCGGAGAACCACCAGACCCTGGGAAGAGGTGAAAAAAAGAGTCATTAGTGCAACATAAATTTTCTTGTAATTATTATTATTTCATTTTGAATCTTTTTGCAATCAAATTCTCCCCCAGGAAGGAACAACGTTCCTCGCAACATCTTGATTCTTGCTTTCTTGTTCAGAAAAGAACAGCCACTGGTGACAGAATGCATAGTTTCTTTTACTGATGGTGTCACCACGACGAGTCGAGATGCGCTAACATTATGATACACAATTTGAGAAATCTCATGTAAAATGTCCTCTCGAAATAAATTTTTCCGATCGTATTAATGCAATTGCTTGTATCGAAAAATAATTAAAGTTCTGCCTGGGCAGAACTACAAAGCAGGCTAACAATAGAGTACCAAAATATTTAATCGAAGAAGAACCCCTTCGTAATTCTGTTCATGTTGCTCTACATAATGAAGAAGAATGACGAATCTTGTTATATCACAAAAAGAGGCGTCCTTGTGTCTTCTCCAAGGGTGGAAAAAAATACTCTTAAGAATACTCTTAACAATACTCTTATAGTACACCTCCTGGAAGCTCTATTTATGAAGCGGCTCAACGTCGCAGAGCACAATGCCAGCCGGAATTCGTAGGCGCTAAAGTGGCAGGTTAAGCCGGATTTCATTTTGATTTCGCAGTTCGAAAAGAAACAAAAAGAAAACCCCCAAAAGAGAGAGAGAGATGAGCTAACTGAAGCGAAACGTAAATAGCTGCAGTTCATCTTCAAATGTAGTCTATGGGTATGATATTCACATATTGTGTATAAGACTAGTCGTTATAATATCAGGTAACAATTCATTTCGAATGAACTTATTAAAATTAACACTAAAGCACTGCCCATGCCAGCTAACAAGATGCCGTTGGTCATACATAACCTAACTAAGTGTACCATTTGCTTTTGGACATTTCATGCATATTTTCACATACAACTTCGGTCGTAGTATTTGCAGCGGTTCCAACATTTAACGGATATCGCGACGTCGTGAACACAGACCCACCCCTGTTTTTGAAGTTACTGACGTGGCAGCTTACCAATATTTCCGGAAAAGAAAGTGTGTAAACGGTAAGTCCTACCACGTGTTACACTATGAGATGGTGTCGAAACTTGGAGACTGAAAAAGAAACTCGAGAAAAAATTAAAAGGAAGCTTTATCACGTGGGCTCCTATCGTAATACATGGGAGCGGAGAAATCAGTTTTCTCGCTAACCACAGCCTCAACTTTGATAGGACTTCTTGCGTATGAAAGAAAAAGTTTAAATCAAGTGACTATAGAATGAAGGAAATGTTTTCGCTAGCGCTTCGATTTTTTATAAGTACTGCGAAGAAAAGTGAACTTGCAGTTAGGACACGACAAGTGTGTGTGCAACTTCGTAACTCAGCAGTGGATAGCAATTTCACAATTATGTAAACTGCGTCTATAATACTATATCTAAAGCGGAGAAAATTAGTGTATTGTAAAACCTTGCTGAGACATACCACAAACCTGTGAGTTTAAGTTTTGCAATACTCTTGTAAACGTTGTAGAGATTTCACGTAAGCTGCAAGTTCACGCGTTAAATTTGTTCAGTTTAGATGGTATAAGACATGCAGCGTGTTCATTTGAGCTGGATGCTGTACATTATCAAACAGCCAATTTTTTTTTCTAGAACATGACACAATGCGAACAAATAGGGCGCTCTTCTGTGCTTCTTTTGGTCATCTTGGGTCGCGGTGTGGAATGAATTCTGCTGCTTAACGGGTGCAGTTTATAGAAATTCAATATATGGTTTTTGGTGGAGAGTCATGGATCTGTTAAACTCACATTTCTTATTTCTTTAAGCTGACAGATTTCCCTGCATTTTCTTCCCAAACATTTTGTGCCCTAAATCAAAGCTTTTCATCCTACAGTCACTAGAATTACTACTCGTTTCCTCAAATGCAAGGAACTTAATTGAAAACAGTCTAGGCGTTATTCCGTAAGAGGATGCCTGCCTTTTACATGTACTTGAATAGGCGGAATCAAACTTGGCCTCGAGCGTAAGCTTCCTCTTAAAAACCGGAGAACGAGGCATGGTAAAAAAAAAATATGGCCGAGGCGATAAGAGGAAATAACACCGGAAGAGAAGGCGAATTAGGAGTAAAATTCACAAAGACCGGTCTATTGCCCGAGCAATGTTCCAAGATAATAGACTTATCAAGCAAGATAGACTTATATAGACTTATCAAGCAAGATAATAGACTTATCTAGATGTGTGCGAAGTCATGGGCATGTCGGACCAACGCAATTTGCAGAACCTCAAGCTGAACCTGATTTAAAGGACTGTAAGTTAACATCCCACCACAGTAGATATAACAAAGACGTAAAACGTGCAAGACAAGTCCAAGTCAGGAGAATCCAATTGCGCCACCTACGACGACGTCTATTCGGGCGTGTCTCGAGTGGTCAGCGAATGCTATAGTCTCTTTGGTGTACTTGACACACTAGGCGGTGTAACTGTTCGTAAGTTGTTATTGACGGGGCTTGACAGGAAGTGGTTCCGTAATATAGGAGTAGCTTACCTATAAACTACAGCTAGAGCTCGGTCATCGCGACAATTCACACTAAAGTTGGAGTCATTGGTGCCTCCATATTTACCAGCACTATTTTTTGGCCTACGTTTACGTTGCAGCCATCACATAACCTACGCTACCAATCCACAAGACCCTGATAACGCGCGAAACATGCGTATGATCGATAATGATCTTTCTTTAATAACGTACGTTTATAGCATTTGCTTGAACAGATACCGCTAATTGTTTATTTAGGTAAGTTCGTAATGTTTGCTTGTGTGCGCAGTTCTAAACCCATCTAATACTCTCGCTGTCACGTTCAGTCAGCACGCAACTTACGAACGACCTCGCACATCGAAGTACAAAGCGTCTACAAATATTTTCCTACTTAGGAGAGTTTTCTGACTGGCTGGAGTTTGGGTGCTCACTAGTCGAGTTGTCGCAACAGCCAACCACGAATGGCACTTAAATAAGGAGCTTTCTTTCCATGCAAATTCAGATTGGCTACACAAAAAAGGTGCTTTCACCTTAGAGCGATTATTGAGATGCGGCGTGGGCCCACTGTTACATCCGACACATTATAACCAAAGCAATGAAACAACGAGGAATATCAGTTAGGTTAGGTTAGATTCTTATCAACAGCGATAACGAACAAAAAGCTTCTTAAAATTAAATCACGAGACCTTGCGGACGTGCCTATACTACCCGTATTATTTGACAAATCTCGCTCATAAAACGCTGAACTGAGAGGCACACATTGGCCGGCGAAGACGGCAGGGACCGATGTAGATGGCACCGGAGAAAAGTATAGCTTGAGGTGTGGTTGGAGAGGAGACTTTTTGAGCGCTTCGCCGAAGAAGTCTTATCAAGCTTTCTCGAACGATCGGGGGCCGACGACCCATGAATTGCCACCTACAGTTGCCGCGGCTGTTTCGCAAAGTTTGGGGCGGGCAGAAGAGCGAGAAGTAAGAAGTATCGCACCAAGAAGCCTCGCCTGTGCCAGATACGTCAGGCAAGAAGAAGCCAAAGAAGAGCATGGCTTCCAATGTAGAACGGCAGCCGAGGCCGAGAATTGGCCAACTTTTCGGCCTTCCTAGGAGGACAGATGTGCCGCCCGTATAGAGCGAGTAAAGAGAAATGGTGAGGGCCTAGAAGACAGTGAGGGTGGCGTGGAGGGGGGGGGGGGGAATAAAGCGGCAAAGAGGGGGCCGCTGCGGTAAATCGACTGTGCGAAGCGCCAATGGTGGGCGCGCAGATGACAGAAAAATACCGTAGGGTGTGCAACGCTGGACGAGGAAAAGAGGACGACTTTGCGGCAAGGAGAGGAAGCCGGAGCGAAGGCCGTGAGATGAAGCGTAGGCGACGAGTATTCGATGAGGCGGCAGCGGCTGGACAGCTTCTTTCGGTCAGCCTCCCGGGAAACAAATACTAGCCGAAGGCGAACAAGCAAAGACCGCCGCCTTTGACGGAACCATGAGAGACACAGGGAAAGAAGGTAGGAAAGGAGAGGGTGCATTTCACGCTGCGGAGGAAGAGGTGAGTAAAAAACTGAGCAAGAGGGCACCACGGGGAGTACAAAAATGCAAACCCTAAGCAAAAAAAAAAAAAGGAGAGAGAGATAGAAAGCGAGGGATGAGCAGGACACGGGCGCGTCGAGGTCGAGAGAACGAGGGAGGAACGTGCAATTCGATCGATTCAGGCGAAGGCTGGATGCGTAAAAACTAGAGCTCCTAACCCGCTGTCCGCACCCTTGCTCCTCCCGTTGCTCCCATTCCGGCCACGGACTCGCTCAATCTCTCAACGCCTCGACCGCGCCGCATCAGTCCGTCCCTCCTTTACAAATGAACACCCTCGGCTGTCCTAGCTGACAATGGTCGGGAGGGAGGGCCTTCGGCGCTTTCCTTTTACCACCAACGGCGCCGAGAATGGCCTGCGGTGTAGGGCCGCCGTTTGGACCGCTATCTGAGCGCGGACAGTCGGTTAGCTCGGGTGCGGGAATTTTCTGAAATCGCGGTGCCACGGCTTATTTACTCGGCTGGAGAGCGGTGAGTGCCCTGTTTCTCGGAGCTCCTCGCGCTCTTCTCTTGCCTACTTCCAGCGTCCTCGGTCTCGTTGTAGGTCTCTCACAGATTGAACATCTTCTTTTTTTTTAAATCTTGAAATGAACGTATTGGGTCCCGTGTTCCTGCACTATTTTCGCCCAATTTTGCATTGGAATATGCAGGAATTTGTATGTTTTGGTTCCTGCTATTTTCTTTTTTATTTGGTTTATGCATCTCACTATTCAGACAGCGATTAGTAGTTACTTCCTTACGTCCGCACTGACACGCCGATTTACGAGAGAAAGAGCCACGGAAACCTATTAGATTTAGTATAAGAAATATGCGTTTCAAGGCGCACATTTACTGCAGCGAGAATATTTATGTTGAGTGTCTTTTTTCATTGATTGTTTTATTGCGTAGTGCTGTATAGAGCAGCATAAACTACCACTGGCACATCGGCGTAGGCAGTACAGATGGTTATGCGTAATGAATTCTGTTGTTTTCTGTGCAAAACACGAATCTAAATTATGAAGCCCGCCGTAGTGGGCGACACCGGATTAAGTTATATCTTTTCATTTCTTCTTTACGTGTACCTATATATAAGTGCACAAGCGTCGTTTATTTTTTTATTCCGCCCCCATCGTAAATGCGGCCGACCACGACCACGATTGAATCCGCTATCTCGAGCTAAGTAAGCACAGCAATGCCATAGCCACTTGGCTACAGCGGCTGGAAGAGGGTTATATGTAGGTATGAGTATCTGCATATATGTATGTACAGTCCTGTTTTCAACTATTCAGCAAGCCAGCCACAGCAACCACGGTGAACAGAGTCGGGTTTGGTTCACAGGGAAAGCTATGTATCTGGAGGAAAAACACATATTAGCAGTTGCGCCGGCAAAAGCAACCAAGTGTGACATTATACAAATATCTCCAGCGGCCCTCATTACAGAGAAACGCGAAGTTTATGTATTATTTTCGAAGGCAGCTGGTTCGTGACACGTTCCTAGTTCCAAAGGCATTAAAGACGATGCTGTCAAAGCCGCAGAGTTAAAACCCCGGGAGCATCTCCCGATAGCGACCCGTAGTCCGAGTCGGCTGGGTGCGCCTGTACGATCGAAACGCATTCCCTTTCCCTATACCCTCCCCTTTTACCGAGCGGCGCTCAATATGCGAACGCCGTTTTTCTTCCCGCTTTTCACTGGCATTTCCTCTCACATAGCGCGCCGGCGTTGCTTGATAGCTTGCCCTCTATTTCACTTGCCTTACACTCAACGCACGCTCGAGCGAACGATTTCCCTAGCCACGTTTGTTGCCAGCGATTGCCAGCGTTCGCCATGAGCGCAAAAATCCACAGTCACACTGCTTCTTTTCTACTTCACTTGTTTTTCGCTTCCATCCACCAACGTGCCCTTATTACGCTTTCTTATCTTTCTTCATTTTTTTTTTTTTGCATTTGGTGTCTGAACACACGCGCTTCTTTAATTCATTGTACAACGAGACCGCAGTTCTGTCCTTTTTTTTCTGTCCTATTTCAAATGTGGTCCCTTTAACCACTGCACTTTATTGTTTTCTCAGACCCGACCATTCTGTGTTCCAATCCCTGCTTGCTCGAAAATATTTTAGCCGGCGTAGCACTTGCTTCGGCTCATGGACATTTGGTACTGCTGTGCCTCGCAAGATTAGTGAGCCTACGTGAAGAGCCCTTATACGTGTATCATCGGTGTTCCCCTGCAGAAAGTGAAAACGCTTGTCCGAAGTGTTCCTTTATGTTGCTGTTGTAATTTCTGTTGTTGTTTGGAGCGCGTATAACACAGTTATCATTGATGAGTTTTGTATGTACAGAAAGCAATCGTACAATTAACAGTGAAACCTTTCCCAAATATATGCCGTATGCAAGGATGGAGAAATCATTCATAGCTTGAGTTCTTTAGGAGGAATGCATGGTAACTAAAGTAACAAAATGATCACGAAACCTTTTGTTATTCCGCCTAGAAATGCGGAATAGAACTAAATATGCAGAGCATAGCATTGGGGCTTTTTGCGACAGAATCTTCACCTTTCGATAAACACTTGTGTTGGAATCGTGAGCCAAAATAACGAGGTTAAGCTAAAAAGAACCATAACACGTTAGGAATGCCCTTTGACACTATACTGCAATCAGTCAAATGATTCTTGGTTTATAGCCCGAAGCGATACAGACGGAGACAAGAAGCAGACAGGACGAGCGTTAATCCTGCCTTCTTCTAGTCTTCGTCTGTGTCCCTTCGCGATACAAACCAAGACTACGTTGTCTCTACCGACTTGACCAACTGTCCATTCCTTTGCAATCAAATGTCCCCGGTTGCGTTAACCGCTGATCCAACTGCTGTAAAAATGACGAATCTCCTTACATCTTCATATGTATATGTGCTGGTTTAAGGTCTGCAGAAAGCATGTCACATCTATTTTACACGAGACAGTGCAATATATACACGCCTCCTTACTCATATAAAGAAAATAAAACTGAACTTCAATAAAGAAAAGATTATTTTTCCATTCCTTAAGCGTTTCCATTTCAGGGAGGTGAGAAATTCAGTTATACTTCCGTAAACCGTAACACTGATTATTCCTTAATAAGAATCCTTCCCGCTTTTCTTCATGCCGCTCCATACCTGCTCCACTGCCGCATCTTCAACAAACTGGTCTACGATACGAGGGGGCCTACCTTTATAAACAGTGACAAAAAACAGCAACAAAATATCATTTGTACGCAAGGAGGAACATCAGCACGCTTGTTTGAGCTCCTCGAATCAATGCAGCAGACAAAGTCACCCAATGGATCCCACTCAGACGAGCTTTCTGTTATGGACAATTCAGAAAACGCCCACTGTTTCAATGCGTTTTCCATTTCTTTCTTTCCTCGTTTTCTTTCTTGTACCGCGAGTCACATCCAATCGCCGTTTTCTCCGTACAGCAGCTTCCGCAATCCGGCTGGGCGGTAAGCCTCTTATAACCGTGAAATGCTGTGCGCTCGATGCTCCTCCGAGCTATATTGTATCAGTCACTATGTCTGAGAATAACTTGTCGCTAGCCGGCGAACGTGAAGTACAGCAACAAAAATACCGGAAATAGGTGAGAGCGAAAGGGTTGTCAGAGCGGCAGGGGACGTGATCTGCCAGGTCATCGTAGCGTCTTGCACCTCTGGTGCTGCCCTGCAGGCAACGAAACTCTATACTGGGCTCGGGGGCAGATGCGGTAGAAGTTGTGCGCATGCGCATTAGTTAGCCCTATCGGCGCAAGAAGGCACTGACAACTGCGTGACTGCAAGTCGCTGAGACGTATATGACAGAATTTGCTTCCATAGGAGGGCTCGACAGGTGGCTCCTTAAATATATTTACTCGTCCCTAATTCCATCAAGCCGATACGTCAATCAATAAATTGATCCTGGCAACGCGTTTCTTGTCATCTTTCTCTGTCCGGCTTTTTTTTTTAACTTTTCTTAATGGTTGTCCACGCAAACGTGCTTTTCCTGCTTTTGTCGCGCCTGCCGTTTCTGTAAGCCAAGTGTTGAACCGCTGTTCACCAGATGCCGGCATTTCAACCAGAGAAGCACTGACCTAGACAAAGCTATCCACCTGCTCTTATCCTCAGAGCAGCCACTCTGCTTGTCAGCAGAGGCGACAGTTACACACATTCTTACGCACACAAACAGTCAGCCAGCAACTAGAGGAACCTGTACAGCCTCATAAAACCAGAGAGAGCGCGAAACCGCTTCCCAATATGCGCACTGTTGCGAAAGGCACGGGGGTACACAAACTAATAGATGGGGCTCTGGTTTTCTTTTTTTATTTGGATATAGTGAGGAGATCTTGCCGCTTTTAAGTCGCGGCAGCTACTTCTTTTCACATAGAAATGCAAATAATGAAAGTCGAAGGTACGAAAAAAGAAAGGAAAAAAGATACACTCGAATTCGATGTCAACTTGCATAAACAAGTCGAACACAATGAAAATCGAAGCCACATAAGTTAGTGAAACAGATCCAGTCGGATGACAACAGTGAAGTCATGTCCCATAATAAAACAAAGAAAGTGTTCACAGAAAGCCTCACAAAGCCAGGCACATAATTTATTTGGGACCTAAACTTGACGTGGGCGCTGGAGGGCTATTTGGGAGAAAGCCGAAGAGGAGTTTCGCTTGCAGGCGCTGGCTTAAGCAGTGGCAGAGACTTTCTACGGCGGGGATGCATAGCTCGACTCCTTGCACCTCCGCCTCCCCACATTTCATATTAATCCATTTCGGCTCCTACTTGACCCCGCTAAAATGATTGCGGTGTGTTCATTTATGAATGAAAGTTTGAAACTTCCAATTTGTGTGCGAATTCCTCCGCGTTTTAATGAGGGCGGAATGTAAAAACCGTGCACTACCATGCTTTGGATGTACGTTAATGAACACTTGGTGGTCGAAATTATTCGGAACCTTCTGCCGGCTTCTATCCCAGCCTACTCTGAAGTTTCCGGATGTTAGTGCTGAGATGAACTATTTGAATAACACTGGATTAGACTCAAAACTTTAAATAAACACAGTGCTTCAGAATTGTTGTATACAGTGTGTTTCTAAGGAGGCTCTAAGTAATTAATATTTTGGAATAGCTGTATTTAAATAAAAGGAACGTTGTTTGGAGACATGCCGTCAGTGGTGCGGACCACGGGGTGACGGGTGGTACGTGGTAATTATTCGCTTAATAACAAAAATTCCTTGATCAACTTTGAAACGTTTAGCTTCAGCGGACTTATCGCAGCAGCTGGCATCAAGTGAGCTCCGGCCCCGTGGTCCTTGCTGTTGCAGTGCGCAGATTGCCCGCGGCTGAATGACGTAATAAAACGTCACCTCGACGCGCGCGGCTTTGCGTTCGCTGCCACCTCCGAGCTTCTCTTTCGCGCGCTCTCACAGCCTAAAATCGTCGAGCCACAGTTCAGCGGGTAATCGCATTTTTCCAGATCAAGAAGTTGATATGTCTCGCAAGGAGAGTTCGATGCAATCTCCCAATTGCAATGACCCCGCTGAAACCAAACGTTTAAAGCTTAATTAATGTATTTTTGTTAATTAGCAACTGGCAACTCACGGTTGCCACCACTAACGGCATGCATCTGAATGAACCGTCGTTTTATTTCCGAACGGAAATTTTTAAATATTAGTAAAGTCCTTCCTTGAAACGCCCGGTATACGAATACCTTCCTCCTGTGCCCGACATCTTCTCTCATCAGTCTTTTTTGTACCCTTTTCTTTTTCCGCTGCGCAGAATAGCAGGCCAGGCCGTACTATCTCAGGTAGACCTCTCTGCCTTTTCTCCAACATATTTTCTTCCACTCTTAGGATAAAAAACACCATTAATGTTTTTTTCCTTTTAAATATTGTCGTTTATCGCTAACGAGGTGCAGCCTACATTCTACACGTAAAAAAGAAAGTCGCTGCAGCAGTTGGTTCCCCAGGGCACCACATAAATGCTTGTACGTTTTGCCTAACACCTCTTAGCAGGTAGGAAAAGTGTATTTTGCCATTGGTATTGACACGTGTACTTATCTTTATCGGGCGACCACGTTTCGCCGCCTAACAAATGATATCGCACAGCGCGGGACGCGCCTGCATGTATCCGAAGTTTCTGGAAAGTTATCGATGCTTCTATTCACTGTCTGTTGTCGCCGAACCTTATGTTATCTGATTTCATCCGCTCACACGAATGGTGTAGAACTTCGTGGAAGGCACGCGGGTCCGAACGATTAGTCTGGAACATTCGACGATTGATGTATAAAAGCCGACGCGCTTGACCCGTTGATCAGATTTTCGACGATCGCCGACCGTGTTCGCCGCTATCGTTGTGCTATAAGTGTAGCCTGTCTTGAGGGCACAGGTTCGCCCAATAAAAGTTAGTTTTGTCGTTCACAGTATCGCTACTGTGTTCATCAACGTCACCACCACGTGACAGTATCTAGCCTTTAACTAAAGGCAATAACTTCTCCCGGCTTGAGCCCAATTAGCCCTAATAAACGCACAAACACGTATCCTGGGCCACGCATTAACTCCACACGTGCCGCCTTTTCCAGCAAACTTTAAACTAGTGCGTACCTTAGTTCGTCCTGGAGATTGTGACGAAATACATATAACCTTTCCGAACGCTTTTCAGTCGACACTGCCAAACAAATGGTCTCCATAAACTATATCTGAACTGAAATTTTGGCTTTCTGCAAGCCACTCTTGGCTTTAGGTTCCGAAGGTTCTGTGTTTTCTTGGATACTGAAAAGTGAATTTATGAATAGTTAGCACTCCCTGACCAATATCGAAGATTGACTTACGCGCAATTTGCGGAATGGATAGACCAAGTGCCGTATAAATCAGCCAAGCGCGATCTGTGGCGCCGGACTAGTTATGTGTCACGACGAAGGTGTAGGATTTTCTTTTCCTACATGACTTCATATGTGAGGCTCATTTCACTATTATAGAAGCATACATGTATACGGCCAACTCATGCGGGCGTTATTAGTTGAATAAAATCCAGCGCGGCTGTTCTAGCAAAGTCGACCCTGCCGTGGATACACTGTATAGATTTACAAGGCCTCCCAACAATCATGCACCAATGTATCAAAATATGCAAATGCCACGTAGCTGGACAAACCCAAGGTAATATTGCTTGCCGTCGCGTGGAGATAGATTATTTTTGCATTCCGTCTAATTACATAAGTAGCCTTAACTAATTCGTCAACTTCTCAAATATTATAGTTAAATGAAAAGTGTGAATGAGAAAATTTTAGAGAATGATGAAAAGCTCCCGTCACAGATTTCTGTCATTCAATACGCGGTTCATAAAAGTACTTTACCAAGCGTGAAAGAAGCCCGCGAATGCACTCAAAATTGCCGCGCGACTGGCCGTTCGAGGCATTTTGCGTGTATTAGCGGGCTTCTTTCACGCTCGGAAGAACACTTTTATGTCGCACGTATTAAACAACACCAAGCTGTATCGGGAGGTTTTCATGTTGTTCTACAATTTTTTCATTCTCGCTTTCAGCTAAATATATTTGAGATGTTGATTAAGTAATTAAGACTACTTATGTAATTAGGCGAAATGCTAAAAATAATCTAAGCAACTCCAAGTGGCGGCAAGTAACATTACCTTGGCTCCGTATGGTCAGGTGGCTTATGAGAATTTTTAAAATCTTGGTGCATGAAAGTTGGGAGTACCCGTATAGCAGCCTTCATATATTTAATGTAATAATTGTCTTCACTGCTCTGTTGCAAGGAAAGCGTAGCTTTTTGTCACTCTTACTCTGTACACTTCGGTGGTTCTCCGTTTTAAAGAAAAGCTGTCTGTTTACTACTGGGACGTGCCCACAAGCATCGGTTCCGCTTTGAATGCCCGTTCTATAGAGATCAAAATTGCCGCGAAATACCAGGTCACACTGGGTCTGTCTTTATTAGCTATGTAGCAATTCGAGCGATCAAGCGCGTGGCATTACTGTGTCGTTAAGAGACTCGTTTACAGAACTTGCTTAGACTTGACAACCTTAACCTCTAGCGCTGAGTTAGTGCCACGAGCACTTTCAATGAACTTTCGGTTTAAGAGGAAGCTTTAGCCGGTGCTACATTGATTTGTCTGTCAAAATACGCATGAAAATGCGAAAACGCACCCACAAGACAACCGTTCAGTTGATCTGAATGAAGTTCGTTGCTATAAAACAAAAAAAGAATCTGGGACGGAATTGACAAACATGTTCGTTCTGTGTGCTATTAGCCATTGGTCGTCCGCCTTCACTGATAAAGTATGTGTAGCATCAGTATTGTGTGGCCATATCACACTGTCATTCTGATAGCGCCCAGACTGTTAACATGTGACGCCTACGTCACCCCTTTCCAAGTGTATTTATATCGCTCCCTCCCATGAATAAACGCTTTTCGTTACCGGATCACCGGCTTGCCTACATGGTGGCAGCGGAGCCCAGTTGAGATGTCGACGACACCACCCCCGCCTACGACGCTGCCAGTTCTATCGACTCTACTACCGGCGCCGAAACCCCTGGATACGTCAGACGGCGCCTGGCTTGGTTGGAGAACATGGAAGAGTGAGTTCGAACTGTTTGCCACTGCTACTCAATTGACTAAGCAGCCAACCGATGTGCAGGCAGCAACATTTCTCGTGAGCATAGGCGAAGAAGGCAGGAAAGCACTCAGCACTTTCAAGTTTGACGCGGACGAGGACAGAAATGACGTCAAAGTCTTGATCAAGAAATTCGAGGACTACTACAAGCCAGCAAACAACTTAACCCTCCACGAATTCCGCTTTGGTTCAAGGGACCAGAAAGAAGGCGAACCATTTAATGACTGGTTGATCGAACTGAAAATTTTAGCCAAGAACTGTGAATTCGGACTTCTAGAAGACCATATGCTACGCAGCCGTATCGTTCTAGGCGTCCGAGACAAGCGTTTGCAGCAGAAACTATTAGCGGAAAACCCTTCTTATCAAAAAACCGTAGAAATTTGCCGCATTGAAGAGCAAGGGAAGCAGCACTTCCAAGAGATAAGCGCAGCAACAGGTGGAGCGCAAACTACGATAGTGAACTCGGTTGCGACGGAACAGAAGCTGTGCAGTAGGTGTGGCTACCAGATGCATCTTGGTGGAAATTGTCCAGCGAGAGGAAAGAATTGCAGGAAGTGCGGTGCACAGAACCATTTTGCCCAGGTTTGCAAATCAGTCGGCGCCACGCATAACGCCAGCCGTCAAGGAAAAGAGCTACGGGAGGCACGCGCCGAGACAGACTATTTTTTTTTCTTGCGGGGCTAGCGATAAACTCGCTTGAAGTTGATAAATGGACAGCAACAGTTTACGTCGAAGGTCAACCTGTCACGTGCAAACTGGACACAGGAGCGAACTGTTGCGTTATCTCCAAAAACGAGCTGGAAAGGTTACCTGCTAAGCCAAAGGAAGCCTGCAAGGTGACTCTAACAGCGTTCTTTGGTCACAGGACTACGGCACCAGCAAAAATCAAGCTTCTGCTTTACGCTAACAACAAAAAATGCGAAGAACAATTTTTCGTCGTCGAGCACGATGTTCCAGTCACGCTCAGCGGGGCAGTCGCAGAACGCCTGGGGTTTATATACCGCATACAGAAAGTCTCCAGTGAAGAACTATATCCCCCAGCCCAACCTTTCGCAGATGTTTTCAGCGGGCTAGGACAACTGAAAGGCGTGGAACACTCGAAGCTGAAACCCGGCAGCGCGGGAACCATCGTGCCTGCTAGGAGGGTCCCCATCGCCCTGCAAGACAAAGTTCTGGCAGAACTGCAGCGCATGGAGCAGCAGGGCGTCATTACAAAGGTAAATGAACCAACCGAATGGTCTAACCACATGGTGACCGTGGTGAAAAAAGAAAGTGCGTATTTGCCTCGATCCAACCGCCCTGAACAAACAGTTGCTTCGAGAAAATTACCCTATGCCCACTTTAGGAGACATAGTTCCGCGGCTGTCCGGGGCAAGGTTTTTTTCTACGCTTGATGCAGCATCGGGATTTTGGCAGATTAAGCTAACGGAAGAAAGTTAAAAAATCTACACTATGAGTACGCCATACGGGCGCTATCGCTTCCTGCGAATGCCCTTTGGAATATCGTCAGCCCCAGAAATTTTTCAAGCTGCAATGCATCGCTTGTTAGACGGTCTACCCGGTGTCGCAGTTGTAATGGATGATATACTAGTCTGGGGCAAGATAAAGGATGAGCATGACTGCAACGTGACACTCGTACTGACGCGCTGCCGTGAGCACAATCTGCGACTCAACCTCAAAAAATGCACCTTCCTGCAGGCGGAGGTTCGCTACTTGGGACACATCCTCACTACGCAAGGCCTGCGCATCGACCCGGAGCGTGTTCAGGACATTCTGGAAATACCCGAGCCTAAGACCAGTAAGCAACTGCAAATTTTTCTCGGCACAATGAACTATGTACAGCGTTTCATTCCCAACATGTCTGTCTTGACGGAACCGCTAAGAGAACTACTGAGAAAAGATAACGCATGGGTCTGGACAGAAACAACAGGCGCAGTTTTGAAGCACTGCGCCAGGCACTGATAACAGCGCCGATTCTTTCCTACTTCGACCCGAAGAAGGCAGTCACGCTTTCTGTCGCTGCTAGCCAGTCGGGCGTAGGGGCTGTTTTGATGCAAGACGGCCATCCCGTAGCCTTCTCGTCCAGATCTCTAACAGAGGCACAACAGCGTTATGCGCAGATTGAAAAAGAAACGCTTGCGATAGTACATGGGTGCACGAAGTTCCATGATTATATTTTTGGCCAAGCAGACGTGATCGTCGAAACGGATCACCGGCCTTTGATACCGATCTTCACCAAGCCCCTGCATCAGTGCCCGCTTCGTTTGCAGCGAATGCGCCTCAGCTTGCAGCGTTACGCAATAACTTTGCAATACAAACCGGGTAAAGAGCTATTCCTAGCGGACGCGTTATCGCGGTTTCCTAATAAGATGGCACTGCAAGAAGAAACCGAGCAGTTTCAAGTGAATGTGCTTGAATATGTTTCAGCGTCGGAACACCGCTTGAAAACCTTGCGGGATGCGACAAACGAGGATCCGGCACTTATCATCCGTGAATACGCAGAGACGGCGTGGCCGGAGCACAAGCATGGTGTCCCAGAGCCGGGAAGGCCATACTGGCCCTACAGGGAAGAAGTTCACGCACAAGATGGGCTAGTCTTCCGAAGCAACAAGGTAATTATACCGAAATCGAAACGGGCAGAGATCATGCAGCTCCTCCACGCAGCGCATGCTGGAGCAGATAAGATGAAAGCGAGGGCCAGCAGTGTAATGTTTTGGCCAAATATGTCCGCAGATATTACAGTTTTGCAAGACCTGCAAGGTATGCCAAATGCACCAGCCACGAAACCAGAAAATGCCCGTTTTGAGCCATGATGTTCCGACCCTGCCATGGGAGTCCATAGGCGTGGATCTGTTTCACTATGGTGGTCGGGAGTTCGCCGTCATGGTTGACTTCTATTCCTTTTTCTTCAAAGTCCGAGAACTTCGCCACACCACGTCTAATGCGCTCAAGACTTGGTGTGCACAAGTTATTTCGGTGCATGGGCTGCCACAGAAGCTGTATAGTGACAATGGGCCCCCCTTCAGTAGCTCAGATTTCAAAGATTTTTTGAGGAAACTAGACGTTGTGCATGTCACGTCAAGTCCATATCACCCGCGTTCTAATGGCATGGCGGAAAGAGCTGTTCAGGAGGACAAAAAGTGCTCTTTTCGCACACCAGATTTTGAAATTGCTCTGCTTGAGTGGCGTAATACCCCCAGGGACCCAGTTCTGAAGTATCCTGTGCAGAGGCTCATGGGCCGGCAGACCCGGACCCTCCTGCCGGTACCAACAATTCACCTGGAGCCAAAGGCCATACCCAGTACGGAGGTCCACGACCGTCTCCAGGCGATCCGGCGCCGGAAAAAGATCCACTACGACCGCAGCACCAGGAACCTTTCCCCGCTGACGCCGGGACAACGCATAACGACGTACGACACTCTCCAGAGAACCTGGGCTCCAGCTATTGTTCTAAGGCCAGCCGCAACGCCAAGATCTACGATTGTGAAGACCGAAGACGGCCATGAAATCCGTCGCACAAGAGAACACCTGCGGGAGGCAGCACCTCAACCGGAGCCAGAATCAGCCTCGCAGGGGCCTTCAGAAGACGCCCTCCAGCCTGGACAACAGCAGTCGCGCAGGAGCACAAGATTGCGTAGGGAACCTTGTCGATACCCGTTGCCAGATGAAACTTCTAGACCTTATCATCATTAAAGGGGAGATGTGGCCATATCACACTGTCATTCTGATAGCACCCAGACTGTTAACATGTGACGCCTACATCACCCCTTTCCAAGTGTATTTATATCGCTCCCTTCCATGACTAAACGCTTTTCGTTACCGGATCACCGGCTTGCCTATCGTCTATAACAAGTCTTTTCTGTGGCAAAAAATTTCTGAGTAAAGTGTTTTAATAAGTGAGGGGTCAACATTTTAATTTGGAGTTGCATTTTTTTAGCGAAATTGCCACAAATTGACTACTTAAAAAAAAGACGAAGCGTGGTGTTCAGAAATTCCCAAACTCTGTACGAAAACATATTGCCGTCATGAAAACTACATCTCCTGAAGCATATGACCCGTATTCGTGGAATAGCTCTTACGCCGGAGGGGTTCGTAAGAGCAACCTCCACCCAATCCTGGTGCTAGACGCATTATAAGTTGAGGCGGTCAGGGAATGGAAAAGAGCAGTGGCCAACGACAAGCTTTATGAATTAAGTCCCTGAAGCGGGCAAATCTAATACAAGAGTTTATTGCTCACGTGAAATTGCTACCACGCTTACGAGGGCTTCGCAAAAGTACTTCCCATATATCGCTGATTTATTGCAGTTAGGTGTGTACTTTTCAGTTTTGTCCCCTTTAATAGTCTGTATCGGTGTAGATATCGGAATTGTGATATCGTTTTCTATTGCCGAGTTACGAAGTTTTAAACGCATACTGCCGTTTTCCTTATTGTTATGATCTCAAAGAATTTAGAAATGGAGGCCGATATGAAAAATGTGACTCTACAGACATACTTAGCTTTGCAGAGCCCAAGCGGTCATATTACGTTTGCTACAGACAAGAACATAGCCAAGACCAGATTTTATTAACAGGATCTATCCGGAGAGGGAAACTCAAACCAACTGTAATAAGTGCAATGGCATCATTACTCTTGACCACATGCTTTGGCAGTGCCCCGCGGTCTTCACAGACTGTGACACGGAACAAGAATGCCGGCGGCAAATGCTACACAGTGAATCACTCTCTGACCAATTACGGGCAGTCCAGAAGGCGCGCGATGTGGCTGCAGGGCTCGGCCTGACAGTCCCAACGTGGGAGCGGCCCGCGTCAACCTACGGTTGACATTCAGGACCCAATAAGGTTATTCGTACATACATACATACAGATATACTTTTAAATGCACACAAACAAATCCCCCTCCCATAAGAACAATAACAAAAAGAAACAAGAAAACAAAATTGGGGAAGTGGGTTCGGAGCTTGACGATTTGTTCGTTCCCATGTATTTAAAGAGGATCTCCGGAGGTAAAGCTTCCTTAGCCTTTACCGACGGGATCCTTCTTTCTTCGCCAAATTATAAGATGCTTACTCAGCTTAATGTTTGCACCATCTACACGAATCTCACAATCAGAACGTTCCCTTCACTCCTTACAATGTTATCGTAATAAATGATAAGGGGGCGGGGCAGTTCATAACCTAACGATTTATTTCCCTTCAGGACATTGTGAGGATCTTATCAACCACCACTCAAGGCCGACCAATGCCGATAATGGAGAGTTCTAGCGCGTCTATCAGTTTCCACGTAGCGTTGGCTGCTGAAAAAAGGACTAAAGAATCTGGACAGATTCCGAAGATATTGCGGTCTAACAGAGCGACAAAAGCACGAGCTGCCGCTATAGGTAAGTTGAGAAAGTGGTATGGTACGTACACGCCAAGTGTCTCAAAGAGCTAGTTGCTTTTAGCACGCGACGAATATGCGTGCGATGTTGACCCAGGGGCAAAGCATTGGGTTGCTGTGCTCGAAGGCACACGTTCGATTACAGTTTCGGTCATGCATTTTCTGTGTTACAAATATTAGAAATGTGGCGAGACAGGAAAGACCTACCTACCAACCTTTCGCAAAGTGCATGAAATGAAGTTAAGAATGCTTCGCAATGAAATGGGTTGCATGTCGTCGACTGCGTCGCAACCAATGCTTTCACCAGCAAATAAGTGGAACGCAGTTAGTTACTGCAGTAACAGCTCCTTCCCATTCTCTGGTTAGACTATGCACCCCAAGATGTCGACGACACCAACACGGCTTTTCATGTTTGAGGTGTAATAGCCCAGTAACCATGAACGGCAATTATGTATACGGATGACTAAAACTCTTTACTAACGCAAACGGAGTGCCGCTGAGGCGATTAATGGCGTGTCGACGAAGGAATACAATGGTGGTAGAATCGGTGGGTTATCCAAGCCCGATTGTCGTTAATATCATCCAAGGCACGTTGATTACTGTTATTATGCTCCCGTTTGAACACGATCGACACGACGGCATGGACTACCAAAGCCAGCGATTAAGCTGAGTCATGCTTGTCCATTGGCACTGACAATCCATCCCAACCGATAAACCGGACCTTGTGTAGTATAGCGTTGCATGGAACGAATCCGCAGACGAGGTGCTAGCTGCAGCTCAAACCCGTAACGGTCCTGTGCGGATTAAATTTGCAATCGGTACCGTGCTATGAATCCAGCTTTACAAACTGGTAGCAGTCCAATTTGATCGGGACACAGTATCCCCTGCTTCGCTAAATGCCTCTTTTGACTGAACACCAAAATCATTTGAGTAAGTACTGTGCCGCTCCTGTCACTACTCAACAGCGTCATGCGATCACTTACCTCACCCCGTACACACCCGGAAATATAAAAGATATTAGCCGCATGTTACTTCCGCAGGGTCGCGGTAACGCCTGCATTTACATTGCTGAAGTAAAAGAGGAAAAATGTCCACCTTTCTTTAGTCAACGTGTTGTTCCTGGATGCGAAAACACGGCAGATTTGCTGCGTGCCGACTGTAGCTGCAGTAGCCTGGGCACATCGTGCAAAATCGTACAAAGCGTATAAAGCCACCACAAAGGAGATAAGATCTTCACACATCAAGAAGAAGCAAACGGAGAAGAAAGCGCTCGGCAACGGAATAAGACCTTAATGCAATTTAGTGCATGCAGCACAATACAAAAAAGGAAAAGCGCGCTTGATTAATCGTCTTCCTCGTTTACGGACTTGCTGGTTTGCGACAGTCTTAAGATTAAACTGTTTTGCGTGTTTTTGTTCGTCATTACTTTTTATCTTCGGCCACGCGAGCTTTCTCAATTATTCACTGCACTTCCAACTAGTACAAACAACTTGGAAATGCGAAAAACAACAAAATAATCCAGACACTTCTGTAAATAAGAATCACAGCTATGATTAAAACACGTGGCGGACAATACAAACGAAGACAACATTAATGGAGGACAACACCAGTGGAAAGCTTGTGAGGCATGAGAGAGACTTTTCAAGTTTTTGCTGCAAATGCACAAGAAACTCCACAGTCATCCATTTGTCCCTTAAATCACGAAGAGTGCGCAAGCTCAGCCGCTTTTCTTGCACGGTCTGTGTTTATGGGGAAACAAGCATCCAATTATGCTCACTTGCGCGGAAGTTCAACAAAGCAGACGCACCTGTACACACAACAAAGCTCGAAGCCACTGCTCGTAATTTTCAGCACAAAACAGGCCCACTTTAGAGAGTTCGTTCGAAATCTCGAGATAGAGGTCACTGCACCATGGCAACACGCATGGGTAACGGGAATGAAGACCAGTCCGCGTTCCCTTCGCGTACGCCTTCCCGTGGCGTCTACTTCAGAACATTTGATCCGGAGCTTGTTATACTTTAACGATTTATTTTACGTCAGGTACCAAGCCGACTTCCTCCTTACTGTGCCGTCTCCACGAGGCTGCGTGCAAGTAAAATCTGCCACGACCGTTTTCGCGCAACTTGCTTTGGTGACGTTCCCGGCGGCTTTTTATGGAGCCGCTTGAAGGCCGCGAAAACACTTTTCCTATACCATTTCTGTGCTTTACATTGCAATCTGTTGTGAGTTTTTTTAGCGGAGGTTCTTTCTGCCAGTGTATACGTATTCGCCAGTATGCCGCAAGAATGCCGTGCATCTGAGGAAGCGTCCGTCTTTATATTTTTCGGTTTCTCGCAACTTCTTCAACAAATACGATCAGTGGGGAAGCTTACATATGACGGCAAATCTGCCGGATGGATCGTGTTGTGGTCACGCTCAGAAGCCACCGCGACGACAGACGTGGCAGTGGTGGTTTGGACGCGAGCTTGGCAGCTTTCCGCTCAGAATGTCGTCATCTTTAAATAAGCAGTCTTTTCATGATGAGTGTATACTACTTGCATTTGACCCGAATGACCCATTCACGGTACGAGGAGAAAATGCGGCACTGATAAAGGTCCATGCACATCAATACCGGGATCGGACAGAACTGCCTATGTTAGCGTCTTCCTGGAGATAAGCTAACATCATTACCTCTATTTTGTTGTTAGCCAACTTTCGTACCACGACAAAATGAAAGTCTACCGGTCACTGTAGCTTCATTAAAAGCATAACTATATTACGAGTGGGTGGCGAAAAAGCATGTCGGCGAAACGTCTGACCAAAGTGCTCCTACTTGGAAAGGCATGCTGAAGCTTTTCTCGAATTGTAGACTTTATCAGCGCATTATGTTCCATCTGTTTTGGTCAACCGCTGCTTCATCATCGATAAACCAAGCAGAATCCGAGAGCCTAAACGGCTGTGTTTGTCACAACAATCCGCTGCTTCGCTTGTCATTTTCCCTGCCTTCTTGACGCACGGAACTTTCGGGCTTGGTGTTCTAGCCGAGTCGAATTATTTTTTTTTTTCATTTTTTTCATGCATGCGGACTGGGCTAGAGCCCAGTCCGCATGCGCATCCTCGAAAATATTTCACGCTCTCGCCGCAAATATGTCGAAACGACACCTCACGTTGTGTTAAATCGAGCCCACTTCGCTTGTTCCCAATTCATGTTTCACGAAGTGTACGCCACAAACTCGCACGTTGGGACTCGCTGCATCGAAATCGAAAAAGCGCATAGGGCTATTGCGCTGTAGCATCACTCTTCCACGACTTTCGGCACGAAAAAGAAGTTCGTGTTTGTTGGCTGCTTCTTCCTCGCTTTAGTGTCACTGCGGCTGGAGTACGCTACAACCACGATGATAAACTCCTTGAATAAAAAAAAAAAAATGCGCCCACGACGTTGACTGGCACTTGCAGCCTACCTTCAGCGGCGGTCAGTCGGCGTTCGGGGGTTCATTGCAGTGGTGGATTGCTATCTCAATATTCCGAGCGGTGAAGTGGTTGAAATCTGCGTATAGAGACTAGCATTCTGGTTTTGACGTTGTTTTAGCACACGCACAAGGGAAATACAGCAAAAACAAACAAAGAGGGCGATCTTTTTTGATGCCTGATCGAAGAGAAGCAAAGGATAGCGATTCTTTTTCATATTCATTTCTTTTTTATGTTTGTGCTCCTTTGGCTCTAACGAAGCCGCGCGCCCCCTTTTTCTAGGATCTTCAAGTGGCTGGAGGCCATGCGCAATCATTAAAGTAAAGCAATTTGATCACAGAGAAAAGAACTGTCACGGAAAACGGCTCTTGGAAAATATTCTTAGGTTTCAGCTACGTCATGTCAAGCAAAAACAAGTTCGCCACAAAAGCACAAAGGTCGCAATACGGTGCAGCACGTCAAAGTAGTTTGACTTCGCTGCTTCAAAACAGAAATGAAATCGTAAAGTTGACAGAACTGGCCCCCTCCCTGAACAAAAGAAAGGAACCAGTGAGCACCCAGATCTTGTTTGTCGCGCAAACCTAGCCGCCAGGAGCAGTTACTCTTACTTCGGAATCATCGAAACTAATTTCCGGCGCAGAAAACCATTCCCGGTATACGAAGCAAAACTTAATTTGTTCCAGGATCTCTCTAACTTACGCCAATGTATAAGGAGCCTTCGCAGCTTCCTGGCGCTTACAGAAACTGCTAAGCATCTGAAATCAACGTCCTTTACTGAACATTCTTGGTACATCAACGCTAATCATTGATCGTTCTTTAAAGAGGGCTTAAACGCTGCGTTTTTCAAAAGACAATATTTCGTTCGTATTTGTAATCGACTGTTCCAGTCCAACTAATACATAGAAACACGGCGACTCTTCCAAATATCTCTATCATCACGTTACACAAGACCCTACAAAACAGTTTGAGAAAAAATTTAAACTGGACCTCCCTGAGGTCGACGATATGCGTACGATTATGTGGATGTGGGCATGATGTGGAATGTGTTATGCGTGGTAATGGTGTGTGTGTGTGGGGGGGGGGGGGGGGTGCGGGAAGATATCGCGACGTAGTAAGCATTATTTATTAGCATATGCGTGAGGAATACGAGCACAGAGATGCAAATATTTACCTTAACGAACGCACACATGCCACACCATGCAGACGGCCCTATAATGCTACGCATATATTCGTCAGTTGCTTTTCAGGGAGCTTCTGCTTAATTATTTTGCGGGAGGCCTGGCGCGACATGATCAACACATTGATGATGTCATAGGCAGCGGAGGTAGGACCGCTACGCGTATATGCGTAATTATGCATGAGTGGTGCACCCTCTCCATATAGGTCCCCTTTAGCCATACATCCCCGCTGGTGGGGTGCTTATCAGTGTCTGCCATACTGCTTGCTATGCCTCTTTTAGTTCAGGCTAAGGCATTTCTGGCCTAGATATATCTTGCCTAAGCTTGGCGTATGGGGAACGGCGAAAGCCGAAGGAGCTCGTAGAATGTTTTGCACTGGCGGGCCTTTTGGTATCGCGGAAAATAGGTAATTTGTCATTGTACTCTAGATGGCAGCTATGAACAGCGCGCACGATAGGACTAAATTGCGCGTTCTCGCCCTGAATCCGGAAAATAGTTTTATGGCTTCACAGGAAATTTTTCTACCAGCGTGCCTTGTAAGGTTACGCATGCCAAAATTACGCGTCACGGGCTCTGAAACGTTGTAGTAGGAGGAGTAGTCCTCTCCAATTGAGTGTCGCAAAGCGAAAAGGCCATTATCGACATTTTTACTTTCACTGTTGTCGGTGCTATGAAGGTCATCGGGCAAGAAATTTTCCTTTCTTTTTTTACCTTTCTTGAATGTATTGTTGCAGCTATTGCGAGATACAAAATATTACTGAGACGCTGCGTAATGGCTTCCTTGCTGGAAACTCGCGTGTTAAAGAAACGTCTTGAAGGTATCATAATTTGTTTGAAGCGTGCCATAGAGAGAGATAAGAAACAAACGTGTCTTTCTTATAAATCACATCTGAACTTGTACAAATAAAGCTAGTTTTGTATGTATAACTATTTGCGATGTTTTTAATTTTATTGTCAGTTTGAAGGTGCCTACAGGTTTTGCACCTGGGACGACAACATGCTTTTATTACGGGGGAATGATGTTGGCTGACTTTTGCGTGCACTAACATACCTTGCGAGTTTCTGTTGCGGCCATGGGTAACCCTTGGTATATCCGGGAACGCTTTTCTCTGACGCTCGTTACTTGATAATATTGGGTGGTATTTTCCTAGGACGTTGTTTATGCTTGAGAGTGCATTAGAATATTTTGTCATAAAGGCTGGCGGTCTGTCATATTCTGGTGTAGGCTGTTTCTTAGCTAATTCAAACTGTTTCTCCAATGTTGACGCGACATCATAAGCTCTATCGAGAGAAACTTGTGGATAGTTTCTTTCTGCTAGCGTTGCTTTAAGGTCATTTAGGTGGTGCTGCAGATTCTTCTTATTCATTTCACTCCTCCGACAAAAATTATTTGCTTGCAGTGTCGCGGGTGATGACTGTTGTAGTCTAAATATTGCTGGCTATCCGTAAGCTTCCGCTAGACTGTTCTCAGTTTTTCTGTTTTCTGTTTAGACCTTCGTGTCGAGGAAGTTGATTTGACTAGGAGAGTGGTGAGCAGTAACTTTAATGCCCGGGTGAAAGCGATTGAAATGGCTAATTAAGTCGGTTAACACGACTGTGCCGTGTTCCAGTATTATAAGTATGTCGTCAATGTCACGAACATAGGTGTGGGGTTTTAAAGGATAGGATTTCAACAAGTCTGCTTCAAGCTGTCCCATGAAAATGTTCGCATACGTCGGATCGAATGATGTTCCGATTCTTGCACCGAGAGAGAAAGAGAGAGAGAAAATGATGCACAGACAGGCAGGGAGGTTAACCAGAGGTAATTCCGGGTGGGTACCCTGCACAGGGTGAAGGGTTAAGGGGGATAAAAAGAGAAATAGAGTGGACGGGGGAGATAGAAAGTGAGACGAGCACGCACAAAGCGCGTACACTATAGAGCGGTATAAGGGGCGGTGTTCTTAAAGTCTATCGTTAAGCCCCGTAGACCGTAGGAACATTAATAACGCGAGGAAGGCCTTTAGCGCGCATTTTCTTTGGAGGACTGCTCTAAAGATTTTAGTTCTTATAGTGGACGGTTGTCCAACTGGTCCAGTACTCTGCACATCACTTGTCTCTGGGAACTATAATGCGGGCAGACATTGTTAATATGTGCGAGCGTCTCATCCCTGTTGCATGTGTCGTGCATGGGGCTGTTGGCCATTCCAATAAGAAAAGCATATGATTTCGTAAAGGCAACGCTTAGCCACAGACTGTACAGCATGGTCTGTAGGTGGTAGGTGCATCGGGTAGGTGCAACCCAGGCGGTAGGTGCATCTGTATGTCCGGAGACAACGAACGCAAACGACATATGGTTGCTAGTGCAGAAAGTTTGCAGGTATGGAATAGAATCGAATTCGGAATAGTTGAGCGTGAGAACTAACCTAAGGAGCGACAGGTAAACTTCAGGATCGTGCGCTTCGGGATTGATTGCGAGGGATTTAGATTCGGCTTCAATTCCTTCACTCATGGGCGTGTTAGTGTAAAGGCCAGGGAGGTCCAAAATGACCAGAATAGCACGGTCGGAAAGGATTTTGTTTGCGTTGGTGCCGTCGATAATTCGAAGGAAGTGCGGCGTGTCTTCTACAAAAGATGGGAGGGTGGTGGGGATGTTTGACAGGTGGTGATGTCTGGGTGGATGTGTTGTCATTAGACACAATAGCCCCTTTACTTTGCAGTAAGTGTTTCTGAATCTGCCAACAAATTACTGCAGCTCTCGGATAAAAAAATATGCATATATAAACTGAAAGTTATTGGAAGTGCTTTAGGTGTGAAAGCCTATCGTAGAGTGCAACTCTCTGTGCAATGCGAAAAATAAAAAAACGCAGAACAGAGCTAAAAGAACGCAAAAGGCTAGCTGAAATAGGAAAAATAGAATGCCATCAATTTACCGCACTGGCTGCACGCATGTGGAACCTTGCGGAAGGACTCACCGGATGTGATGTCATCAACACCACCGTTATCATCGGTGATGACAGCAAAATCTCGCGCGCTACAAGCGGGGACACGGAAGAGGCAGTATACCACTTCACGCACTGAAGACGGCCCGGCACAAACGTAGCGCGCAGGCCCCAGCGCGCCCCGGGAGATCGCGCAGCAGGCACAGCAAGCAATTCGAAGGAAAAGTGTGCGCCCAGGGAGGCCAGAGAGGCCGGGCGAAATAAGAGCATATCGGCATCACCGTCCGGCGTCTAACGACAGCGGGTGCATCCCGAGGGAACCGGTCGCCAGAAGATACGACCGTGGCTCGAGAGTAACGCGGAGGCCGGGAGAAGCATAACTCGGTCATCGGGAGAGAGGGCGTGGATTCTAGGATGCTGCTGGGCGGAAGCGTAGCTGCAGGAACGGGCGCCCCTTCCGCTGGTGTTGGCGTTGGGCTTAAAGAGACTGGTCGAGGCCGAAGGTGCGATGAAGACGCCGAAGAAACGAAATATAGTCACACCATGGCGGAAAAACCACCGGAAAACAACACAAACATGAAAAAGGTTCATCGAAAACGTAGAGCTAGGTGAAATGGAGTTTCAAGTTTAATTTTTTTTTCCTTTGGAAAGACGCGACATAAAGTGAGATGGCTGAAATTTTCAGTTGGACCAATAGCAGAAAACATTTTCAATTTCCATGAGCGCGAAAGAAACGAAAAATAATTACGGACATCAAGTACACTCTGCAACTACAATAATATGTTAAGCATTTCGGTACATAAAAAACTCATCATAGGAAACCTTTAAGATTCTAAATGAAGATGCTCGAAGACGTTTGGACTATCATCGTTTCGACGCGCGACCGCCGTGAGAGTGGTAAAAGACTTTTAAAAGAGTAAAGCCAGTTCCACAATGTTTATCTATCTATCTATCTATCTATCTATCTATCTATCTATCTATCTATCTATCTATCTATCTATCTATCTATCTATCTATCTATCTATCTATCTATCTATCTATCTATCTATCTATCTATCTATCTATCTATCTATCTATCTATCTATCTATCTATCTATCTATCTATCTATCTATCTATCTATCTATCTATCTATCTATCTATCTATCTATCTATCTATCTATCTATCTATCTATCTATCTATCTATCTATCTATCTATCTATCTATCTATCTATCTATCTATCTATCTATCTATCTATCTATCTATCTATCTATCTATCTATCTATCTATCTATCTATCTATCTATCTATCTATCTATCTATCTATCTATCTATCTATCTATCTATCTATCTATCTATCTATCTATCTATCTATCTATCTATCTATCTATCTATCTATCTATCTATCTATCTATCTATCTATCTATCTATCTATCTATCTATCTATCTATCTATCTATCTATCTATCTATCTATCTATCTATCTATCTATCTATCTATCTATCTATCTATCTATCTATCTATCTATCTATCTATCTATCTATCTATCTATCTATCTATCTATCTATCTATCTATCTATCTATCTATCTATCTATCTATCTATCTATCTATCTATCTATCTATCTATCTATCTATCTATCTATCTATCTATCTATCTATCTATCTATCTATCTATCTATCTATCTATCTATCTATCTATCTATCTATCTATCTATCTATCTATCTATCTATCTATCTATCTATCTATCTATCTATCTATCTATCTATCTATCTATCTATCTATCTATCTATCTATCTATCTATCTATCTATCTATCTATCTATCTATCTATCTATCTATCTATCTATGTCGGTCCAGTGGCCCTTGTCCACCAGCTTGTGTCACCAGACATGTGCACCTGGTTATGATGCCGTCGTGGTCATTCCATTGTTGTCGTTTCGGCTTCATGATCTCACTCTCGTCATGCTTTCGTCGTAATTCCTTCTACCCCTACCCAGTGGCTCAAGTTGTATAAATAACTTGAGGCACTAGGTATGGGCTCGTGGTAGTGATGGCATCGTTGTCGTTGCATTGGTATCATTCCAGCTTTGTCATCCGACACCCACCACGCCTTCGTCGTCCCGTCATCGTCATCATATGGTGGTCATACATTCATTGTCGCACTGCCATAGGGAAGCCGTCGTGGTTGTTCAGTCATCTCCCTTCCAGCCTCGTGATCTGACTCTCGCCGTGCTGTCGTCGTCATGCCTTCCACTCCGACCCAGTGGTTTAAGTTGTCCATTAGCTTGCTGCACGAGGTATGCGCTCAGAGTTGGGATTATGTCGTGATCGTTCCATCGTCATCATTCCAGCTTTGTCATCCGACTCTAGTCATGCCGTCCTCACGCAGTCGTCTTCATGCCGTCATTGTCGCGCTGTCGTTTTACCATTGTCCATCATTATAGTAACGTCCTCCCGTTGTCGTCATGATGTTGTCATACTGCCTTTGTCGTTCCGTCGGCGTCGATACTTATTCTCACTGTATTGTAATCATACTCTTGGCATCATGCCGTTTTTCTTACGCCGTGATCGTCAGAAAGTTCGTATGATGCCTCGATTGCCAGACCGTCGTGGTAATGCCATCGTGGTCGGGCCACCATCGTCACTCCACCTTCGGCATCCGACTTTCTCCCCGCCATCATCGGCACACCACCGCTGTCATACAGCTATCGACGTACAGACATCGTCAATACATTGTCCTCATGCACTAGTTATGATCCCTTGTGCTCATGCCGTTGTCATGCCCTCGTCGTGGCTGCATTGCAATCGTACACTCGTCGTCATGCATTCGTTGTCATACCGTCGTCGGGATGCCATCATGGTCGTGTCAGCGTCGTTATTGTAACTTTGCCATCCGACTCTCGTAATGTCGTCGTCGTCACGCGATCATTTGACCACCGTCGTCACTTAAGCATCATCATCACATTGTCGTCATACCGCCGTCGTCATCATTCCACCTTCGTCAATCCATCGACGTCATTCTTGGCCCGTTATTCTATCATAATTATGCTGTTGATATTCAATAGTGAATAGGCCGCCGTTTCCATGCTACCGTCGTGACTGCATCATCGCCACACAGACGCCATCATGCACCCGTTGTCATATGGTTGTCATCATGTCGTCTTGAGCGTGCCATGTTTGTCATTCCCGCTTCTCCTCACGTTGTCGTCGTTGTCAGCTCCTGGAAGCCGCCCACATAAGTTTAAGGCGATGTCTACCTTGTTCCGCACATGTTAGGTCTATCCCATCCGAAGAGTTCATGCAACTACTACCGATGTACGTAAACATCAGGACAAGCAATTGGGACAACGGAAACTGCTTTTATAGTTTATTTCTGGCCATAGCGATTTGAAATGGGCTACGGTACGCATGCCAGTAAGCACGAAGCGGTGACACGGCGCACTGCCTACATCTGTACGTCACCCTTTTCGATCGAAGGCTATGTCCACCTCACTCGCTGGTGGTTCCATGAACAAAATACGACTACGTACAACGATAGCGTGGTATGTATTGTCGACAACCTATAGAGTATGCCGTGGTATTGCTGTGCTGACACATTTGTTTGCCTCTGATGCCAAACGGGCAACAAGTGACGGCCCCTAAAATAATGCAGCGCGCCCTGCTCTTTTGAGCAGGTGTACAACAGGCATGAAAATTTTCAAGAGAAAGCTACACACTCTCTAAATGAGCGTTTTCCTTTAACAATACTTCATTGAGCATGATCAGAATACATGATGGTGAGCTCAAAAAGCAAGAACGTGCTGTCATTATCAGCAGTATCAACCCGCCGTCTCCCAGTTACCGTTTTCGATGGGCACCCCTGGCAGCTCAAATCAGCACGGCCCAACTAGTGCGATGCGACACTGGTCATCTGTGCAAATGTGCAAATGCGCATGTTTTGCAATATTTAATGATTATTTCATGTCCGCGCGGCGCTGTTTACATTGTAGTTGATGCTAAATGTCAACTGAACCCATATGTGCCGGTGTAAACTAATGCGACGTTCGGGTAAATTGGTCTCCAAACTTCAAGAAGTTGCGCAATGTCCGTTGCTGCAATTAAGAGAAATATCTTATCGAGAATGGGTACAACATTTTAGAAAATAAACAGATCAAGCAGAACCCTTAGAAATCAACGCAAAAAATTTCCCCGCAGCCGCGTGGTACCATGGGGCCGTTGTAAAGTGTCAACAAAATTGTCTGACCGATCTGACGGCCTGGCCGTAAGCTGCGTTCCTGCTGACATGGTCGACGGCGCAGCACGGCGGCTCCGGGAAGTCCGCAGACCAAAATCGGCGTCTTGTCAGCCTATAATGTGACCGAAACAAAGCCTATCTAAACCGCTTCAAACAGCAAGAGCAAGCTGATGACACCAGCAGCGATCGTAGACCATTCGTCTGCAGCGGCGACCCTAGTGGTAGCTCTGTGCATGTAGACAAGTTGGCCTGAAGTTTCGTGACTGGCCAAAATTATAACTGACTCTGATAATATGTAAAACGTCAATGCATGCTACTGAAAACTTTTGAGATGAATACACCCGAAGCCGTTCTGTTACCCCAGCATCGAGTACGCAAACATGACTTCAGCACTAAGCGGACTTCATCTTTGTAATTGGAACAAGCGCAATAAAGTCAGTGCTCCAGATTGTCTTAACCTTTATTAAGTGAGCAGTTTATGTCTTTTTATTCTTACGTGTTCTTTTCTATTACCCCTGCACTTTGTTTCAGAAACGACCAGCATCAGCGGTCGTAGTTTTTGAGTGCTCCTGATATCCGCAAAGCCGAACGTCAACAATAGAGCTCCCCCTTTGAAACTGCCACGCTTTACTTAGCGCCTTTCGAAAGAGACCGCCGTTCAGATATAAGTTTACCCAGGCCTTATCACACGTGCGCACTCTTGCAGGAAACGCCGTACAGAAACTAAAAGAAAAGAAACCGGAAGATGAGCAGGTTCCCGAGCTTTCTTTGCTGAGCACTCAAACAAAAGCACTGTTAGCTTTGACCGATATCCAGTTTTTGTTTTTCTGAAAATAGAAGACCTTGCAGCGGGATAGATAACGTGCACGTTCAAAAGCAGCCGTTTGATTTCTTCCTTTTTTTCCGGCGTCGGTTCAACTTACTGGGCATTGCCGCGGGCCCCAAATGCATTGCGCATTATGATTTCACCGTTAGCGTAACGTGGGCCATCGTCAATATAGATTCGCCGGTCGTTTTATTTGCGTTTGCCTATGTTAATTTAGCCGAGTGCAAACTCTATAGTTGTGGATATCTCAATTTAGGATGTTTATTTTTTAGACAACATGTGCAGAGCATGATGAAACCTTACGCTCTAATGTAACGGTCGTCTGCATAGCTCTGTACATTTTGAAAGCGTAGCTTTCTTTTCCTACTATTCCGGATTTTGTGTCCTTTGGTACTGTGTCCCTCACTCATTAAATATCCTTATATACCCCTCAATAGTGACCGACAAAATAGTGTCGGCGACCGCTCCTTTGCTCTGCGTAATAAAACTTTGAATTACGACGTAAGCTCTCTACAAATATTGTCAACTAGGGTTATCTGTATAAAACACATGGACATCTGCCGCCGAGTTCGAGGACCATCGTATCCACCCGACTGGGTGTCCGAGCAAGGAAGTGTCCAGTGAAGTTTTGCATTAAACGGAACTGCCGTGAAATCATGTGGACATAAGTAAGAGAGTTTAAGCTCCTCCCCGAACAACAATTTTTAAGGCGAACAGCTTTCTTTGGCGCTTTCGTTCCTTTTCGTGGTTGGAGCTCGGTGGTTGAAAGTAGGAATTTCATCGCCCATAAGAAGGACGCACGATCACGCGCAACAGATTTGCCCGATGCGTGCCGAATTCAAATGGGAAATATATCAGAGGATAAAACCTTGGAAACGAACGTCATTCTCACGCACTTATAAGTCTAGAGTACGACATATGCAGCGGTAAAATAATTATTTCGTCAAATTTCAGTAAATATTCGGTGCTGTTGCGGATATGGTTGAAAATAGGTAATGGGGCAACGACGCGAGGGTAGAGCACATGGAGTTCCGTCGAAGAAGTTCCTCTTAAAGATCTTTTGCGTGTAAGCGAATAGCCGGGTCTGCCGGCGCCTGCTGTCGTACGAGAACTTTCGGGCGTCTGAAGGTTTCCATCCTCTGGTGAGGCGCTTGGGAATGACTGCCCACCTCTTCGGCCGCCCTCTTCGTCTGTGACTTCAGCAGAAGAGCGCTCAGGGGCGAGGCAAGATACGTGAAACTCGCCGCCAGTCGAAGTAGCGCACTTCTTTCTGTAGGGCGGATGATGTTGACTTCTGTAACTCTCAGAAATTATCAGTTATAGTGACCTCCGTGGTACCATCGCAGCTAGCGTCCCGTTAACTGCCCTACAGCCACTGACGTCGTGCTCATATGTAATTTACATCAGACAGAAGTGCCGAGGCAGCAGGAAACGTGCGAACCACGTATCTGCGAAAACGCGGACATTGTTCTGGTCGTAATACCTTTATACGAAAAAAAAAAATGGTGCGCCGTTTCAAGAAAGTGTGGATATTTCTTAACCAGATAATCAGATAATCTTGACTGTTCATAAGGATGGGGAGTCTGCACAGTGCTAGTATGCTGTTTATGTTACTGCATAGAAAGTAAAAACCGCCTATATACGTCGGCAGTGGGAGAAGAGCGCGTTCCCGTAACTACATTTTGTCTTGCCAAATAAAAATAACTACAAAGTGCAACAAGTATTTGTGTTAACTGGCTGAATAAACGTGCCACAGCGGCGAAACATTTTCCACCGTGGTGCATTCACTGGAATTAATGACAAAAACATTTATCTGTCAGTGACGAGAATTTTCCGCCGCTAATAGCTTTCCTTCTGCGATCTGTACGGAGACGTGTGTGGTGCCACGTCTCTTGACGCAAGGAAAACAGTCTCGAAGACTTTGACACTCTCGACCCATTCAACGTCTTCCTTCAACTGTGATGTGAACGAGGCAAAGCGCATTGTTGTGCTTCTGAATTCTGTGCAACTGGGCCCTATATAGAGAAGAGAACAATCGCAGAAACTCGGCGTAGCTATCTTCATTGCTGAAGTAAAGGGATGTATCGTTGGCGTGCGTCGAAAGCTATATATAACATTTCCCCGGCAACGGGAAACAGATATCCACCGATTCTGCGCTATTCGCAGAAGCAGGGAGATCGATGCACAAAACGAACAGGAGCGGATGCCTCGTGTGACGCTGAGCGGCTCACTAAGCAGGCCATTTTCTAACATTCGGGCAGACGCGAATCAGTACAGGAGTCTGAAACGCATATTCTCAAACGATCTTCCACTGAAAGCTGTTTGTTTAATCCCCCGAATGGAGCATAGCGTTTTCTCTAAGCTCAAGAAGACGCTGTGTTTCTGTAGAATTGTGGTGTGATGTCATTAGAGAAAGTGACTCCTTCTGTCGAAAGGTGGCGCTGCCATCCACTTTCTCGATTCGAGGTGGAGTATTGATTGTATGATCCTACTAGAATAAGGTACTAAGTCCATCCATGAAATCCGCTGTAGAGACGAAGCCCTACAGCACAGGAAGCATGTAGGGGTAGTCTGCGTGGGGTAAAGCCTTTGCCTGTTCTAGCGAGATCAAACACTTCGAAGTTTGGGCTGTTAAGTCAAAGGAGAAAATGTCTCGTGGTCGCACCAATAAATCCCAAAACACCGACCAGAAGCGCCGCTAATTTTGGCTCGAAACCTGGGAACATAGTACTTAACCTTCTCGGTAATAACAACGACAATATACATAATTATCGGTGTTTTACAACGTGATCAGGCGCCACGCTTCCGGTTCTAACTCACGCTCCCAGGCTTAAGAAGAAATACAAGTTTTACCTTCTGCTGTTAACTATGAAACTATTCATCATTGACAGTAGCACTTCTTTAAGGGCTGTTTAAGTGGTTGCATAAAGTGACATCCGCATGACAAATAAACCAGGAGCGAGGAAAATTTGAAACCCATCACTGTAGTGTACAACTCCTCGTGCGATGCTGTCTCGCTTAGACGTGCTGAATAAAGTGCTCTGACGTTCTATAGCTTGAGCAATAGCTATAGCTATAGTTGTAACTAAGCAGCGAAGGCAGTAAGTACGTCGTGCCAAGCACCGTTCTTCTGCAAGTTGGTTTCTGATGAAACATGTTTCCGAGACATATCTTGAGAAGGCCGCTTGTATATGCTATGGTCTATAAGCTTCCGTTGCATGCCACCGCGACTTTCGACCAGCCACTGCAATCTAAATGAGGGAAAGTGGACCAATCGCAGACGCCGGCACCACTCTCTTTATCCGGTTATCGATTTGCAGTGCAGTGGCTCGGCCCCATCGAATCCCTCTCCACTGGAGTGTGCTCCTCGCCTCTTCTCAGCCAATAAGATACGGCAAGCCACTCAATGTAGCCAATGTTATTCGTTTTTCACAAAAACAAAAGTGACCTCCTATGATCGAGGAGAGCATTTGATTGGTCTGTTCACACGACGCTGTGGGTTACCTCCCGATGCTTGCGTCGGCGATTACGCAAATTTGACGTCAGGAGATTGGAATAAAAACATATTGGAATGGTCTTACGTTATAGGGCTCCAGTTTCATGATTCATTGTCAACGCCCTCATGATGCGAGGGCTCTTGAGCCGTGAGCTTATGAAATGCTTACACCGGTACCTGATGACGCCTACAGTGGCCGAATTAAGGGTGAGGAGGCGCGAAACCTAAAGACGACCGTCAGCTACCCCTTCAGACATCGCTGCTGCTAACAGGCGGCAGCGATACCGTTTTTACTTGAAAATAGGTAAAACAAGAATATTGACCGGCCCCTACATATTGAACTTACCGAGACATAAAATATTATGGTTTGAACAATGGTAAATTCATTTATATTTAAAAACACGACAAACTTCGACCATGAAACACATTTGTTTAACCTATACTCGGTTATTAAATCTCGTTAGTTGAAACCACCAGTAGTATCTTTGCGGGAACTTCCAGTGCAGTCGATCTCTTCGTATGCTTGGTCAACGCCCTCGGCACCCTATAAACAACGTCTTGCTGGGTGCCATCGAGTCAGTTGGACATGCTCGCATTTCTTAAAGCCACTCTAGATACTCTTCAGGTTAGCTTTACGGTGGGCGAGACGGCGGAACTCCGTTAGCATGGTACTTTTGCTAGCTTTGCTCACAAATATAGGTCAACATTGTTTGGTCAATATTATAAGTCAACCTCTCATTTTGGGCAACAGTTCTAAAAAAAATGTCTACCTATATTCGAATACTTACAGGATTACCTTGTAAAGCGAAGTTCTCATTACCCGCCGTGGTTGCTCAGTGGCTATGATGTTGGGCTGCTGAGCAGGAGGTCGCGGGATTGAATCCCGGCCACGGCGGCTGCATTTCGATGGAGGCGAAAACAACCGTGTACTTATATTTAGGTACACGTTAAAGAGCCCCGGGTGGTCCAAGTTATTCCGAAGTCCCCCACTACGGCGTATCTCATAATCAGGAAGTGGTTCTGGCACGTGAAACCCCATAATTCATTTTTTTAAAGTTATCTTTGTGAATCCTCTCAAATTTCACTGACTGTTACGGCTACTGGAGGCTGCTGTCGCAGCCGTGTTAGCGAATAGCTCATAGAATGGAATTATTTCTCATCGTGGTACAAAGTTCCAAATTACAAAGAAGCGGAAATAGAATAATTTTGTGTTCGATGGTGGGCGTGGAACCTAGGTCTTCGTGCCCAGGAGCTTGACGCTCTAACCATTAAAGCACAACTGGACCCGTAGTTCTCTCGGGACAATGACCAGTTGCTCTGTGAGCCAATGAGAGCGTGCATCGCGTCGTGTAGCAACGTGCACACGCGACCATGTGCGCATTTGCTGATTTCCACTTGTCCACGTATGCAGAAATCAAACGGTCGGATGGCGTCACCACTGTCTTTCGCGTCCTAGCTCCCGGTGCGTACACTTGTCATCCCCGTTCTTGGCTCGTCACACGTCCAACGCTGTCTTGGCCCTCGTGACATCACTGTGTGGGCGCCTCACAATATGCATGTCGCATGAACTACCGTTTGCATTTCGGCACAGCTTGCGAACTGTGCAACATAGGAGCACAAATACGGCCTGAGATTAAAGGTGGGACCTGCGCGGTGCACAAATCCAAATATTGCATCAGGTCACACCCTGCACGGAACGACCATAATGAATATTGTACTCATTGCATTTCATCTCAGAGAGCTTAATAAGCGCTTCCCAAAAGCTCCGCTTCTCGAAGGACTCGAACATGTCCGTAATCTTTCCTTACAGCGATAGCTGTTACGGCACCCTCCCCTGGTGGTTGTGATCTCCACCGGTGCCGTTGCTGGAATCCTTAAGTCTTTCGGGAGAACATTATACACAAAGGAAAACTCTCATTGTACCCAGAGGACTGAAACATCAAACCGACTAGCAGGTTATCTTGTAATAAGGGAGGTACTGCGCTATAAACACACGGACAAGAGAAGTAGAAGTGGACAGGACGTGCGCAGACTAAACCGAATTTTATTGGGTGAAAAATTACAATTTTTACAGTGATCAAGAAGACATCACCTGCCCATAGGCCAATCACAATCTTGCGTCCAGAAATTGCACCTCACAATCGGCAAATACAACGGAAGGATGGCTAACACATAAACACGTTTTCTTCTTTATAACATATGCCTCGAACAGCTGCCGTGTACGATGGTCCCTAAGATGGTTTAAAATATCTGTTTTTGTTTTTCTAGAAGCGGAAGGCACACCATTCTTGTATTTTTTCACAAGCCCCACACTGGTTTGGTACGTGGCAATACTCGTCAGATAACCTATCTTTAACATGCTCCTTTAAATGTATAATAATACAGCGTCCACTCTGACCAACATAAGCACAACTGTAGGAGAAACAGAATTAATAAACCAAGATTACCAGCCTAGCATTCTGCCTTTTCACAAGCCTCCCGCGGCTAGAGCAGCAGAAAGTACCGATCCTGGAGAGCGGGATCATGCTAGGAGCTGCAGTGCTTGGCCCGCTCCCGCACCTTAGTGTTCTGGCACTTCACTTTCCCAGTTGCAGGGACAGCCCTAAATTAAGTTTTCTGCTTCTGCATGTAATTACAATGATCGAGCGCGCCTGCTTCATCATCATTAGCGTTCTTCTCATAGGGATCATTCTCTTCACCTGTTTACTGAGTGGTGGTGACGTTGTCCTGCTTTCGTATTTTTTGTCGTAGATAGCATGAAGTATATTAGGCCCAATGGGGTAGTCTCAATATAATTTTCAAAAGATGACGTGCCAACAGAGACAGCACACTAAGTAGGAGACAAGACCGGACAAGCGAACAAAGACAGGAAGCGCCTTGTCCTGTCTTTTTTCTTTCTTAGTGTGCTGTCTCTATTGGCGCTTCATCTTTTGAAACTTGTGAACCAACTAGCTTCACAATGTGTTCAACTCCCACTATAAATCAGAGAAAAACTGCACAAATCCAGCGCCAAGGAGCTAAAGGGCTGTTGTAGAATAGAGACAAGTGGCTAAGCTCTGGTTTGTAAAGCAAGGGAAAAAAAGCCGAGTCTTTCCAATTCACGACCAGGATGCGCAACTTTCATGAACGAAAACCACTCACACTTCTTTTACTCATCGAAAGGAAAATGCCGCTTGCGAATTTTTACTCTAACAAACTGTGCGCGGAACAGTCTTATGGAGTACTGCGCAATTTATTTCGTCAGCTATCACATTGCTCCTTGGCGTTAGCAGCGAAAAAATTTTTTTTTAATTTTTGATACTGATATTTCGAGTTTATCTTTTCACTACTATCCCGTGATTTTTGTTTTCTTTTCTTTATGTGAAGTTTCTTGCTGAGTGCCATGGTCGAAATCAGTGTACCAGCGCTTGACGAAGATAAATACAGCGGCATAAGTGAAAGTACGCGAAGTCTCAAGTTTCTCAGCACGATAATTTTTGAGGGGAGGTCAAGCTCCTTTCTAAACAAACTTCTGGATAGGGGGACGATTGGGTATATTTTTATACTGTTCCAGAAAATATATATATTATGGGGGTGCCTTAAGCTTAAGTCATTCAATGAAATTTAGGCGCATGCGTATACGTGTTCTCTTGCATGCATTAGCGCATCGAGGCCATTTAATGCGGCATGGTCACCCGAACTTCAATTAACTTAAATATCGAGATAGGGTAGTGTAATATAGAAGGGAAGCTGCGATACAGGGTGCGTTCTTGGGTCGAGTTGTCAGTACCTCAAGGGTCATGATGCCTGAATGTCCCTTATACTGCTACGAGTACATGCATAACTAATGGCTCAGAGAATTTCTTTGCTACGTGTTGGCCCTTGCATAATTTGCAAGTATTTAGAACACAAAGCTTTTGTGTGTGTGTGTGTGCGTGTGCGTGCGTGCGTGTGTGTGTATGTGTGCGTGTGTGTGTATGTGTGTGTGTGTGCGTGTGTGTGTGTGTGTGTGTGCGTGCGTGCGTGCGTGTGTGTGTGTGTGCGTGTGTGTGTGTGTGCGTGTGTGTGTGTGCGCGTGTGCGGGTGCGTGTGTGTGTGCGTGTGCGTGTGCGTGTGTGTGTGTGTGTGTGTGTGTGTGTGTGTGTGTGTGTGTGTGTGTGTGTGTGTGTGTGTGTGTGTGTGTGTGTGTGTGTGTGTGTGTTCTTTCCTCGGCCATCTTTGTAGTATTATCCTGCCTGTTACTTTCATGACCAACATGCGTGTTTCTTTTTCTGTTCATGGCAACAAAATATTTTGTATGATTGTGATATGTTGTGTGCTGTTTGCTTAAACCTACATAGTTTCCTATGTTCTTTTGCAATTTGTTTTTGATTATTCTACTCTGCCCTTCATGAAGACGCATGGTAACAAATGTACTACGCTTGCTTTAGTGACTTAATAGTCATGATATTGGTAATCGTGCTAAGAAATTTCTCGTCGACCCTGTGACCCTCTTGCCATTACTACAGTGCTGTCAGCGGAATGGACGGGAGGTGAAAAAAGACGCAGACGTGAACTGGGACATCCGAATGTGCAAAGCTACATTTCACTGCAGTGTGAAATCCGAAACGTCCGGCAGCACTTAGTGCTAGCACGAAGCTTCTAAGTTGAACGAGGAGTAAAAGAAACTGTTACCTGCAAGCATAAAACACCAATATTTATTGAAATTGAAAGCTAAGCGAACAATATCTCAAATAAAGGCCAACGGAATAAGCAAACGAGAAGCGACTTAACGGGGGAGAAAACTAACCCACGAAGCTCGTTTCATGTTAATTACGCTCGCTGCGCCGGCTCATACGTCCCTAGCTCTAAATATTCGGTGTGAAAATGGTTTCTGTCTTTGAATCCAGTAAAGAGCGACGAGTACTCTTATTCTCCTTGGTCCCCTGTGCGGGCACTTTGCATACCGTTACCTTTACCGACGTGCAGCCACTCGGCGCCGTTTCTCTCTCTCTCTCTCTCACCCACCTGCTCATAATCTGAAGATCTATAAGCGAACGGCGAAGTGCACCCGGTACCCGACGCTCGCGAACTTTGCTCTTATTTTTCACTCGCGCCCGCAAACTGCGCCGGGAGGAATTTCGAAGCAGAAGCCATTCTCCACGCTACGCTTTTTTTATACGGCCGTACGTGCTCGGATAGAGCTAGAAAAATATATATACGAGCAGGAGCGACGAGGAGTTTGTCGTCGTCGGAGGAGCACGTGTACCTAACAAGGATTTACTGCAACAGGCACCGTCTGCTGCGAGGACGTCTGCACATAGTTGTCGCTTCCTTTCTCGCTGCGTCTTTTTTTTTTATGTTTTGAGGGGCCTTACGTCCTCATTGGCAGCAAGGGATGCTTTATTATTGGTGCCGTAACAACAATCGAAAAACCCGAAGATCCTAATTCATTCCGAAAATCAATACTTCCCACATGGAAGGAATCGCTACAATAAGGTCCCTCGGTCTGCCGACAAATCAACACCTCGCCCTTTCCTTCGGGCCCCTCACTTCCTGCTTCTTGGTTATTAGGTATCTATTCCTGACAATCCATTCTTTAGACGACGCCTCTTTGTTTTTCCTTGGAAGTGTGAAAGCCAATGTCGATTCATTATGTTTCCTCAGCGTATCACTTCCGAGAAACCTAATGCAATCAAGGTGGACTTATATATGTTGCAGGGAAGCGAGCAGATAAACTGGTGCCACTGAGGATGGATGTAAGGCGCTTGCCACGCAAATGGGGAGTGTCGCAGCTATACAGGCTGATCTCTGTAAAGCTTCGTTTCACGATAGTTCAATGGGGAATTATTTGTTGGTCGAAGGCGTATATCAAGACATCCGAAATCAAGGGGCTGTAGGAAAAATTTTGCCAATCATGGCAATATTTGCTCACCGTCAGGAAATGCGTGAAAACCATACTTTGCTAAAGTGTAGTGGTATCCATGCAGAAGTCACTAAGGATGTAGTCGCGCTGCTACATCAATGGAAAGTGTCAAGGAAAAAAGTTGTAGAGCAATATGAAAAACTCCCGGTACAGCTTTCTGCTGCTCAATACGTGCTATATGAAAGTGTTTTTCCAAGCGTGAAAGTAGCCAGCAAATACACGTGAAATTGCCGTGATACTGGCCGTTCGATGCACTTTGCGTGTATTTGCAGGCTTCTTTCACGCTCGGAAAAACACTGTTATGTAGCTCGTATTGAGCAACAGAAAGCTACATCGGGAGCTTTTCAGATTACTGTACAATTTTCTCACTGGCACTTTTCATGTACTTATAAACGAAGTTGATGTACTTTCATGTACTTATAAAAGAAGTTGATTATTTTTTTCGACTAATTACTTAAATAGGCGGAATAAAAACTAATAATCTGAGTATCTCCAATTGACGGCTAACAGCATTGCCTTGGTTATGATGAGCTACATGGCATTTGCATATCTTTAAGCTTTGGCTAAAGTCACGTCGGACACCCTGTATTTTAAGGCAATACATTATTTTTTTCACGTTCAGTGAATTGTTAACACCACCCGCGAGTCCCAAAGGGCGGTAATGGGCGCACAGAAACCATACAAGTCACGAGCTGTGGTGGCATCCGCCAGCACCCCGTTTCAAATGGTTCTCCTCACATCCATTCATTCATTCTGAGTGTTCGCATAGTGAGTCAACTTTGCCACGTGTCGTGTCTTAGAAAGTTCGTATGACACTACCCGGCCCTCGCGGTGACCTCCCCCACATCTTCTGCGCCCTTGCGCTGAATCCCGAACTCATTTATTAGGGAGCGACAGCCGGGAAGTATACCCCCCTGGTGGCTTATTAGGGGCTATGCAAGCACCAGCGCTTCATCATTCACAGAGGGTAACGAGCGGCGGCAGATGGCGCTTTGTCTACGGGAGTTATCATCGTCGGTATACATTGATTAAGTGAGCTTTTTCTGTATCTTACGCCTGTCGCTCTCTCGTAAAGTGGCAAATGAGCGTCACGACGTAGGGCTCCAGGGCTAAACCGAGCTTACGCAGTTAGAGCAGTGCGAAAGGAATGGATGGTTTAAAAGCAAAACGCACGAACCAGAGATTGAGAGATACATAGAGAAAATACTGGTATGTAAAGGAAATACTGAGCAGCATGCCCATAATATACGCGATTGATTAGGATTTGCGACTGCGCATTTCATGCGCTCCTTCGTGTCTTCAAACGCATTGAAGGAGAAATATATAGTATATAACTCGGTAATATATAATATAACCACTAATAATAATATAACCAGTAATAATATAACCACTGCACGTGTTTCTTTTTTCAGTATCCCACTTTGTGCCCGACTGCATTCCTTATATTGATAAATGTTTTTACTGTGCATGCCATTAGTTCCTGCGTTTTTATCATGCCCTACCATAGTGCGTATTTTAAACCCTGCCAACTGTTCATGCGCCTAGATTCCGCATATTTGTCAGTCTATCTTTGGTTATAGTTTCTTTTCTTGTTACTGTTGTCATTGTAATCGGTATACTTTATAGTTCTTGTATCCAGTTTTGCCATATGTATCATACCAGCCAACATTTTTTTTTCTCTCTTCATGTTATTTTTTTTCCCGCCCAACCTTGTACTTGCCGCCATACCACATTATCATCGATTCCTCTCCTTTATGTTAAACTGCAAATTTGAGCCGTACGTTGTACACCGACAAGTTACCTTGTACTTTCTTTATTACCCCCCTTACTCAATGCCCTGTCAAGGGGCCTGTAAGGTATGTTCAATAAATAAATAAATAAATAAATAAATAAATAAATAAATAAATAATGAACGATGTGTTAAAATCACGCACGCGGAACACACACACACATTTGCATATATATATATATATATATATTGTAAGGAAGGAGAAGTGCGCCGCGCCGAGCTCCGCAGCCGGATCGCCAGCGCTACTGAAGTGGGGCTCGGGCTAGACGCTGTTCCGGGTGTGACTGGCTAAGCCTACGCTGTTGCGTCTTCTTGTTCGCGTCCTTCGTGTCGTCCACAGCCGTGTCGGACTTCATTGCCATAATATATATATATATATATATATATATATATATATATATATATATATATATATATATATATATATATATATATATATTATAATACCGAGACCGATCAAGTTGTCCAGCGCTGTTTATTCCAAAAAAAGGCAACGCCCCAGCTCACGCGCGAAGAAGTAGAAGAACAGGGAAGATGATGTTGGCTGTGTACAAATAAAAATGACGAAGTACGTTAATAGTGCTTACACTAACTTCCCCCCGTCATGGAAGCGGCCAGTCTGGCCGCAGATTAGAGAGCATCTAAACGGGGTGTGAAGGGCTTCATCCGCGAGACGTGACCAATTTCGACATTCCGGCGGCGCCGGTCAGTGACGGAGTGTACTGGGCGGACGAGATAGTTCACTGCAGATGTTTGCTGCACAACGGTGTATGGGCCAGTGTAGCGTGGAAGGAACTTCCCACAGAGGCCTGGGGTGCGGACTGGAGTCCAAAGCAAGGCTTGGTCTCCATGGTGAAAACGTAGGTCACGGCGTTTGTTGTCGCAGTAACGCTTGCGCTCAGCTTGGGTAGCTTCTGTGCTTTGCCGGGCGATTTGACGGCAATGTGCAACTCGGGCAGCAAAATCTTCTGGAAGCGACGCGTTAGGCGAAGAAGGTGCGAAAAAGAGTTCTCTGTCGAATATGGCGGAAGGAGATTGTCCGTACACAAGGAAGAAAGGGCTGTAGCCGGTAGTCCGTTGAATAGCAGTATTATATGCGAGTGTCACAAAAGGAAGAATTTTATCCCAGTCAGTGTGGTCAGGACGGATGTACATGGAAATCATGTCAGACAGCGTACGGTGGAAGTGCTCAGTAAGGCCATTGGTTTGCGGAGGATAAGTAGATGTAGATTTGTGGACGGTATTAGTGGCCCGGGGAACTTCCTCGAGAACTTGTGAAATGAACGCCTTGCCGCGGTCACTGAGAAGAACGCGAGGAGCCCCGTGGCGCAAGACGATGGCGCGCAAGAAAAAGTCGGCGACCTCAGAAGCGGAGCCGGATCGCAGAGGGGCAGTCTCGGCATATCTTGTTAAATGGTCGACCGAAGTGACAATCCAACGGTGACCGGAGGGTGTCAACGGCAAGGGACCATATAAATCAATGCCAACAAATTCAAAAGGTGCATCCGGGCAAAGGAGAGGTGGTAGTAAACCGGCAGGAGGGGATGTCGAGCGTTTGCGGTGCTGACATGACGAACAAGAGGCAATGTATTTGGCCACTGTTGTGGATAGGCCAGACCAGAAGCAGCGGGTGTTTATGCGGTCGTAAGTCTTGTGGAAGCCTAAGTGGCCAGCGGATACGTCGTCGTGAAGTGCCTCTAATACCCGCAAGCGAAGGCAGTGAGGTAGAACTGGGACCCACCGGTGACCTGTTGGGTGGTAAACGTAGCGGTGTAGCACGCCACCTTGAAGGCGGAATTGTCGAAGTTGGCGTCGCAAGCGGCTGTTGGGTGGTTCGGCGAAGCCACTAAGGCGATCCATGAAAGCTCGACAGTAGGAGTCGGCCCGCTGAAGCGAGACGAAATCAGAGCGTGATGAAAGGGTAACTTGGTCCAGGGGCGTTATCGAGAGCTGGTGTGAGGCAGGCGTAGCATCGGAGGGACTTGGTGGGGAAGACGACGGCGCGTTACCGGGAGAGAGCGAGAGTGGGCAGCGAGAAAATGCGTCTGCATCATGATGACTTTTTCCAGACTTGTACGTTATAGTGAAATCATATTCCTGCAAGCGGAGTATCCAGCGTCCTAAGCGTCCTGACATGTTTTTCATTGATGACAGCCAACACAGAGCTTGATGGTTGGTGACGATGGTGAAGTGGCGGCCGTAAAGGTATGGGCGAAATTTCTGAATCGACCAAACGATAGCCAGGCACTCTTGCTCTGTAATGGTGTAGTTCCGCTCAGCAGGAGAAAGTGTTCGGCTCGCATGTGCTACGACTTGCTCTTTAGATGCTGTATTACGCTGCAGAAGTACTGCGCCAATACCTTGTGCGCCTGCGTCAGTATGGAGTATGGTGGGGGCTCGATTATCGAAGTGGCGAAGCACTGGTCCGGAAGTAAGATGCCGCTTAAGAGCTTGAAAAGCCGACTCGCAGTCGCTAGTCCACGTGAAAGAGGCACCGGTAACCAGTAGCTTGTGTAGAGGAGCTGCTATTGCTGCGAAGTTGCGTATAAATCTACGAAAATATGACGCCAAGCCGAGGAAACTACGTAGATCTTTCTGTTGCTGGGGGCGAGGAAACTGGAGAACGGCACTAATCTTTTCGGTGTCAGGCTGGATGCCATCTTTTGAGACGACGTGACCCAATACTTTTATCGCATTGCTTGCAAATTTGCATTTTTTTGTATTGATCTGGAGACCAGCATTCGCAAGGCACTTGAGAACTTCGTCTAATCGATGAAGATGTTGGCTGAAGTCAGACGAAAAGATGACAATATCGTCCAGATAACAAAGGCATGTCTTCCATTTTAGACCACGAAGTACGTTGTCTATCATGCGCTCAAATGTGGCAGGAGCATTACAAAGGCCAAAAGGCATCACGTTAAATTCATAAAGGCCATCCGGTGTAGCGAATGCGGTCTTTTCTTTGTTAGTCTCGTTCATCGGAATTTGCCAATATCCTGATCGAAGATCAAGGCTGGAGAAATACTCCGCCCCTTGTAGTGTGTCCAAAGCGTCGTCGATTCGAGGTATTGGATATACGTCCTTGCGTGTGATCTTATTGAGCGCTCGATAATCGACGCAAAAGCGAACGGAGCCATCTTTTTTCTTTACCGGGACCACGGGAGAAGCCTATGGGCTAGATGAAGGTCGTATTATCTTCCGCGTAAGCATGTCAGCAACCTGCTGTTCAATGACCTTTCGTTCGGACGGCGATACACGATAGGGGCGTCGTCGTATTATAGCGGAACCATCGGTTTGGATGCGGTGTGTAGCCGCAGGAGTTTGGCTCAACACAGGGGAACAGCTGTCGAAACAGGCTTTGTGTTTTGCCAAGACCACCATTAAGGCTTCGTACTGCGCGGCTGTTAGGTCAGAACCAAGAACGGCTGGAGGAGGGAAAGAATCATCCAAACCTGAGGTTGGTGCTGGCGATGAAGAAGGGCAAAGCGTGACTATAGAGATAGGTTGAGTGTCGGCGAGGGTTGCCACAGTCATCCCTTTGGGCAGCATCACAGGATTTGGGGTCGTGTTGCAAGACGACAGAAGGGCGCGGCCGCGTGAAAACCGGACGAGACAGGTGGCATTGAGAATTCCGCGAGAAGTACAGCGGAAAGAAGGGGCGACTAGGGCGTGTCCGTCGGCAATCTGACTGGATGTTACGGCTACAACCTATTCGTGACCAGGACGCAGGACGTAGTCTGCAGCGATGGCCAAGTTCACCCATGAAGGTGAAGAGTCCGTAACAGGTTCAAGCTCTGTATCCGTGATGTGGACAACTTCCTCTCTACATGAAATGATGGCTGAAGCAGAATGTAGGAAGTCCCAACCCAGTATAAGTTCATGGATACACGTTGGAAGGATGATAAACTCGATGTGGTGGCGTATGCCGTCGATGAGAACACGAGCAGTACACTGTCCGTCGGGGTGAATGAATGCATTATTAGCACCACGCAAAATAGATCCAAGATAAGGCGTTTTTACTTTACGGAGCCGGGAACACAGATCACTCGGAAGAACAGAAACGGCGGCACCGGTATCGATGAGAGATGACGCGGGAACACCTTCGACAGTCACAGAAAGCATGTTGGCCGGGCGAACAGGAGGAATTTTTGAAGACCGATAAGAAGCAGTTTCCCCTCCAAAAACTGCAACAGTTAGTTTTCCGAGTGCTGGTCGACAAGATGGGAAGTGGGGCGAAGCGGTGATGTAGAGCGCCGGTAAGGCGATGGAGAACGACGTCTGGCCGAACGGGAACTATGAGGCAGATTGGGAGCAGCTGGAGGAGACGGAGAACGCTGTTGAGGGAATGAGTACGATCCGGGATAGTAGTCGTCCGACCGGCGAGTGCGGTCTCTTTCGTGCTCTGCATAGCCTCGTCTTTCATCATGCTGGCGAAGGCGGCAGAAGCGAGATATATGGCCGCGTATACCACAGTAAAAACAAACCGGACGAGGTGGACGCCACTGAGGGTACGATGGCGCAGCAAGTGCTCTGGTTCCCATCGAAGCCAAATTGTTATAGGAAACGCGAGTAGGCACGGGGGTCACGGTTGAGGTGGGTAGCGAAACAACATCCGCGTAGGTAGGTGTGGAGCGCGCTACCGGAGCAAGATGCGTAGTGGGTGTAGTCATCGCTGTCAACTCCTGCTTTACGAGCTCGCACAAGTCGAAGGTGGGGGTCGGGGCGCAGGCAGCAGGTGGACGCCTTAGGTCTTGTAGTTGAAGCTCTTCGCGGATGATGGTGCGGATAAGAGCACGTAGATCTGGAGAATGGGGAACCTGAGGATCGCTGCTGTCACGTGGAAGACGAATAGACTGCAGCTCGTCGAGGCGTTGACACGTCCAAGTGATGTCTTGGACAGAAGCCGGATTTTGCACGATTAAGGCGTTGAACGCGACAGGCCCAATGCCTTTAAGGATGTGGCGAACGCGTTCGGCTTCCGTCATGCTAGGATTCACACGGTGGCACAGAGCCAAGACATCCTCTAGGTATGAGGTGTAAGACTCTTGGGGAAGTTGGCGGCGCGTTCCCAGCTTCTGTTTGGCGACTTCTGCACGGCCAGACGAGGAAGCGAAGATTTGCCGCAGCTTGGAGGTAAACGTGGACCAATCCGCGATGTCGGATTCGTGGTTGAAATACCACGTCTTTGCAACACCAGTCAAGTAGAAGGCGACGTGCCTCAATTTCTGGGTATCGTTCCACTTGATGCAAGAACTCACGCGGTCGTAGTGGTCGATCCAATCGTCGACGTCATCACCGCGGAGTCTCGTAAAGACAGGGGGATCACGCTGAGGGCTCGTCACAGTCCAAGAGGGCGCCGCAGGCGGGGTCGTCTGTGTGGTAGGGTTAGAGGCGCCGGAAGGGCCGGGGTTGGAAGTGTCCATTGTTGTAGGGGTAGCTGGGTGCAGGCGGCGACCGGAACGGAGCTCCAGGGAGGACGGAAACGCGAGAGGACGTCGGGGTCTTGACGTACCTCCACCACTTTATAATACCGAGACCGATCAAGTTGTCCATCGCTGTTTATTCCAAAAAAGGCAACGCCCAGCTCACGCGCGAAGAAGTAGAACAGGGAAGATGATGATGGCTATGTACAAATGAAAATGACGAAGTACGTTAATAGTGCTTACAATATATATATGTATGAAATGTACTATGCGGTGATGGGGGGGGGGGGGGTGATTGGCATTGGTTTTCTTTACACTGAGCGACAGAACTCATTGCAGGTGTTATAGTATAGGGCACCACCACGCACAAAGTTTCAATGCTTCGACGGTTATCTTATTTTTCTTTGCCTCTATTGGCCTCGTGGTCTCGCAGTGGAGAGAGACAGTCAAGCTGCAGCTTAGTAGCTTTTTGTGCTTGTCCTAGCATTCTTCTGTTTGTACAAAAGAAATGCTGAAATAAATTGACTTGACTTAACTTGAGATGTGCCGCCTTCGCAATGACGTAGGAAGTGACATCCGAGACGTCGCACCTTTGGACATTTGCCGCCGCCAACGCAGCGCGTTATATCTGCCATTGAAACCTTGATTGTAGGATGGTAGATAACGTGTTCTATTCCCCAAGACAGCAATTTATTGGCCCACTATTACATAATGGCTAAAGCTCGATGGCGTAGTGCCGGACGTATTCGACTGAGTCCGGTGCGAGTTTTTCACGCGCTCTCCAAAACGAAGCGGCAGCGAGATGCTTGGCTGAGTTACACGCTCAAAGCTAGAGCGGAGCGCGTCTGTTAGCCAGTCACAGCTGTCAATGCGAACCGAAGTGCTACCTCTCGCCTGTGAACCATCCGCGCAAAAGCAAGAAATAGGTGCATGCATTCGCTCGTGCCTCAGTAAACCTACATCTACCCGAGGTGCGTGAGCATTTCCAATTATAGATTACTAGTTCAATTTTGCAATAGCTCACCTTTTACGGGAGTAGCCTTTTGACATTCGTCGTCCACAGCACTGCATGAACATGCTCCGAGAAGAGTGGACGATGCGTCGATGCTGCAAATTGGCCGCTCGCTAAATGCTTTGGCTGACCTACACGCAAGACTACAATGTACACGATAGGTACTATAGCAGCCAAGACGCCATATATACAACACTTAAAACATACAATAGCTTGCAGTTAACCGTGGTGTACCGCTGGAGATGCGGAACACTTCGCAGTCAGTATCAGGTGATGTCGCTTTCAACGACATTGAGAGATTCCAGCGGACGGCGCCTCGGTATATGCCCTCGAAACCAATACCGAAGGACATGAATCCTTGGTGGTAAACTAATCGGCTCATGCCATCGCCAGAGAAGATGTACGCCGGGCAACCCTACCAACACATAGGCGCCCCCCTTGTTCCCTTCCATCCTTCCTTTTTGCACTAAAGCGATCATACTTATGGTCTACTCAGCAATATGAACCGACCAGCCCAGCAACATGTACTTCTGCACAGTCTACTGCCAGACACAGACAAAACGGTACGAAGTAGATGTTATAACATTCTAGAACATTACAAGAAGAAAGGCGGGAACTTCCGGCACCACACAGCAAGCTTAACAGAGAACAGAGCCGCCATTAGATGCGCCGACTATCCGATGACCAATTACCGCCACGGTACTCTATTCAACGGGATGAATCCGTGAACGTATACAAGAGACTGCAGATTCTGCAATATGGCAAACCTCCTTTACCATATGGCCTGGTAATGCAACAAGAAGCAGCAGTTAACGCCCATCCAAGAACAAACAGAAGACCAGCGGCAAACCCAGGTGACAAAGCCAAGTCCTAGAAATCAGCTATACGGCTGAACAGTTAATTTGGTCAATTTCCTTGCCTTCTCTTTTCTTCGTTCAATCCCTCCTTGCTCTCCCCCACGCAGGGTAGCAAACCGCACTTCCATTAGGTCAACCTTCTTACCTTTCCTTGTGTTCTCACTTTCACATCACTTATTTTTCCTCTCTTTTCGCTGTTGGACCTTGAGCGAGGTGATCATAACTATTACTAATAAATATCCGCGCACAAGGCGGATTCGCATTGGGCAGCAAATGTGCCCCGCAGCAACATGTCAAGGAAGAGCACAGCTTCTGTCACATCTACGTCAACACTGCAAGACTGTCAGATTTTGTAGCTGCAGCGATGTGACAACGGCCAGTAAAAGGAGAACAGTCAGCGGCGCAGGTTTCTGCTCAAGAACATGCTTATGCAGAAGTCGTCCTTACGATAGATGAACGCTCAAATCAGAAAGAATACGTTCCATTCCTTCTTTAGGTAAGCGGACCTAGATGACATTTGGTAAATATTTTATACGCACATTTTGTTGTCGTGTCTAATTGTGTATGCTTTATTCGTAATGTATGAAGTCCAATACCTTGATTTTTTGACCATATGTATTTGTGTCGGTTGTCAGATTAACCAAACTTCACAATTTTAGTAGCTGACATAATAAACACAGATTAAGCACCATAAAATTTAGTGATGACTGCGCCTTTCTCGCTGTATCACAGGTATCGGAACTTCTTGCTTGTGTTTGATGACTTTTGGTCCTAAGGATGACGACATCGTCTTCAACGGTAAATGTACCACGTGTCTAGCTATTGATCCATTAAAAGTACATCTACCAACCCTTTGAAAGGCGCTCCCCGTGTCTGGTACTGGAACCGGTAAGGATCGCCGTGCCTTCAAATTATGAAATACCAGTTAACAAAGCATAAGCAACAGATGTGAAGAAAACTGTGACACAAAATTCTTCATACTACTAAAAAAAAAAAAAGACAGATTCAAATGCTGCGCGCAAGCAACTTTTAGGCGATTTCTCGCTGAGTGTTTAAGCCGACGTCGAAGTATTCTTTACGAGTGCTCCAGAAATTCGTATTCCTTTCTCGCAGAAAGCCCGCTGCGTAGTATTGGTAGTCATAATATAGCAGCAATATTTTAAATCATTCTGTCACAAGTCTTTCGTTTAAGCTATGATAGAAGTCCAGCAATATTTCATGATGGGCTTAAAATGAGCTCAGCGTCGGAAGGGAAAAAAAAACTTACTTGATCTGTGCTCTGCATAATATCTTCATTTACATAGTTTCATTTACATTTACTTTCCTTGAGAAAGGTCTCAGGCCGAAACGTCTACGCAATAAACCAGTGGATTAGTTGTTTTTAAACAGTGTATGAACTTTGCACACACAAACACTATCACACACACAGATATATATATATATATATATATACACACAAATCTCCTTTTCACGTTACAGTGAAGCGAACCCTATATTAAGCGGGTAAATAAATACTTTAATATTGTGCATCTTCTGCCACACAGATTGCAGTTTTGTGGATTGGTCAAATTTTCAGTACACCATCGTGTGGATAAGTCCATTTCCATTTGAGCGATATCGTCGACCATTTTCTCTGTTCGGCGAGAAACCTATCGAGCCAAAGAAGCAAACACTGGGCAAGGAATCCTGAAAATGGTTTGCTTTATTAAAAGAAGTATCGGCTTGAAGGCATGCAAATGTTTTGGTGAGTATATCTACGCAGGTGTGTTATGTTACGGCTTGATTTCATGCAGAGCACAGCTGGAAACTAGTACATTTGCAGAGGCACTACGTATGGCTTAATTTAAAAAATTGGTTGTTACGAGTGCGCTCCTAAGTGTGAGCGACTCGGTAAGATGTCAGTCACACCTAGTACCAGGTATGGTCCGCTAAGAGTCCGGGATGGGCTGTTAAAAAATCTCTCGCTTTTAAATCTTTCGAGCGACTCCAAACAAATAACTCACTGCGCTAAAGCAACACATCGCATACTTTTTAGTGAATAGGACGAAGTGTTTCGGCAACGTTACCCATCTGCCTCTTATTGTAACCTTCGATCTTTGTCTTATTTCCGCTGGGAGCATTTGTTCATTATGTAGTCAGCGTGTCTCAGGATCGCGCAGAGGAGGCGTTTCCGGCTTAGACTTTTGTGTTCGGTGCAGGTCTTTTAACCGTATTTCCTTTGATGCGTTGTTTCAAGAGATACAGATGATGTCGCACGCAAAATATTTACGTGATAACAACACCATGTTTCCAAGCTAAATCAAGCACTTCATCAAGGAACGCGTTCTAATACTTTAGCGTTTTACCAGGGTCTTTGTATATTAAAGGACGCTGATACTAATGATCATCATGGGGCTTGAAGTTACCCATGTTTCTGGACTCGACATTAAAGTAAAAAAATAACTCAGTGCCATCCCACTCTGTGAAGAAGGATGACCAACGAAACTGTGTATGTGGTATCCTTAATGGCGAACTGCACCTGCGCCGCGGGTCGACCCGGCATTGACTTGCACTATCTTCGGGATAACTCCACGTATGGGGAATTTTGTGTCTACACACGCACACGATCCTGAGGAACTAGCCCTCAACAGCTTCGCTGTAAAACTTCCGGCATGGTGCGCGCCGAGAGAAAGACGTGGCAGAGTGACGCAAAAAACTGCAGCGCCGTGGTCATTATTTCGCCGTCTTTGTTATTGTCATCATGCTTAATTGACGTGGTCAGCATCGCTGTCTTCGCGTTGTTGACGTAAATTGCGTTTGCAATGAGTGACGTCGATACGCCATTGTTGTGACGGCGTCCCAGTCTCCATACCTTCATCATCGGTTGTCCAGATTCTCATTGTCATGTCGTTGTAGTTGGCAGGTTGCCATCGTGGTAACGGAAGTCCGAGAAACGCGCCATGCGTTAGGAAGCTGTTGGGCAGCGAATCGTTGACACAACATGAACGCTACACCCATGCTACCGCATGCATCTCACTCATGTGAAACTACTGGGCTTGGCGATTTTCGCGAATGCTCTTTACGTGGCTTTTTGTTCTCTATAAGTGCTTGGTACTGTAGGATGTTGAGAAGGCCTGCCGCAGTTCGAAGATTGTCGAACACTTCATAAGGACATACAATGATATGTTCGACAAGCCTCCCTTAATGATACAGCGAAAGTGCGTGCCGTAAAGAGAAAATACTACACAATTTACAGGCGATTCACTTCAGCGTTCAGACAGGAACATAATTTCTATGAACTATAGCAAAAAAAAGTAAGAAAACGGAAGACACTTTGCGAGACTAACGTGTGAAACGGCGGAAGCCTGACATCATTGCCAATGACAATTTGTTGCCTCGGAAACACCATGGAGGCATACAACTTGTACACTGTTATGTGAATGTTTGTTTGTTTATTAAATGCCTGCAAAGTCGTTCTGGACGAAGTGTCTGCTAAAGTAGGCTGTGGCCGCCTGGAACTGTTGCTGAGCCGTTTGTGGATCAGGAGCAGATGCGTCTTCCATGGCGGTGTCGGAGTGTAGTTGGCCATCCTCATCATCCACTTCGCTCGATTGACTTGTATTTGCTCGCCTTGCCGCTGCAAGATGGTGGTCACGGCGCTTCCGAGCTTCATGTGCCTTGGTACCCGGAGATGCAGCGAGTCGCTTCAAACGCATTGCCTCGCTTGCGTTGGCCCGTCGCGTCTCTGGACTCTGCGGTGTCGGACGCGCTTCGCAGCCCTGATGCATGCGATGTATACGCTCAGCCTCCCTTGAGCGCCGCTTGCGTTCAGCGGCTGCCGCACGTCGCGTGTTGGGAGACACTGGTTTGGCGAGACAAGGCATCCTTCCCACGCGATACTGCAAAGTAAACTGCCGCCACCGCCACCGCCACACCACGCCCAAGCAGACGGTCACCACGCGCGTCTCGCGACAGTGACGTCAGGCCACACAGCGCCCAATCGGGAGGCCACCTAAAGCGCCTGACGACAGTGACGTCACTACACAGAGGAGACCAATCAGGAGGCCAGAAAGCTGTGACATTTCTGCTAACGGCAGAGGACCTTGGCAATGAGCCATTAAAGGCTTCCGCCTTAGAAGTGAATACCATAAAGCTAAAATGATATACGATCTACAGGAGATTCACTTCAGCGTTCAGACAGGAACGTAATTTCTATGAGCATACGTCGCAGGCAGCGCTTGCAGTGCAGGTCACTTACGGTCACAGCAGTAATTCAGAATATTCGGGGGAATCCAATACCTTGATTGTTAAGTTGCGTGGCTTGGGTGATACGCAATGACCCGTCGCGGTGTCAGTGAAATAGAACATTTCACATAATCATCATCATCATTGTGTCCACTTAAGGACGAAGGCCTCTCCCAGCCATTTCCGAGTATCCCTGTTTTCCGCCAGCTGAGCACGTCCATATGGCTGCACATTTTCTACTTTCATAACACCACCTAACTCTGTGTTGCTTAACAAAGATTGTTGCTAAGCTAGTAGGCTCATGACTTAAAAACGAAGGCTACGGCGCTAAGCAGAGAACGAAGTGAGACGTAAACGACATATACGGACGCCAATCTGCCGTTATCTGCCGCTCTCGAGTGCCATTCTCCTGCTCTTGGCGCCCCATCCATAACTATACTAGATCACCAGTTATCTGCCCTACGCATTACATGATTTCTCCAGCAGCTACATTTTTTTCCTCCTAATGTAAACTAGAATATCGGCACCCCCGTTCGCTCTCTAATCCACATTGCTGTCTTCTTGTCCTTAAGATTACCTCCGCCAATTTTTGTTCTATCGCTCGTTGCACGTGTATTAACTTCCTTTCAACCTGCGTAACCTCCAAGTTTCTGCCCCATATGAAAGTGCCAGTAGAATGCAATGATTGTACATTATTCTTTGCTAGGATAGCTGTAAGCTGCTGGTCAAGATTTGGGGATGCCTGACGTATTTTCTAGTACAATATTTGTCATTGTGTAAATTTCCTTTTCCTGATCAGGGTTCCCCGTGAGTAACTGACCTATAGGCAGTCACAACTAAGGATATTTTTGTTTAAAGCTCCTTAGTGACAACCTGAGAATTACAGACAAGCTGCACCAACAATAATGCAGTCCACCTCTGAGAGAGAACCGAGCCAGCAGGAGCGAACTTGCTCGTAGTTTACGACATTGCTCTGCTAGTGTAAATGCTCGACTAATTTAACTGAAGGCAACGTTCTTTCGAAATAAAGGGTTACCTTTGACAGAGTACTGATATCAGGCTCACCCATACATTTCACAATGAACGTGCATGTTTGAACCTGAAACTAGAGATTAAGATAGATATGTAGGGAGAAAACAGATTGTTTTAAGCACACGAAATGACTTGACGTTAGGCAAATACACGCAACTGATTTCGTGGCAAAGTCTGTTTGAGTTGGACACAATGCATATAACCTTTAATTCTTTCGTTGTCACGGACTATAGATAAAAGCGCTATTTCACAGATTCTAGAGGCTGGCTGTCAATTGATAATTCTCGTTCTATTGCTAGCCTATTGAATATTACCATTTTTTACTGCTTACTAATGCTTAACCATACTCTTATACTTCTGTTGCTAAGGTCCTCAAGATTTTGTGACAACTTATCCCCAGCTTTGCGTAACAGGATGATGTCATCCGAAAGCCCTGGTTGCAGAGATATTCACCACTAATTCTCACTCCTATTCCTTACCAGCCTTCTAAACATACAATGAATAGCAGTGGAGAGACTGTGTCTCCTTGTCTATGCCCTTTCTTGATCGGTGTTTCACTTTTATTGTGGCAAATTAGGGTAGCCATGAAGCATTTATAAATATTTCATAAGATACGCATAATAGCGGTACTCCTTGTCTACGCAATATCTCTATACCTGATCGTATGTCTACTGAACCAAATGCATTTTCGAAATCCATGAAAGCCACATAGAAAAGTTTGTTCTACTTCGAAGATTTCTCGATTACTTGACGATGAGGTAAAAGGCGACACGCGCGCGCGCGTGTGTGTGCGTGTGTGTGTGTGTGCGTGCGTGTGTTTATGTGTGTTTGCGTGCGCGCGCGTGTGTGTGTGTGTGCGCGCGTGCGCTTGTGTGTGTGTGTCTGTGCTTGCGCTTGTGTGTGTGTGTGTGCGTGTGCGTGTGTGTGCGTGTGCGTGTGTGTGCGTGCGCGCGCGCGTATGTGTGTGTGATGTGTATGTGTGTGTGTGTGTGTGTGTGGTTTCCCAGGCGTGTGTGCGTGTGTGTGTGTGTGTGTGTGTGTGTGTGTGTGTGTGTGTGTGTGAGTTGTGTGTGTGTGTGTGTGTGTGTGGTTTCCCAGGCTCAAAGCCGAAGTGCAGTAAATAGCGCACTCTTATTTGCCAGCTCGTGATTCCTCACCGCAGTGCTGATGCAAAGCTACTCTCCCACCGTTCATTTCTCTTTTCCCTTCACTATAGACTGCCACTTCATCGAGCCACTCCGTACGTTTATTGAAAGTGATTTCGCCCTCCGCACTAATGAACCTTAAAATACGGTTTCGCCGGCAGAAGCGCAAGTTCGCGCACCTTATTGCTCTTGAAAGAAGTTGGACGCAATCAGGGCACCAAGTGTAAAGTGCTCCTCGTAAGTGCGGTAAAAGTGAGGAAGTCGAATATCACCTCTTCTAGGCGCCACTTGTATCATAATTGAAGGCGGCGTGCATGCGTTGTTCATCCGCCCATTGTTCGCACGTGCGTAAGTAAAATATCAAGGCTATATTTAGTCATGTCTGACGCATAAGAGGGAGCTCAATCCGCTCTGAAATGTCGAAAGGCCTCGCAATCATCCAAGAAAGTAGGATTACCCACGCTTCATCTCCTTACTACCATGGATCTTAATTACGTACCACTTAAGCTTGCCTCCCTATATTGAATGTCCAATTAAGGTTTTAATAGCGTCATTCGCACGGAGCGCACCTATGTGCTCGACTCCCATAGACACAGAAACTTCCATTTTAGTGTATTGGTTAGCAAAGCGACAATCAACCAAAACATTGAACGTTGATGACGGCATATCAAACGAGTTCAAAAAATAGATCCTTCCAAGCGTTACGGAAGCGCTTATGCCAGGGATGTTAACGTACCTAAAGATACACGCACACACTTTGCACACACAAATACCATCACACACAAACACACACACACACACTTGCACACACACATGTGTATATATATATATATATATATATATATATATATATATATATATCTGTGTGTGTGATGGTGTTTGTGTGTGCAAAGTTCATACACTGTATAAAAACAACTAATCCACTGGTGTATTGCGTAGACGTTTCGGCCTGAGACCTTTCTCAAGGAAAGTAAGGCCCGTCTCTGGGCCAAACACTCTGAATGTACAGTTGTTATTAAGAATTGTATCACCTTATCTACCACAACCTTGTGACAACCAAAAATAATTCTTTCTACGAGTCATACGAATAGTCATATTATATGAAGCCCACAAACATGACATGACTAATAAAAGTTGGGCCCCTCGGTTTCCTTTCTTCTCGTTCACACGCAGTTTTAAGGAACCGGTGCCCCCGCCTCTTCTTATCGTTAACAATCTACGATTAGACAAGCATACGAATAAATAGCGGGTGTCCATCGTTACTTCATTCAAACTTAAATATGCAAATGTCACGTAGCTTGACAGAACTAAGGTAACGTTGTTTACCGCCACTTTGCGATATATATTTCTTTGCATTCCAACTAATAACGTGATTAGCCTTAATTAATTTTTCAACTTCTCAAATGGTATATAATTAGATGAAAAGTGTCAATCAGAAAATTGTGGAGCAGCATGATAAACTCGCAATAAAGCGTTATGTTGCTAAGCACGTGCTACATAAGAGTGTTTTTCCAGACATGAGAGAAGGCCGCGAATAAACGCAAATTGCCTCGAGCGACGAGTCGCGCGGCCATTTTTCGTGTTTTGGTGGGCTCATTTCAAGCTTGGAAAAACACAATAATATATAGCCCATACTGAACAACCGAAAGCTGGATCGCGAGTTTTTCATGCCGCTCTACAATTTTTCTCATTGATGCTTGTCATCACATCATAATATTGGAGAAGCCGATTAGTTAATTGAGAACAAATATGTAAATAGGCGGAAGGGAAGCAACAATGTGAGCGTCTTCAAGCGACAGCGAAAAAACGTTACCTTGGTTTTGTTCAGCTACGTGGCATTTGCATATTCTTGAGGTTTCGCTCATGTTACGAGGGACACTCTATATAATAGGCAACTGCCCATCGGGGTTTGTTGCAGGCCGCACATATTATGATGAAAAATACGTTATTGCTCAAATGTTTACTATATCGAATATACGTTTGTGACGCCCTCTGGGGTTATTAGTTATTAAGCCGTGCAACGGAGATAGGGCAATATTTCAGAGGGTCTCCTCTTAGGTTTTGCGAGATTCCTTTTGATTTCTTTGGCTTTGAAGGAAACGCGATGTTCCATACTTTATACACCGCTAGGTATTTACGAGTTTAGAATCTAGCAGCTTCGAAATTCAATACACTTTAAACAAGGAGGTTCACGTCGCAAACCATGAAAAGTAACACGGAGTGGTTATTTTATTGCTTAAACGTGACAGCCATGCAGCAAAATTTTGGCGAAATTAGAAATTCACCGCGTTCGGAAATAATTAAGTGACCTTTTAGCACCTAAAACAAATAGAAACTATGTAAGTAGCGCTATATTCATTTTTAGTATCTTAGGCCGATAACATTGTTCCATTTCAATGGTTATTTCAGCCTTGTTAAGGCTGCTTACCTAGAGGGGAAATCCATAATTACGTTATATGTCATACGATATTTCTGTTTGGCCTGTTTCGTTTTCTCCAATTGACTAAGGCCGTACGGGTGCGTGCACGAGCTCACCCCCGCTTTCCTCCCCCTCCCCCTACGTCTCTCTATCTTATCTTTCTATTCCCTCTTTCCCGTCCCCCAGAGTAGGGTTGCCATCATCATCATCATCCTGGTGAAGCCCACTGCAGGGCAAAGGCCTCTCCCATACTTCTCCAACTACCCCAGTAGGGTAGCCAGCCAGACGCATTTCTGGTTAACATCCCTGCCTTCTCTCTTTATGTCCTCCTGCTCGTGGTAAAGATGCTTTAAGGTATCGTATACATAACAACGGGCAGCTTATTCGCAAGATAATATTTATACCCGTGGCGGCCGCATTTTAATGGGGGGAAATTCGCAAACACCCGTGTACTTAGATTTAGGTCCACGTTAAGGAATCCCAGGCGGTCGAAATTTCCGGAGTCCTGCACTACGGCGTGCCTCATAATCAGAGAGTGGTTTTGGCACGTAAAACCCCAGAATTTAATTAATTAATAATATTTATTCCTAAGTGAAGTTGCGCACACTCGACATACGCGGCCCTAGTGTTCACCTGACGACGGATTCCAACAACTGAGTATAAAATAAAACGCAGAAGATTCAGCGAGTTGGGATTAATTTCTTGCGTGAGTGCATAAACAGTCGAAACCCGAGTTTCTGTTTATTGAATGTTCGTACAAAGTGATACGGAAGGCTTTATTCGGGCATTGTACAGAAGCTTATGCAATACCGCCGTCGATGCCGTGGATGGATGGATGGATGTTATGAGCGTCCCCTTCGGAACGGGGCGGTGGGTTGCGCCACCAAGCTCTTGCTATTATAGTGCCTAATGTCCTACCTAGGTTAAACAATAAAAAAAAGAACACTATGAATGCCCACAATCAAATTTTCTTATCCCCCATTGCGAACTGTGCTTTTGCACGTCTCCGCTTTTTGTCGTTTCTCTACTTATACTGCTCCAATCGCCTCTTACTCTTACTCTGGGATAGTTTAGTGTATCTGCTACTAATCCGGATGCGCGAAGGTGAGCGCCATCTGCTGATGGTGCAATGAAGCCATCGATGATGTCGCGCGGGTCCTCCGCTGCAATTGCTCGACATAATCGGCTAGACAAGAGCCACGCTGCAGCCACGGTCTCGAAAGGCCGCTGAGGTTCGCAAGAACAGCTTCGCCTTCAAAAAGAAATTCCGGTGTTTATGTGCCTCATCGGCGATCTCATTATGAGGCACGTCTACACATAGGGGGGGGGGGGGGGGAGGCCTCCGGATAAATGGGCCCATTCGAGGTGCACCTAAGTGGAGGTATAGATCTGGAATCAAACTCATTTTTCCCTGTCAGCATGGTTACACAATTTTTTTTTTTAATGCGGCACTCAGCTCTTTGTTTTTACTAATAATTTATTTAGTGCTGTAGACAATGGACTAACAATACCGTGTATATTCTTGGATATTGCGAAGCTCTCGAGTCTGTCTCACAAATTTCTTTTCCTTAAGTTGCGTCATATCGATACTAATATCTTGCGCTGAATGCAATTCTTCCCTTCGGATCGCTTCCGATTTGTATCTGCTAGCGGACATGACTCTTTAATCGCTTTTATGCAGTTTGATGTAGAGCAGGGGTCTGTTTTGGGTCCACTACTGTTTATAATTTTTATTAGCGACCTCCCGAAGTTTGTTACTTTTTAAATAAAACTTTTCGCCGATGACTGCGTTGTTTTCCGCGTCATCCCTAACGCCTATGATCATGCGGCCCTGCAATCCGACCTTACCGCTATATCTTCTTAGTCCTCCGATTCTTTAATGATCCTTAATATCAGTAAATATAGAACCATGTGTGTCTCTCGGACTTCCTCTTGCCCTCTTTCTCTCACTTATACCCTCCATAACACACTATTAGCCACTGTAACATCTTACAGATATCTTGGTATACATATCACCAGTAATCTCTCGTCGAACGTACATATCTAAAACATATTTAATAACGCTCACCGCGAGCTCGGTTTCATACTTGGCAATTTTCCAGTGCGACACGTTAAGTCACAACTTCATAAAACATTGGTACGTCCCAATCTCGAATATGCCTGCTCCATTTGGGACCCGATCAAGCTAATCTAATTAATCTTCTTGAATCACTTCACAATAGGGCCGGCCCTTTCACTTTATCAAGTTATGCTCTTCACGCAAGCATATCATCAATCAAACTGACGATCGGTTTGCCAGACCTTCCAGCACGTAGTAAATGTATGCGCTTATCCCTGTTTCGTAAGGTTTACTACACTAATTCGGTTCTTAAACATGAGTTGTTCCCTCTCCCATCCTACATTTCCCCTCGCATCGATCACCAAATGAAAGTGGAACTACCGCCAAGCAACTCCAACTCTTATTTTCAATCATTTATACCACGCAGTGTCGACGACTCGAACCACCTTCCCGCCTCCATCTCTGCCATCTGCGACGCCACTAAATTCAAGATTGCCAACCACTACATATGTACTCGCCACTCCTCTTTGTAATGCCCTTGGGACTTGAGAGTATGTGAATAAATAAATAAATAAATAAATAAATAAATAAATAAATAAATAAATAAATAAGCGTTACTGCATTTCGTCCCCCATCGAAGTGTTACCGGTGCGACTCTGGTGGAACCTGTTATTCTGTGCTCAGCAGCGCGGCGCTGTAGCTACTAGACTTTCGTGACGGGTTGAATATCGTTATCTTCAACGTCGACTGTGCTTTCAACGCATTTTGAACGTTACTAACAAGACATGTCGCACAAAACAAATATGTGTGCCAGCTATAGAATGCACGGAAATTACGATGTACAAAAGACTGTTTCCGTTCAAAAGCAGCAAACAAATGCAAAAAAGGAAAAAAAATGTGCAGAACGCATCCGTGATGTCTGTTTATATAAGCGAAGCTTTCTTGGATTTCGAGAATGGTGCATTGAAACACGACACGTGGCATACACAATGTGCCGGTCTATTTATTTATGTAATCTAACGCCTTCCCGCAATTGCGCCACAGTGTGTACTAGAGACGAGAGACGTGCAGCGAATTTTTCAGCCTCCATAGTGGACCTCGCAGAGCAATTGAAAGTGTTGTTCAGCTTTAAAGCGCGTTGAAGCACAAGACACTACGTGCTCGACCTTGTAAAAACGTACCACAGCACTATAGTACTATGGTACTATAGTAAAGTGCTGTCGCAGTATTGTACTATTTGTCGGGTATGGTATAAAAATGGTAATAAATGAAAAGACTCCGTCCCGTAGAAATAAGTGTAATGGCAGAGTGCAATGTATTAAAGCCACGTCACATATAGCGACATGGCTTCGATTCGCGCGAGATTTTTTTACTGCTATCGAGGAGGGGGCTTCACGTATCGTCCTGGCTTCGTTGTTGTTTCTGCGCGCTCGTCTGCGTCGAATTGTATATTGTTTATTAAAAAGCGCTTCGCGTGCCGATAAAGCAGTTGCTGTCAGCGATTTGTGGTTCTTTATTCTGTCATTACCTGGAGATTTATTGTGCGCTGTGATCCGGTAGACACGTATAACCAACTAGCCCGCCAGTTCGTCCCGAGTTAATTCCGTGGCATTCGTAAATGCTAATTTAAAGCAATTGAGAACACTTGCATGCGCACTCTACTGACTGCAAAGGCCGCATTGCACGCGCTCACGTTGAACTTCTTCTGTACAATACCCTCGACCCGTCCAACGTTTTCACGAAAAACAATCTAGGTGTCCTACTTCGTTGACCGAGGAAATCGTGCAAAGCTTATACGCGACTTCTAAAATGCAGGAGATCCTGCGTAGGACGAGGATTTCGTAAATAATTAATTTCAAAAAAAATTAACCCAATCATATTGAACTTTCGCCACACCATATAACTAACATGCGTCCTTTTTTTGCCAGACGTATACTCCGTGTAACGTACACTTCTCTCGGCACATTCGCAAACGGCCGCATAACGCTCTTGAGCCTCTGCTCATACATCACCCGCGATACAGTTGCTTTTCTCTTCGAATGGCAATCGTGACTTGCAGGTTTTTTTCTGGACATGGGCAAAACGTGCTATGCGCTTTCTAAATTGCGCTCGTAAAGATGTCGGATGCTTGAATAAGTAACATTCTCCAAAGGCTGAAATTGAGCTGCACAATTCAGGTGCGGCTTATGCGACCCATGATGCGAGCCCTATTTCATGCAAATAATTTTTTACCACTTATGTTTTTTTTAGGGCAGCTGGCAAACTATGTAGGTGTTATATGTAACGCCTTTAAAAATGTAGAAAACGAGGATACAGCAATTTAGTTTATCCTGCAGCAACGCACTAACTCCAAAAATCATTCTACACGTCATCCCTAATATACCCCCGTTCACTCTAATTGTAAACTCCGCGAATAAGTTATTTTCCTCGCGACACCGTGAAAAGGCGCATATGACGCTGCGAGCGCATCAAATCACCCTAAAAAATTGCTTTAATATGTATTAGAAGATTATTAACTCTCAGCAAAATTCAGCGCGGCAGGAACGAGGTATACCGACAGTGGATCAAAAAAAAAAAAAAAACACTTTCGTTGCTACTGCTGTCACGCGTTACATTTACCGCACTAAGTTGTGAAGTTGACTAACAGCAAAACTTCTACGATCTCAGTTATATCAGGAATGAAGTTATACGACCGTCGTCTCGTTGCCTGAACTTTTCGTTCAGCGCTCTGCAAATTATGTGCGTTATACAACTTATTCCTTTTTTTGCGTTCTTAAAGAAAGCGATTCCACATAAAAGGGCTCTTTTGAGCACCACGTGACTAGATTGCCACAAACTCGAGATAAATGAGCCATAAACAGCGTAGAGGTAGTCCGCAGCTATACGGGCAATCTGAAACTCGTCTGCTAGCGCGAGACGATAGCGCACTCGCTTAGCCTACGAGCCGCTAGACCGGAAAGCGGTAGAGACGGGGCGCTGATGACTCAAGGTGGAGCTGAACCAAGTGGTGCCGCAACGTTATCCATGTTGGTTGTCACAGCGAAAGATGATCCCACTAACATGATGCCATTGATTGCTATACCGCGGTTCATTCTCAGATTCCTCATATCGGCACATGTGTGTTTGTCAAATGTTACGACGGTGACCTATGAGTGAGTGAAGAAACTTTATTGCAGGTCCGGCGAGTACGTGAACTCGTCGCGCACCCGGCTATTCCCACGTCGGGACCGGCAGTTCTAGCCCACCGGCCTGGTCGCGGGCACGCCGGACGGCCACGATTTGCTTTTCTAGAGCGGGGCTATGCAGAAGCGAGTCCCACTCCTCCTTGTTGAACCTGGAATATGTCGACCCGCACTTCCAGAGCATGTGCGCTAGAGTGGAGGTCTGCCCGAAGGACGGGCAGGCTTCGTCGCGATACACGTCGTGGTAAGCCTTGTGGAGAGCGGACAGACACGGACAGACGACGTGCTGGTCTGTAGAAGTCTAAGCGGAATGGCTTGCACCCTGTTCAACTTGGAGTGAGTGGGCGGAAAGATCCATGTAGACTTGTATAAATATTAAATAGTAGCGGCAGCGTTCCTGTGACCGTACAGAGGAGGGGAGTCAGCGCTCCTTATAGAGGAAGCCCGGTCGGTGAGGTCACGCGCAGCCTCGTGAGCAGACTCATTGAGGTTTGGGGGAGCAGCCTCGACCGACCGCACGTGAGCCGGAAAACAGTGAATTGCATGATGTGTGAGAGCATATGGAATAGAGCCGCTAAGAAGACGAGCAGCTTGCTTGGCGATGCAACCCTTCTGAAAAGCCCTAACTGCCGTTGTGGAATCACTATAGATCTCGGACCCACGACCGTCTAGCAGGGCGAGGTCGATGGCGGCTTGCTCGGCGACTCCGAGGTCTGAAGTGCGAATCGAGGCGCTATTGGAAATCTTGCCGCTGGAGTCGACCACAACGACGGCAAAGGTCTTCCTGTCACTGTACTCCGTGGCGTCAACAAAGCTTGCTCTAATGTCCTGTTGCTTGATCTTTCTGAGGATGGCTGCTGCTCTGGCCTTGCGTCTGCCCTCGTTGTGGACGGGATGGACGTTTCGGGGCACAGGGGCCACTACGAACTTGTCTCGAATGCACCTAGGAATTGGGGTACTGACCATCGGGAATCCCGCAGAGTGGTAACCCAGCTCTTCGAGGATGCGTTTACCTGCCGCGGTGGCGGTCAGGCGAGTGAGTTGCGCGCGTTCTTGAGCTTCTGCAACCTCCTCGGTGGTGTTATGTACCCCTAGCTTCAAGAGATCCTCGGTATGGGTCCTGATGGGTAGCCCAAGAGCCCTCTTGACTACATTGGAGATGAGAGCGTTCCCTGTGGTCTTCAATTATCGCTGTCTTGCGTTAACTGACACCATCTTGGCATGTATGCAATTTGCGTAATTTCACCATACAGTACCTAGTTTTCTGCCATTTTCGACTGCGCTTCCCTTCCCTTGGCGTGAACCCATCGTGTAACTTCCGTAAGAACAGCGATTATAGGCCTGCATACGCATTACATGGCCTACGCAACTCCATTTCATCCTCTCAATCTCTATACATGGTATTCCGTGCGCCCATTTGCTATCTAATCCACACTGCTATCACCCCGTCTCCTAATGTAACGCCTTTAACATTTCGTTGTATGACTGCCTGTGCGACCCTTAGCTTATTCTATAAGTTGTTTCTTAGCCTTAAAGTTTTTCCACCTGTTAAGCAGTGGCTGAATGTTTCGATGCTATGCTTCCCTTGGGGATAGTGGTAAGTGGCCGTTCATGAATTGGCAATGTGCGGAGTATGTACTCCCACTCATTCTCAATCTTCTGTAGATTTATTCGTTTTGTCATTACTCCTTCTTTATTAAATTATATAGATGTGCCATCAGGGCACACAGGGTGTTACAGTGGACGCGTTTACATAGTCTGAAGCACATGGCAGGAGCTGCGTAGTGAGAAGCTAGATAGAAGTAAATTCTAGGTTCGGAATACTAAACTAGGGGCATCATATTTTGCATGTTTCTACATGTTGACTTTAGGAAGAGGCATAAGTATGCCCTTCGAGGCTAGACATAAAAAAAATTTGCGTGCCAAATAGGAAGGGCGACTAGTACTAGCAATTGTTACCCGCTGAAAAGCGCTGACCGAAGAAAGATAAAGAAGTGAACTGACGACGGGCGGTACTCCGGCGCCATCTCGTAGCGATCGTCGCAAAACACATCCTGCGTGGCACTATGCTTTTTTTTTTTCTCACGCTGTCGCCATACCCTCCTCCTCCGCTTTCCTCCTCGCGCTCCCTTCGCTATCACCACCTTCCATTCCGCGCTACTCTCCGCGTTGCTTCTTTAACCTTCGCGGTTGTGTTCGTTCGCTCGGTTACGCCGCCGACACCGCCCATGCCGACGCTTGCCGCAGGAAAGGGCGCCCAAGAGATACGCTCTACAAATTATAAGGGTTTCAGTTGCATTCAGCTCGCCACAGACACCCGATTTTACATAAAGATAACCTAACTTCGCTCGGCAGTTTCCGCTTAACCCATACTCATTTTCTTTCGCATCCTTGCCTCACTCGCAGCACAGTTATATGAAAACGACAGACAAGCGCCATATGCAGGAGAATAAAAAGGTTCGGTAGATGTGCCTCCTACAATGAGAATTTTGCGACGCTGTATGAAAACGTAAGGGAAGCCCCACCCCTCTTTTTTATTTAGTGGCAAGAGCATCGTGTGACAAAATTGTTTCTGTTTACCTCCTGAGACGACCGCAGAAGAAATTCAGAATAAGTCAGAAAAAAATATAGGAAAACTAGTACAGTACGAAATTCATGGATTGCATTATAGATATGAGAACATAAGGTAAGTTAAACGCAGGTGTACTTAAGTGTCAGGAATAATTATAATTAATCAGAAATCACTGATTATCGCTCACCAAAGCACAAAATGGTAGATTTAGAGACCCGCTGCGTGAGCAAGATTTTGGCGCAATTTTTAGAAACCTGTAAGTAGAAAGGGGAAAGAAGCACGTCACTAATGAGGTCACTCAAAAGTCGGTAGCATGATATTTGACCGGCTAAATAATAAAAAACACTTGCCTCGCAGTTCGGTTCGGGGTTTGCATTCGCCTAATGTTAACCTAAAGAACACCAATGGGGAGCTGCGAGTGTCACTAAGAGACACCTAAGTCAGAGATTAGGATCGCCTACCAGTCTTTTTCCAGGCACTTTCCCCCTTTAACCAACACCCCATTTTTTCCTGAGGTATTCTAGATTAGGGTGAACAGATTTGTCGAACATCCTCCCACAGACATTAAATCACATTTTGCGGAAAAATGCTGTAGATTTAATTTGCATCCAATTTGCGAATATACGTGGAAAAAAGTGCTACAGTCAATTTCGTTTTTCCTTTCTTCATTTAGTATTCTCTGCTCCCAATCGCTTGTTTATTTTGCTTTACTGAATAGCTTGATTTCAAAAAAGGGGAGTGGGGAACGTAGTTGCAAGAGAAGCTGAAAGGGCCATGCAAAAGCCGTCATCGCTCTTACGCTTTTGTACGCTTGCCTTTTCGAAACAGGATTTTTTTCCAATAGACACAGGTCTTTGTCGTTATAATAGTGAATTCCAATGGTAGATTCGAAGCACTTCCGATAGTAGCTTTCCTCCCCGTTTCGGAACACGTTTATTCCACTGGAAGATTGAGAGTGCCTCCCGTATCTTTCATTCGCGGATTGGGAGCAGCTCTACGACTAGATCCACTCCACGGAGCAGTACTCTATACTGCGCAAGAATCGAACGAGTCAACTGGAAGTCGCTTGATGTCAGGCCACCCGTAGCCAACGTACCGCTATGGCACTCTAGCCCGTGAACGTGAATCGCGGTCTCTCGGAAGCAATGAGTGGTGCTTTGCATCGTCAACCTGCGCTTTTACTGCTTGCGGCGGGGGATGACTCATCCTGCTCACGTTGCGAATCAACCTGCGAGAGACTCATGCAACGAAGAAGCTTCGGAAGCTGGTGTATTGAAGCAAGCTTTCGACATCATGTTTCGGCCCAGAGACCAAAATTGCGCGTTTCATAAACGATGTCGTTCGCCAGTGTTCCGATGAAGAGCTAACGACGGCTCCTGTTAGGAAGCTAACGTTTTAACAGCCTTTATTTCTCTTGATGAAACGCTGTTCCGAAGGCACGTGAAGGGTGTCTCTGCGTGTTGCCACGGAACTCATCGTGGACTTCGCTGCGTCTACGACGTTTCCGATACACAATCGCCGCGGACAAGAGAAGCAGACTTACATGCGTTGTGACATCCATTAGAACGCAGGAGGCTAAAAAAAGAAGCACGAAACTTCTAAACACAACGCGCAGGCGAGTTCAAGCCAAAAAAGGCCGGAAACGACTAAAAACGCACGGAATACTGGGCGCTTCCGGAAGTGGATGTGCGCTAGCTCCCCCTCCCAATTGCTCTGGCGGCGGTGCCTTTGTTTCAATCGCAGGTTTCATTCTGTAGCACTCCACTGTAACATAGTGATCAAGCCTAGAGTCCATCAGTCACTCCGAATCTACCATTGAAATTCACTGTAAGTGTTGCATGGGCTAACATAGGATCGGTATGCGGGAACCAAGAAGGATGGGTGGGCTTCAAAGAATCGGTTTCTGTGTGTTACGCCGCGAAACAAAGCGACGGCGTGGAGAAAGAACAAGGTCACTTGTTTAAAAAACGATGTTGTGGGTGGAATAAGCAATGCAGGAAAGACACGCGCTCCAAAAGTCAGCTACAGAATAGACAAGGACAACGAGGCAAAGATCAAAGGATGCATATTTTACGAAACACGTGTTATTCTATCAGTCCATTTTTTTTCCTTTTTGCCTGGCACGCATAGACAGAAGTGTAAAAGAAATTGAAGAGAGAACGACGCGGTTGTGTAGATGGTACAGGAAACTTGCAATAGTCGTGTTCACACAATAAAGTGAACTTTTGCTACGTTGTATGCGCACTCTCCTCGTGTTTGCGATGGCTTTTTGCGAATGCATGGGTCGTTTCATCCTTTGTGAATGTTGCACGTGGAACTACAGTTTCGGCTTTACTTCTGCCTTCTTTTTTTTTTTTCACGCGTTAGAAAGTGCGCTAAGGGAAAACACCTGCGTCTGTGGCATGGCATCGTAAAATGCGGAATTATCCACATCCCACGCGCGACTGTATACGCAGCTTCATTGGCTTCGGCTTACGAGCCGTCTCATGCAGTTTTGCCGCGAAGAGGTCGTCAGGGAATTTTAGGCTTTGCGCGCCCAGAGTTAGGGAACGCAAATGGTCGGGTCCACAAGAGAATGCAAAAAGGTGCATAAAAGAATCTAAAAGGAGTTTCAAAGATTAAGATAAGCAAGCAAGCCCTGGCGCTTCGGGTTCGCAAAATCTAAAACTCCCGGTTACCACCACACAGAAGCACTTGAAAACGTGCAATCTTAAATACACACGCCTAAGTGTAAAAGAGACGTTTGTCAAGAGAAGCAAGTTAGTGCAAACAGGTTTAAATCTGAAGAACGTAGCTGTCGTAGAATGCTCAAACTCGGGGGAAAAGTTAGCAGGTTAAGGAGGTAATAGGTGCCGCAGTGGACCAGTACCAATGACATTGTGTGGCTGAGCTAGCACATGCTGGTTAGAAATTCACGCTCATGGTAGCCGCGTTCCGATGAGGGCGGATACAACAACACTCGTGTATCATGTATGTTTTACGAGATTGTTAAAGAACCTTAACTGGGAAAGGGGGAGAGCAGGGGAGGGGGCAACAATAAACGGCAGCGTTGCACTTCCGCGTCTTTACAAGCCAATTGTGAAGCTTGGAGATGGCAAAATCTAGAGTTTAATTTTAATTTGCGGAGGCGAGGCATGCACAAAGTTAGCGAGCTTACACGCATGAGTGATGTGCGCTGTGGAGAAGTACATAAATTTTGGCCAATGAAATATATTCTTGGAGCGCATAGTCTAGCAGAAATTCAGAAATAGGCATGAAGTTGGGCAGGCCACGTTATCAGCAGGGCTAATAATCAATGGTCTATTAAAATCGTAGAATGGGCGCCAAGGAGAAGGGAAGCGGCGCGGCTTTCGGCAGAGAAATATGTGGTGTAGTGACATCAGGAAATTTGCAGGCATGAGGGGATGTCAGCTGGCGCAAGACACAGGTAATTACAGACCGCTCCGGGAGTCTTTCGTTCTGCAGTGGACATAAGATCGGCTGCTGAAGATAAACGCACTATTTTGCGCTAGATGTAAGGTAGTAATTGTACAAGGTGACGCGAGTGTGTTGATTTCTATAAATGTGTCTTGTATTTAGCATGTTGGAATGAAAAAAAAGAGAGATTTCATTATGATGCAAATTTTAACCAATGTGATATATTGTTTTATTAAACCAAAGGGGAACAGAGGACCAAACGGTCGCAGAACGGTTCAATTGATTGGGTGATTGTGTGCTATTAAAAATCTCGACAGAACTTGCTGCAGCTTATTTTACATGTATTATCTAAGAAGTCGTAGTAGTAGTAGTAGTAGTAGTAGTAGTAGTAGTAGTAGTAGTAGTAGTAGTAGTAGTAGTAGTAGCAGTGGTGGTAGTAGTAGTAGTAGTAGTAGTAGTAGTAGTAGTAGTAGTAGTAGTAGTAGAAAAAATTATTTGTTATTTTGTAATGAAGTCCCAGAGTGTGAAATCTTCAGTCTAGAGCCCCATTTGCTGCTGCTATCCGGCTGGCCCGGTCAATCAGGTATCACTGGTCGTCCAAGGCTCTGCTGGAAAGACCGTCTTCCCACTGGGATGGGGAGGCGTTGGGTATTCTACGAAGGTCGGGTGATTTGGAGCATTCCCACGTAGAATGGTAGAGGTTTGAGCGTCCTTCACAGAAAGGACATTCGTCGGGACACTGGGTAGGGTAAAAAAGTGTGGCGGAGAAGAAGGCGGGGGAACGTACTAGTTTGGAGCTGGCGCCAAACGGCTGCATCTGCATGGTTTAGTTCCACGTGTGGTAGAGGAAATGTGTAAATATGGCATGAAGAGATGAGCACACGAGCACATACGCGGCTACATAGACATTATGATGAGAACCTGTGTGTAGCGAACGCGACAAGACATTTTCTACGATGCGCACCTAAGTGTCCAGATGAATAAAACAAGCAATTTAAGAACGCTCTGGAATCTAAAAAGTAAAAAAAAATGTAACAAATGTAGGAATACCAGCACAACAACAGAGAAGCAGTAAGTACAAGATATCACAGGTACCTGATCAGGTACCTGGGATATACAGGTACCTGATCATCATTTTTAACTCTGACAGCAGTTTTAAAATTTCGCGGTAGCAGATAGCACAATTCCATTCCTTGAGCTCTGGAGTTGGAATATTCTGAGTTGGACATTACTTTCAGGAAAAATCGAATCACATATTCCACTAATTACCTTAAATTTACTAAATAACTTCGTCATTATTCCCTTACTGCACAGATTGTAATTTACTAATTGACCCGCCGTGGTTGCTCAGTGGCTATGGTGTTGGGCTGCTGAGCACGAGGTCGCGGGATCGAATCCCGGCCACAGCGGCCGCATTTCGATGGGGGCGAAATGCGAAAACACCCGTGTACTTAGATTTAGGTGCACATTAAAGATCCCCAGGTGGTCCAAATTTCCGGAGTCCCCCACTACGGCGTTCCTCATAATCAGAAAGTGGTTTTGGCACGTAAAACCCCATAATTTAATTTTAATTTAATTTACTAATTATAGCCGGTGAGTTTGCAAGGCATATCCATTAGAATAAATTTTCAAAATGACACCAGTTTCGACGAATTGTGTGACGAAGTACACGGGCGTGCACGATTACTTCTGTGCTTCAAGGCATAAAAGAGCAATTTGTGAAAAATCTACTTTGAACAACAGTGCATTTTTACATCGAGTTTATGGCGCACATCTCGAAACATACGCAATCCTCAAAATTTGTTCCTATGAATATGCTTCGCAAACTTACCTGTTAAAATTCGTAAATTGGAATATGTGCCGAGAAGTACATCATTAGGAAGATAATAAGTGAATTTTCCTCAGTCAGTTGATTATGTGTCTCGATTTCTCGTGGAAGTAATGTCCGCCATTTTCAATGTTCCAGCTTAAGAAATATAATTATGCTATCTTTCCCAGCTGATCTTTAAATATTTTGTAAAACTTAATAATGATCACCCCATATTTACTGAGTAAAAAAATATGCATAAGTAAACAAACTAGAAAAGGTAAAAATAACTGAAAATAAACACCAGAGGAAGTAATGATCCATAGACAGAAAGGATGTCATCTCGGTTAAGTATAACTCATCAAACCTGTCAGTGCTCCATTTAACGCGTTTCGATAATCCCACGTGCCAAGCACTTCTGCTACAGTAAAAGGATGATTATGAGACCTATTCCGCGTTGGTATTGAAGAACACTTTCGTAATTAACAAAGAAGGCTATTCACAAGAATATGTTACGTTTGTTGCGGGGAGCTGTTCTTTTCTGAAAGGTACATGGCTGAACGTGCCACTTTTTTTACTTCCAAACAAACAAGAGTATCTGTGAGTTCATTTGGCAATAAGAACTTTGTTAGACGAGATGTTTGTTATATTTGTTAGAGTAAGAAAATGCAGGATATGTAATTATGCCGCCTCAGGTAGCGCGGGGGATACACTTCAGATGTGCCTGTAGGGACATGGTGCTAATTTCAGCATAGTTATTTAAGGAAATGTCTGTTCTTGAGCCAGATGTCCAATATTGGCAATTCGTTTACCTAGAGTAATTGCGTGTTTCGAGTAAATCATAACTTTCAGAAATAAATGCAACTAAATGACTATCGTCAATCATAGAATATAAATTTTCCTGTGCTATTCATAATGGAGGGGCAACCTTAGTGATTTTTTTTTTAAATTCTCGTCTCAAGAAACAGCAGAAGTGATCATGACGTAGAAGTAAAACAAGGCATGCTATAAATGAAATGACTGATGACCTCTTGTGAGATCGCTAAACGCATTGTTCTTTTCAGCTTCCCGAATCATGAATTTTACATTACAGCCACATGTACCACCATATCGTAATTCACGACGATATCGTTTGACCTACGCGAAAGGTTTAGGCTGAGCTAGTTCACTTTTGTACAGCATGTCTCCTGTCCGGTCGTTTGCATTCATGTGCATTCATGGGGCAGCTCGCTAAAGCGTTGACATGAAACACGTTCAGCGAAGACGGCCCATATCCAGTGCATTTGTTGCGCCGCCTGATAATGCGTTTGGCTGCTGTCCCTGAGGAGGCCTTGTGACTTGGGCCCGATTTCCCAAAGCATTCAAGAAGTTTGAGAGATCGCTTTCGTTACTGTAGGGCGCTACATTGCGCCAGGGCAAATACACAGTGACCCAAGTTGGCACCAAAGAGGTTCATTGAAAACCAGCACAGACCGGTTGGCGCACACCCAGTGTTCTAAGTCGGCATTTCATTGAAAAGCGGTACATATCGAGTCCCGCATCTACAGTGACCCAAGTATGCGTGAAAGAGGTTGGTTTAAGATCGGCAACATAGGTGCATTGTGTCAAATACTGAGAGACTCAAGCTGGTCCGATGGTTGGCTTGGAACCCTGTTCCCCCAACAAAAGCAGCCCCCGATGCTCTAACCACGACTACGCAGTGACATAAGTTGGCGGAAGAACGGTTAGATACATACATATAAACACATTTAGTCACCGGAAAGTGATTGGAGTACACTAGATATGATGACGCATTAAAAAAGCTGTTACTGCGTAACTGCTAGGCAATATTTTACTCCTGGTATGCAGCTCACAGTACAACAGCGGCCCTGCCCTGCGGAATCTGACTTGCGCGCACACATTACTTCCTCAAGATCTTGCATTTTTATGACCACCTAAGTTATACAAACGCCGGTAAAGAAATAAAGAACCTCGCTTTAATTTCTCGCGTTTTCAGGAAATTACGGATGAAGTAACACGGACAGTTGTCGAAAAATTTATGCTTCTATAGACTGTTTACTAAAAATACAGCTCAAACACCTAAATCAACATTGAAATTCATCGGGCAGTCTATCGCACTCAATTTGACCTTTGCGTCCAATACGTAAGAACAAAGAAAACTTTCGCGTGTCGCAAGCAAGTAAAACTAATAGTTCGGTCAAACGCCGAGAGGAAAGTGTGGAAAGGATAAACGCCGATGGCTTGCGAGAGAAAGATAAGGGACAGCCTTTTTATGTTTTAAATGTGGATGAGGGTAAAGCAGAGTTATAACTGATGCCTCCGGCGCATAACAGCGTTTTTTGGATATCTTCTCTTTTCGTTCTCATGGGCTCTGTGCCGGGCATATCCTACGGCAACGCAAGCAGTTATTTTCATCTTTTTTTTCAGTACTGGCTCTATCCTTCTGAAACGAGCTTGATCTCTTTTAATGCGTCCAAGTTTCCATACTATTCACAACCAATACGGGCATGGCACAAAAATAATATGTGCTTATATTATTTATAAGCACAGTACAGTATTCTAAAATCATTGGCGGTGCCATTCAAGAAAGAGTAAAAAAAAAAAAAAGGAAGTGCGCTTTGTAGAAACTTGGGTATTTTTATTTTTGTGGCCTCCAAAACTTGATGCTCTTAGTTCCATGTAGCTACTTGCTTGCTTTGCACCGAAAACGCCCATTATTAGAAAAATATACCAACTCCTCTACTCGTTTTGAGCAGAAATGAAGACAATAAAACATGAGGCAGCTACCAAGGTTTTAACAGGAATTCGGTAAAGCACTCATAAATAATAAGAAAGGCGCTACAGTCTCATTAGCGGAGGAAATAGCCTTCATTGAACGGATTTTCCCTCCTCCTCCTCTTATACTGCACCGTCAGGAAGAAGCAAATCATTCTATTAATAAATCAATTCATCAATCAATCAATTTCCGCCCTCCTGCTGTGACCTTGGCCAATCAAACACAAAAGCCAAGACACTTTTTTAAATTGTTAGCTTGATTCTCGCTTTTTCTCACTTGGTTTAAACAACGTATTTGAATTACGGGAAAGTCTACTCTCGAAAGTTGCATTGGTTGACTAAGTCCTAGTTGCGGCCGAGCTTGAGTCACTAAAGTATAGCGATTCCTTTCGCTCGATTTTTCTCCTTTCTTGTCATCCCCCTCGCAGAACCAGCCGATGCCGGCGATAATGAAAAATGAAATAGATTCAACATAAATTAATTTATTATATCTGTCTTACTCTCTGAAACTCCAGTTATATTTTGTAGCTGTCTAAGTGTCCGTTTCTCTTTTCCGCCGGACGAAGGAAATCAGTAACATGTCGCGGTCCTTCCATCAAGGATGCTAAAATATCGCAATGAAGTGTAGATATGCCTAAATCAAGAAGCAGAAAAAAAGACATTTTACGTGCGCTCCACCCAATTCTGTCTGCCACCAGCGCTGAAGCACGCAGCCCGGCAACCAAGCTTCAGTTGGGCATGCTTCGATTCTGCGTCAGCAAATTCACCGCTCATTTCAAGACACGTCTGTCTAGCGTTTGGCATGACTGGGCCCCGACGCGTTAGAACCTAGTCACGCATCTCCTCGTCAGAACCGCCACCACCTAGACAGCATAAGGCATGTTCCCTCCGATCCATAGGGTCACGCTACCTGGCCGAACTGCCATAGAATATAATGGGGATGCTCCCGAGCAAGCCGAGGTGACTTGGGCGTCACTTGTTTCGTCACGCCAGCCTTGGCAGTGGGAATTTCGGGCCGAATAGCGTAACTTCATGGATCGGAGTGAACAGGCATTGCGCTATCTAGGTGGTGTTGTCAGCACCTGAGCTGGAGTTTGGCCGGGCCAGCCGAGTGTTATAAGCGATGATACAGGCACGGGACTATGATTTTGAAGACAGTGTCTTATTTAGCGAGTTCGTGTCGATCTGGGGCTTGTGGGATGACGGTATCCGGCTAGTACTTTCTGACCCCTTTCGTCAAAAGACGGCAATTTTAGCCCTTCTAGTAGACGCAGGGAAACAAAGGAGAGAAAAGAAGGGAAAAAATGGAGTAAACATTCAGGTTAAAAGAAGGAAAAAGGTCCACCAAGTAAGCGTATAATGCTATGTACGAAGCAATAATGATGCGTATTTAACGCAAGAAACGTCAAAGTTAGATCCAGATGCGCTTGCTCAAACTACGTGCGCGCAAAACCGGAACCAAATGTTTTGGTTTACTGAAGAAAAATACAGACCAATCAGACAGATACCGCAGTTTAAAATATATGGGGTGATCCCAGAGGAAGTGCACATAGAAATAACGAACCACATAGTACATTAATGCGCCCATGACGACCTTGTCTTCTGGGGCCTCTGTTGGCTAGCCTTTACGATATTTATAAACGACACTTTAGATATAATTTGCTTTTTTCAAGGTATCATGCCATTTCTTGGCCTCCGTATAGCATTATGCCATCATATTCTATAGGACTCTCAAACGGTTGTATCCCCTCCTTGCCAGTGCTGGTTTCCTACAGTGTACCAACTCAAGGGCTCACGTTCACAAAGTGAATAGAGGAATTTGTAAAAGGAGGAGCTTACCAAGCATTAGAGCGTACCTAATATTACCAGAAAAAGTTGGCCAATGAATAAGAGTTCTAACGATGAATAATTCTTGTGATTTTGTCCGAGTGTATAAAAACTTGAGTATTGCAAACACACACCACTTAAAATGCCACAGATATGTCACTATAGCAAGCAATTTCGATTGCAGATTTGGCTTTTGCAGCTAGACTTGCCGCTTATCTTTGTGAATAGTTACTTAAAGTCGCACTTATGAAATACATAGCGGAACTGTCATAGGAGACGTATACATCGCAGTGTACGAGATAGAATGGATACATCGTGCCTTAAACGACAGTCGCTCTCTACTAATCTCAATTCGTGCTTTTGCTTTATCGTTTATGTAGAAAGGTCATTCAGACCTCGTGCCTCCGTCTGCCGGCATCGTGGTGACATCCGGTCCTCAGCCACCATTCGAAATATCATCAGAAACGAAAAGCTAGCAGAAGAAAAGATTGTGAGTGTTGCCAAGACTCGTTCTTCGCGATCGTGCCCTGGGGAACGCTTTCTAGTACAGCTACATTTCTTGGCAGACTGGTCTGCGGGAGCGGGAGCCAGTCTGTGCACGCCCTCGTGCGTCTATTGTTCCGAAAAGCTTTCTTTCGGCTCGATGATGCCCGCTACTGGAGAGTCTGTCTAACAACAAAACCCTCCACATGCCGAGTTCTGCATTCTTCGAACATGCCGAAAACTCGTCCCACTTTTGACTGGGCCGCGACCGGGACTACGACAGGAGCGTTCGCGCGCTCAACTCGCGCAAAAATAAAGCAGCGGGGTCTAAAATAAATTTTTTTCGTGTTTACCTCTTTTTTTTCTCCTTCTTTCCGAGGGAAGCTCCCATCGGCGACGCATGAATGGTGCCCGACGATGCGTGGCAGAACGTAAGCACCAGAAGCTAATGTCCCGTGTCCCACACAGTTATGAATACAGTATTGTGACAGCGTTGGCCCACGGGAGCTATCGATGCGAGTTACTGAAGCGAGGGGACGCCGGGTCCGTAACACAACAAGAAAAATAACAAACGGCGAATTTCACAACGCAGGAAAAGAAAACAACCAGGGCCCTCGATAAGAGGAGCTGCGCACGCTTGGGGACAGTGGTATCCAAGCAGTTGTTACATTTATTGCGCCATTGACAACCGCGTGCAATGCGGCGTTCTTGCACCGAGCCTAATTGCAGATGGGACACATTTTGAAGCATCCTAAGGTAGGGCCTCTGTGCAATAAAGCGGTGGCTAAAACATGGCGGCAGATTTGCTCTCCTATGTTCCGTAATGCCTGAAAGGTGAGAATGTTCGTCTATCAGTTTCGTAGTATGGCAAGCGTAAAGTGCGTTAACTTTCGTCTGCCTCAAATGGACAGACGCTGCTCAGTGCTGCTGGCAGGCATACGAACCCGGGATTGCTACGAGTGAGTGTATGTATACGATAATTTTAGTGATTTTTCCGGTTTTGTGCTAAGCATAGCGAACCTTCCCCGTCAGCAAGACTGAATTTCACTTTGATAATTGATTCGGACGTCCTAAATAATCTAGTGGTCTTTAAATAGCCTTGATTTTCGCTTCGTTGCTATTTCAACGCCCAGCCCAGATATGAGAGGGTTAAAATTAATTCTGGCAGTCTCTAGCTATTAAACGAAATAAAGAATGCTTTCCGTCACGGAGCTTACACGTAAGCTTTGATCACCAGCGTGAACTCGGGTTTTTGCCCCTTCCCTTGTTGGCGTAAAATGAAAAATCGCAACAGGAAAAACCCATTAAACGGCACTTTCAATTTGCCTACATACTGCAATGTATACGAACATTAAAAATGTGGGATAAGCTGCCCTGGAAATTGAGACAGCAAGAAACTTTAGGTATATAAAAAATAGACACGGCTTCTTACACCTTTGTTGTAGTTGTATTATAATGATAATTAATTTTTGCTCACCTGACCTGCCTGATGCATTTTTCACACGAACGGTTACTAGCAAATATAGGGTGTCCGTCAAGTTAGTTTGTATCTATTTCTTGCAAGTTGCCGATAAAAATTGAATTATTCATTGGTTGAGGGAAAATTAATGGTGATCAAGAACCTAACAGTATTCAATGAAAAATGTCTTGAGGGGTTAGTTGGTTCATCCTAATGACCGACTGCTATTTCAGCAAAGTCAGGAAACAGTATTTCCAATGATGGCATCAAGAATGATTGCTTGCATTCATTCAAAATGTACTTGCAGTTCAGAACTGACATAAAGCAGTGTATAGCAAAAAAAATGTGAGGACATTCAGCTTAGTTTCTATAGCAACCTGGGCAGTGGATATTGTTAGCTGTTTTTATGACAGCCTATGATGTAGTTCGAGTGACTTCCGTGCGACAATATGTAAACTCCCCTGTGCATATATTTATGTATGTGGGAGCGCTGCGGTATGCTGTACCTGTCGGCAGGGGTACACAAAGTTTCTTCCTAAGTAATATGTAGTTAATACGCTTGGCAACTTCACGTAACCTATTTGCGTTAGACTCTACCAATTGCAGAAAGTAATACTGCACTTTCATACTGCATGGGATACCGCCTAACAACGCGGATTAAGTATTTCGACAAGCATCGACATCGCACATTTCGCACCCAAGCTTATTAGTCGTTTTGCTTCGGCGAGTTAGCGTAATATATGGAGAAACAATTATGCATGCCCTACGGTTTCGCGAAGCTCAATTACCAAAAATTACGTTACAGCGAAATAAAATTGCCTTCGCAACATTAATAATCTGTAAATGTTACTTCTAATTTTCAGACAGGAAAACATGAATCTGTGCTTCAGTGCACCATTTCGCTAATACGTCCATTTTTCTTACGGTAAACACTTTTGCTTTTTTTTAAGCCGTCATTCCCTGTCTGCACTAAGGGATTAAACCACGTGAAGTTCGATATTTTAACACGATAGGCGCTTCCAGCATTGTAGGTCTTCACGCCGATATCGGGTCGATGTATACATGAAATTCTAGCGTCCGCTGACCCCGTTTCCTCGAGTTTTGTTTTTTAGGCCGTTCGTACCTACTTAATCCTAGAAGGAAAAAGAAACGGGAAGTACTAAAAAAGTAATTTTGCTTATGTACGGGTTTTTTCCCTCTACTTTTATTGCGACAAGAAAATGAACGAGATAAAGTCACGTATTTTATAGATTTTTTCATTGCTGGAAACCAATCAAGTACCCTTCATTTTGCGCCGAATTAATATCAGGACTTTCCAGAGTTCGCTGCGGAGCTTAAATACAACCTTTTCATTACAATGGCCGCGTACTTACTCTCAGAAGGAAACGATCTATAACCGATGTTTGAATTAAAAAAGAATTGCAGGATTACAGGACCTGGGGGTAACCGCTAGCTCGACGTCACAAGAAATGGAAAGCGCCTGCTGGAAAAGACAGGAAAGGAACACAGAGGCATGTTTTATTAAAACGGCTGGATATAGTTAAGAAGGAAAAGGTTACATTCGGGCGTCGTGGGCCCCGTGGGTGTGATTTGGTGTGCGTGAGCACATTGTGCAGATGGAAGACGATTGCCTGTTTCCGTAGAGAGCGCTGCTCAGCGAGACCAGGCCCATAGAGCCTTGCTAACTTTCATGCAGAAAACTGATTTGGCCTCCCGTTTATAGACATTTTTTCCGTGTTCCTACTTTCTTTTGTCCCTGTCTCTGTTATTTGTTTATTTCCTATTTCTTTTCCTATTTCTATGTTTCCTGTCTTCATCTCCTCTTCTCCTCTTTTCATTCCCTTCTCCCTAAAGAGTAGGCAGGCGTTGTGCCTCTCGGTGGCAGTTCACAGCTTGCCACCTCCATGTTTTCTTTGTGTACTTGAACGTTTCCATAAGTAATAATATTAATATTATTATTAACAATAATGAACGGCAATAAGAAGTTTCTACGGTTTGCGAAGCTTGTGTTTTCAACAAGTAATGCAATAAAATTAAGCTCTTCTTGCAAAGGAAATTTCTAGCTAGCTATTAACACATTTTCTATGAACACATTCCCTGTGAACACGTTCCCTATGAACACGTTCCCTAGCTATGAACACATTCTGCCGATCGGTAATGCCACAATTACTGAGGAAGATGTATTAGCACTTATGCTTCACCTCGACGCTAAAAAATCGCCCGGAGTTGATGGAATCCCGAATGTGTTTCTTTCCCGGTACGCAGAATTGTGTTCAAATTATTTAACCTTAATATTTGAGAAATCACTGTCATGCGCGGAAATTCCAACCGACTGGAAGTACCCGAAAGTCATCCCCATACCAAAAACAGTAAATCCGTCTCTCCTCACATCATACATGCATAGCACATGTGCAAGAACCCTCGAACACATAATTTTCAAGCACATTTCTGCCTTTCTTGCAGAATACGCAATAATTGGCGCAAGACAACATGGTTTTTCTACCATAACTCACCTCGTAGAAACAGTTCACGACTTAGGGACAGCTTTAGATAGACAAGGCCAAATAGATTTAATATTTCTCGATCTTGAAAAAGCATTTGACCGCGTCACTCACTCCAAACTACTTCTTAAACTTAAACGTATTTTAAAGAACGACACCTTTTTTGACTGGATTAAAGCATACCTTTCATTACGGAAATAAAGTGCACAGGACAACGATGCAGCTTCAACACCCGCAACTGTAGACTCAGGCTTGCCACAGGGATCAGTGTTAGGGCCGCTCCTCTTTCTTATCTTTATCAACGACGTCATCAGTAACATACGCGTCAAGATAAAGCTTTTTGCAGATGACTGCATTTTGTACAATGAAATACGCAATTCAAATGATCAGGAAGCTTTAAGCAGCTCGTTGTCTACAATACGAACATGGTGCTCGAAATGGCAGATGACTATTAACCTGAAAAAGACTGTTGCAATGACCATTACTCGCAAAAAAGAATCCCTTTACCCCTACTTATAGCAATAACAACCAGTCTTTATCAGTCGTGTCTACGCACGAATACGCACATTTATAATTAAGCAATGAAGAAACTAGGCATTTTAAGGCGATCAATAGGAAACGCTCCACCTGAAATAAAACATTTAGCATATAAAACATTCATCCGACCCATTCTAGAATACGCTGCGATTGTTTGGGATCCGCACGCACAAACCAACGTCGCTAATATTGAGAAAGTCCAAAGAAAATCAGCCAGGTTTATTTTGAATTAGTACAGCTGGCGCACATCCCCATCATCTCTTCTAGAAGCTGCAGAACTGGAAAACCTTGCAATAAGACATTACCAGGACAGAATGAAATTTTTCTTCTTGCTCTATAACACTCAATTAGGAATGGATAAAACATTATATATTCTACCGGCTAGCCACCGCTGCACGCGCTCTTATCACAACAAAAAGGTTAGGCGTTTTTACTGCAGGACCAACGTATCTAAATATACTTTGTTCCCGTGCACGATTTCCGAACGGAACGCATTACCTGCCATAACTGTCGACTGTCCAACGGTTTCATCCTTTCTTTCTGCACTTTGTGAGTAAACCATAGCGTTCATCCCTCGTTTTTACCAGTCAAACCATGATTCTGAAAAGGTTTTTTGTATGTTATTTGTTATGCAGATTCTTGTTCAGTGTCTGTTATCTTGCTTGATCTTATTTCCTACTTTTTGTTTTTTTTTTCCAAATGCCTACTCCTGCCTAAGGCGTGGTAACAAGGCCGGAAGTACTCGTAAAAAAAAATAAATAATAAATAAATAAATAAAAAATAAATAAATAAATAAATATTGAAATTTCGGTACGCAGTAAATATATGTGCCCATGTAAGGGTGCTGGTTTGTCTCCTTGCTGCCAGACTTACCGTTAGGTCGTAACGCCGAATCGCTGATTGCGATGCAGGTAGTTTAATTTTTGGGGAACCTTTTATGGAACATAAAGATGACGACATGGAAAATGCGTTTAACTGTTGGCCGGCGATATAAAAGACTTCTATATCAATCTCAAACTCCTGTTATAGTTACTTGCTTGCATACTAGGTGATCTGAATTAGCACTAAGTGTTCCACTATGGCGTTTCTCGTCACGGGTGCAGTTTCAGTAACGATTGTGCGCAGCCATTTTTGTTTCTTTTACAACTTTAGGGTATAAGTTTTTAGCCCCATGTCAGTTAACCACTGAGACAACCAGTACTTTTATGGGTGCAACGATTTTTACTTAGTCCTACTGTTGACTTTCGTAACTTTCTGTTAACGTCACGGCTGGCGCGAGCTCTCCGCACAACGCCGATGAGCGTGTCAGGCTTTGCGATCCATGTAGCGCTTAGTGTTACAGTTGCTACGGACGCCGAAATTTTCACAACGTCACTGATCAACACGTCATACTGATATGATTCTGATGCTGATACTGATACACGTCGTACACGTCATACTGATGCATCAACCGGAAAAAAAGTTCGGCAGCATGTTACACTCTTGTAACACCTGAAGGAGAAAGTGTGCTGCACACTTGGTGACGCATTAAGTTGTTCAGTCGAAGGGCTCGGTTTTCTTGCAAGACGTAACGAGCCACAGTGTAAAGTACGTGTGTGACAATCCGTTGTCTGCGAGTTTCGGCCTCCTATCTATATGCCGGCCGTCTGGAGTCGTCGCGTTGCTGATTTCCGCAGTTCGGCCTCTTCGGCTCGTTTTCGACGCTGTGCTGCGGCTTCGCGCGCTCTTATTGTGGGATCACACTCGCGCCAAAGACGTTTCTCTTCGACTTAACGCTGCATCCTCAAAGCAGAGGAAAGCAGCAGCGCTCGCGGTCGAAGGCCTTGGGCCCACCGCTTCGCACGTCGTTTCTCACTTGGCGAGCATCCTCGGCCGTAGCGTACTTCGGAGGCGGGTATACAATGCTTTATTGATGGTTAGGATGCTTATCTTGAGCTTGTTCTTTATCGAAACGTACGCTGTTCTGTGTGTTGTATGGGTGATTTCAATGAATGTATGAAAAATTGCAAGGAACCACTTAATATTTTCGGTTTATAAGGCTGTCAGAGCAAAGCCTCTATACTGTCATGTATACACGGATTTTGTGTGCGCTTTTTGAACTTACTCCCTAGAAGCGCTTTTTAAAGAAGTGTGGTGTTGATATACAGGGTGTCTCAGCTAACTTTAGCCAGAGCTTTAATATATGCGAATGCCACGTAGCTGGACCGAACCAAAGTAATGTTGTTTGCGGTCCCGTAGAGATAATGAAACTTTTTTTCCTTCCGCCTAAGTAATTAATCAATTCTCAAATATTATAAATAGATGGAAAGTGTCAATGAGAAAATACTTGAGCGACATGAAAAACTCACGATACAGCTTTCTGTTGCTCCATACGTGCTAGCTAAGACGGTTTTTCCGAGCGTGAAAGAAGTCCGCGAATACACCCAAAGTGCCTCTAGCGGCCAGTCGCGCAGCAATCTTGCGTGCATTTGCGGGCTTCATTGATGCCGGGGAAAACACTTTTATGTAGGACGTATTGAGCAACACAAAGCTGCATCAGGAGTTTTTCTTGTCGCTGTACAATTCTCTGAGTGACACTTTTCGTCCAATTGTAATATTTGGGATGTTCATCAATTAATAAAGACTAATTACCTTATTAGGCGGAATGAAAAAAAAATATTTGGAGTATCTTCAAGCGACGGAAAACAACATTACCTTGATTGTGTCCAGCTACGTGGCATTCACACGGTCATAAACTCTGGCTAAAATTAGCTGAGACACCCTGTGTATGATAAATATATAGTTCGGGGGATTGTGTGGAGCTTTGAACTCAGTTTTACGAGGACTGTCACTGATTTTTAAAATTAGTGAGCCCAAGATAGTAACACCGTCCAAAAGTCTGACTCTTTGTACACAAGATCGTTTCTCGATGATTGTATAGGACGAGTTCAAATAAGTTCGATTCTTCCGAAGTGAGTCCAAGTAGGTATGGTCTGTAGTGTCAGTGAGTACTAATCAATTTAGGGCACATGTAATTCTGGGTGCAAAGAGGCATGAGTTTAAAGTGATTTCAAGTTTTCTTTTTCTCAGCCAATTCTATTACTAACCGTCTGCATCACTCATTACATTATTCGACGAACTAAAGGGCCCATAACCACCTTTATTAAAGGAGAAAAAAAAGCGAAAGAGCCAAGGTTGTCGACAGCTCAGGTGTGCTAGTCGCCAGAGAAAGTTGGCGTGCGACTTCCCGGCGAATGAACTGCTTTATCTCCGGCATGTCGGCAGCGTCGTGGCCGAAATCCAAGGGAGAAGAACCGCGATCTCCTGCTAAGCAGCGCGTGTTGCGCACCTCTTCATACTGCTGACAGTGCTGTATGACCTCGGCAATCGTCCGGGGACTCTTCGCGCCGAGCATCTGTAAGGCGTGGTCATCGATGCGTTTCATGACGTGCTTGATATTGTCAGCTTCGCCCATAGATGAGTCGATGCGCTTGCAGAGCGAGAGCACGTCTTCAACGCAACTGGTGAAGTTCTCGTCCATGCGTTTAGGGACAGCCGAAGACCTCTGTCGAAGTTGTCGTGAAAGCCGACCAGGTGGCAAAATCGGATTCATGGTTGCGGAGCCATAGCTTTATCAAGTCCGTCAAGTAAAAGATCGCATTAGTGAGCTTGGCGCGGTCATACCACTTATTATACCTGCTTACACGATCACATTCGGGAAGCCAGGCATCCATGTGGTGGTCGTCTGTGCCGCTAAATATAGCAGGATCATGCTGCCGGATGACGCCAGAGCAGACGATGGCCGGGGGCACTGGAGCAGCAGCCTGGGACGGTCCCGGTTCATCCATTGCAATAGCTGGTGGTAACGTCCGACTGCGGAGTTCCAGGATGTCGAAGATAAACCCAGCACTTCCACCAAATACAATGGGGGTATTCGCCTGGCAGCACTAGTTCTTGGTTTGCAGCGGTAGGCTGAAACAAGTCGGTGCTAGCGAAACAGGCGCGCAAGCGATTCTCGTCGTCGTGGTCTTTTTGCCAGCACCATGCCCACTGCCCAATGCCCTTTCTAGCATATGTATATATATATATATATATATATATATATATATATGCAGAGAGAGAGAGAGAGAGAGGCAACCTCGCTGTTATCTTTTGTCTTTGTACCAAATAAGCCAAAGGTAACGGCGAAGTTGTGCTTGGGCTCTTTTTAAGCACGCCTGGCCCATTGAAACACCCAGGTACAGTATATATATATATATATATATATATATATATATATATATATATTGTCACGTGGTAGTGACGGTGAAGAAAGAAGCAATACGGTGGAATACAAAACTAGCTTTTATTGGGCGAACCTGTGCCCACAAAAACAGGCTACACTTATAGCACAACGATAGCGGCGAACACGGTCGGCGATCGTCGGAAAACTGATTAGCGGGTCAAGCGCGTCGGCTTTTATAGATCAGTCGTCGAATGTTCCAGATTAACTGATGGGACCCGCGTGTCTTCCACAAAGTTCTACACCATTCGTGTCACGCGATGAAATCTGATAACACAAGGTTCGGCGACAACAGACACGCGGATAGAAGCGTCGATAACTTTCCAGAAACGTCGGATACATGCAGGCGCGTCTCTCGCTGTGCGATTACAGTTGTTAAGCGGCAAAACGTGGTTGCCCGATAAAGATAAGTACACGTGTCATTACCCCCCTCTTAAAAAGCATCGACCCGATGCTGCTAACAAACGAAAGTAACAAAGAAAAGCACTCGTAGCAAAGAAAACAACAAACTAAGGAAGTTCATCAGCGTCCGTAAAATGGTTTAAGGCGCACCACGTGGACCACTTCAGATCGTGCGCGGCGCCGCTGTGAGTGCGAAATGCCGTCTGGCACGACCTCATAGTCTAGTGCGCCAATACGTCGGATGATCTTGTAGGGTCCGAAATAGCGTCGCAGCAGCTTCTCACTGAGTCCTCGCCGGCGTATCGGGGTCCATACCCAAACACGGTCGCCGGGCTGGTACTCGACGAAGCGTCGTCGGAGGTTGTAGTGTCGGCTGTCGGTACGCTGCTGGGTCTTGATCCGTAGGCGGGCGAGCTGTCGGGCTTCTTCGGCGCGCTGGAGATAGGTAGCGACGTCAAGATTCTCCTCGTCAGTGACGTGCGGCAGCATGGCGTCGAGCGTCGTCGTCGGGTTCCTGCCGTAAACCAACTTGAATGGCGTGATCTGTGTTGTTTCTTGCACCGCCGTGTTGTAGGCGAAGGTGACATACGGCAGGACCGCGTCCCACGTCTTGTGCTCGACGTCGACGTACATTGCTAGCATGTCGGCGAGGGTCTTGTTCAGGCGCTCCGTGAGACCATTCGTCTGCGGATGGTAGGCAGTTGTCCTCCTGTGGCTCGTCTGGCTGTACTGCAGAATGGCTTCGGTGAGCTCTGCTGTAAAGGCCGTTCCTCTGTCGGTGATGAGGACTTCTGGGGCACCATGTCGAAGCAGGATGTTCTCGACGAAAAATTTCGCCACTTCGGCTGCGCTGCCTTTTGGTAGAGCTTTGGTTTCAGCAAAGCGGGTGAGATAGTCCGTCGCCACGATGATCCACTTATTCCTGGATGTTGACATCGGAAACGGCCCCAACAAATCCATCCCAATCTGCTGGAATGGTCGACGAAGAGGTTCGATCGGCTGTAGTAATCCTGCTGGCCTTGTCGGTGGTGTCTTGCGTCGTTGACAGTCTCTGCATGTCTTGACGTAACGGGCGACGTCGGCGGTCAGACGCGGCCAGTAATACTTTTCCTGTATCCTCGACAGCGTCCGGGAGAATCCGAGGTGCCCAGCGGTTGGATCGTCGTGTAGGGCGTGCAGTATTTCTGGACGGAGCGCTGACGGCACCACAAGAAGGTAGCTGGCGTGGACTGGTGAGAAGTTCTTCTTCACGAGCAGGTTGTTTCGTAGCGTGAACGAAGACAACACGCGCTTAAATGCCCTAGGGACAACGTCGGTGTTCCCTTTCAAATACTCGACGAGGCCTTTTAGCTCCGGGTCTGCTCGTTGCTGTTTAGTGAAGTCTTCCGCGCTTATTATCCCAAGGAAGGCGTCGTCGTCCACGTCGTCTTGCGGCGGGGGATCGATTGGGGCGCGTGATAAGCAGTCGGCGTCGGAGTGTTTTCTTCCGGACTTGTATATTACCGTGACGTCATATTCTTGTAGTCTGAGGCTCCACCGCGCCAGCCGTCCTGAAGGGTCCTTTAAGTTAGCTAGCCAACACAACGCGTGGTGGTCGCTGACGACTTTGAATGGCCTGCCATAGAGGTAAGGGCGGAATTTAGCTGTAGCCCAAATGATGGCGAGGCATTCCTTTTCAGTCGTAGAATAATTGCTTTCCGCTTTCGACAGCGACCGGCTAGCATACAATATCACCCGTTCAAGTCCTTCTTTCCTCTGGACTAGGACGGCACCGAGGCCTAGGCTACTGGCGTCAGTGTGGATTTCGGTATCGGCATCTTCGTCGAAGTGTGCAAGTACCGGCGGTGACTGCATGCGTCGTTTTAGTTCTTGAAATGCGTCGGCCTGCGGTGTTTCCCAATTGAACTCGACATCAGATTTCGTTAGATGTGTTAGCGGCTCCGCGATGCGCGAAAAGTCCTTGACAAAGCGCCTATAGTAGGCACACATGCCAAGGAATCTGCGCACTGCCTTCTTGTCGATTGGCTGCGGGAACTTTGCGATGGCAGCTGTCTTCTGCGGGTCGGGCCGCACTCCAGATTTGCTGATGACATGGCCTAGAAATAGAAGCTCATCGTAAGCGAAGCGACACTTTTCCGGCTTCAGGGTGAGCCCTGATGACTTGATGGCCTCTAATACTGTCGCAAGCCGCTTAAGGTGATCGTCGAAATTTCCGGCGAAGACGACGACGTCATCCAAGTAAACAAGACAGGTCTGCCACTTCAATCCTGCTAAAACCGTGTCCATCACGCGCTGGAACGTTGCAGGCGCCGAGCACAGTCCAAATGGCATAACCTTGAATTCATAGAGGCCGTCTGGCGTGATGAAGGCGGTCTTTTCGCGATCCCTTTCGTCGACTTCTATTTGCCAGTAGCCAGACTTGAGGTCCATCGATGAGAAGTATTTAGCATTGCAGAGCCGATCTAATGCGTCGTCTATCCGTGGGAGGGGGTATACGTCTTTCTTCGTGATTTTGTTCAGTCGACGATAATCGACGCAGAAACGTAGGGTTCCGTCCTTTTTCTTCACTAAAACAACTGGAGACGCCCACGGGCTTTTCGACGGCTGGATGATGTCGTCGCGCAGCATTTCGTCGACTTGTTGTCTTATAGCTTCGCGTTCTCGCGTCGAAACTCGGTAAGGGCTCTGGCGTAGTGGTCGAGCGCTCTCTTCGGTGATTATGCGATGCTTTGCGACTGGTGTTTGTCGAATCCTTGATGACGTCGAAAAGCAGTCTTTGTATCGTCGAAGCAGACTTCTGAGCTGTTGCTGCTTAGTCACGGGGAGACTTGGATTTATGTTGAAGTCTGGCTCGGGAACTGTGGTCGTCGGGGTAGATGCAACAGAATCCGAGAGGACAAAGGCATCGCTGGTTTCCTGTATTTCCTCGATGAATGCGATCGTCGTGCCCTTGTTGATGTGCTTGAACTCCTGGCTGAAGTTTGTCAGCAACACTCTCGTGTTTCCTCCATGCAGTCGAGCGATCCCTCTTGCGACGCAAATTTCACGGTCGAGTAGTAGACGTTGGTCGCCTTCGATGACGCCTTCTACGTCAGCGGGTGCTTCGGTGCCGACCGAAATAACGATGCTGGAGCGAGGCGGGATGCTCACTTGATCTTCGAGCACACTCAAGGCGTGGTGACTACAAGGGCTCTCCGATGGTATCGCTTGATCTTCCGACAGCGTTATTGACTGCGACTTCAGGTCGATGATTGCGCCGTGTTGGTTCAGGAAGTCCATGCCGAGAATGACGTCTCGTGAACACCGTTGCAGGATAACGAAGGTGGCAGGGTAAGTCCGGTCATGAATGGTAATTCTTGCCGTGCAGATTCCAGTCGGCGTAATGAGGTGCCCTCCAGCGGTCCGAATTTGGGGGCCCTCCCATACAGTCTTAACCTTCTTCAACTGGGCGGCGATGTGTCCACTCATTACGGAGTAATCGGCCCCTGTGTCGACTAAGGCAGTGACTGCGTGGCCGTCGAGAAGCACGTCAAGGTCGGTGGTTCTTTGTCTGGCGTTGCAGTTAGGTCGTGGCGTCGGATCACGGCTGCGTCGTGTTGAACTGAAGCTGGAACGTCGCTTCGTCAAGTCGTCTTTCGTCGGTGTAGTCTTGGCTTCCTGACTTCGTCGGGACGGCGGCGTGTCGTCATTAGGTCGTCGAGATGGTTTCTTCGTCGTCTTCGTCGGCGGCGGAGGATCTTCGTCAGTTCGACGAACAGCAACCGCACCTCCATCGGTTGCTGCTTTTAGTTTTCCGGATATGGGCTCGCAGAGCGGCCCCGGGCTGGGCCGGTGTATGGTCGGTGCTGCGGCGACAGGTAGCGGCCTGGTGACGGCGAACGGGACGGTCGTCGAGGGCTCCACTGAGTAGCGGCGAGGTAGTCGGCGATGTCACGAGGGCGTTCACCTTCCCTCGGGCGCTGTGCGTTCACGGCGAAGCCTCGCAATCCCAGGTCGCGGTATGGGCATCGGCGGTACACGTGGCCGGCTTCGCCGCAGTGGTAGCAGAGCGGGCGGTGGTCGGGGGCGCGCCAAATGTCCGTCTTCGTCGCGTAGGTGCGCTGGGCGACGGGTGGGCGTGCTGGCGGTGGCGGCGGTGGACGACGGAATTGTGGCGTTACAAGGCCCTGGCGTTGTCGCGGAGGGGGAGCTTGACGGCGTGCGACGGCGGCGTAAGTCATCGCTTCTGGCTGGGGCTGCGGTAATTGTGGTTGCACCTCAGGAACTCCTAGCGATCGGTGCACCTCTTCTTTCACGATGTCGGCGATCGAGGCCACTTGAGGCTGCGACGATGGCAAGACCTTGCGCAGTTCTTCGCGCACGATGGCCCTGATGGTCTCGCATAAATCGTCCGTGGCCAGTGATTGAATTCCGGAGCAGCTTGTTGGCTTGGTGCGTCGGACAAATTGCCGGTTCCGCAATTCCAGTGTCTTCTCGATGCTCGTCGCCTCACGAAGAAACTCGTCGACGGTCTTCGGTGGGCTTCTTACCATACCGGCGAAAAGTTCCTCCTTTACACCACGCATCAGTAGACGTACTTTCTTCTCCTCGGACATTTCTGGGTCGGCGGGGCGGAACAGACGGCTCATTTCCTCAGTGAAAATCGCGATCGTCTCATTCGGCAGCTGCGCTCTTGTCTCCAGTAGAGCTTGGGCTCGCTCTTTTCGCACGACGCTTTGAAATGTTTGCAGGAAGCCGCTTCGGAAGAGGTCCCACGTCGTCAAGGTGGCTTCTCGATTCTCGAACCACGTCTTGGCGGCGTCCTCCAATGCGAAATAGACATGTCGTAGCTTGTCGTCGCTTGCCCAGTTGTTAAACGTAGCGACCCTCTCATACGTTTCCAGCCAGGTTTCCGGGTCCTCAAATGTGGAACCGCGGAACGTTGGTGGTTCCCTGGGCTGCTGCAGCACGATGGGGGACGCTGGGGCTGCCATTGCGGTTGCCTTGGCCACAATCTTCTTGGTCTTCTCAGGTAGAAGTCCGTGCTCCGGGGGCAGCTGTTGAAGACGGCGGCTTGCTCGGTGGTCCGGGACTACGTTGGTGTTCTGTTTGTGGTCTGGGCTGGGATCACGGCTTGTCGGGGGCGTCCTGTACATGGACGAAAAGCATCTCCACCAGATGTCACGTGGTAGTGACGGTGAAGAAAGAAGCAATACGGTGGAATACAAAACTAGCTTTTATTGGGCGAACCTGTGCCCACAAAAACAGGCTACACTTATAGCACAACGATAGCGGCGAACACGGTCGGCGATCGTCGGAAAACTGATTAGCGGGTCAAGCGCGTCGGCTTTTATAGATCAGTCGTCGAATGTTCCAGATTAACTGATGGGACCCGCGTGTCTTCCACAAAGTTCTACACCATTCGTGTCACGCGATGAAATCTGATAACACAAGGTTCGGCGACAACAGACACGCGGATAGAAGCATCGATAACTTTCCAGAAACGTCGGATACATGCAGGCGCGTCCCTCGCTGTGCGATTACAGTTGTTAAGCGGCAAAACGTGGTTGCCCGATAAAGATAAGTACACGTGTCAATATATATATATATATATATATGCGTGTGTGTGTGTGTGTGTGTGTGTGTGCGCTCGCAGAGAGAGAAGATATATCACTTGTGGTTTGCCCGCCCACTCGAGAAATATTCTCCGGCACAACTTTCCTTGGCAGTGCATGGAATGCTACGCAAAACACGTTCAAGTCATGCTTGCGCTTACTTTCTGACTACTTTTTACATTTTACTGGTGGTTCAGTGATAAATATGACATCCTCACTCCATTACAAAGCTTTGCATACTGCTTCACCCACGAAAGTACAGCCCGGCTAATGGTTCATGCCCGTGGCGTATTAATGACTGCGTTCCGCCTATGTTGCTATTGCAGCGTGCTTTCAGGCGAGATATAGGAGACGGTGCAGAGTGAGCCTCTTCACAAGCGTCAATGTTGTTGAAAATTACGTTCAGCCTTCGGGGGAGGGGGAGCGAGGAGGGGGACAGATATTCGGTTCTAAAAGCCTGATCAATAAATATCTACCGTCCTAAAAGGACCATAGCAATTTGTGGTTACGTTAGTTTATCTTAAGTAGGACGCTTGGCCCATCGATTACTATAGGGTCTCGAAACCGCGCCTAGTCTGCTTAGTGTCCTACAAATAGGACGCTGCTGTTTCAAATGTTGTATGCTGCAAAATTTCAACTACTGACAATGGATAATTTGTCACATAGGCATTTTGTCTGTTATGGAGATGTAAGCACATCTTCCGCAACAATCAATTACATTTCAATTCTTATTGGTAACTCTTTGCTATGAAGTGGTGGCATTCCCCAAGTGCCAAAATTCACGAGGTTGCAGCGGTCGTTACGCAGAAACGACTTTAGACGTACCAAAGTTTGCACAGAGAAGAGATATAACATTATGGACGCAGGCTGCCAACCGCAAGATCTTACACAAGAATTGTGGTGAGTTACTGCCAATGAAAGAAGTGTTGACCATGTCGGACACTAGGCGTGTACAGGTTAATAATTTGCACATTTCCCAATCTCAAGCAAATACTGTTTGATTTATTATTATATTAACAATTATATAAGACATCCTGCCTGATATACTATAACTATTGTGCTCTTTGAAAAATATTTTCTTTATGTATTTCTTACTTCTAGGATCCTACATTTTCTGAGCACCTGTTCTGTACAGTAAACAGGCTTCAGGCTCAAGGAGAACCGAGCTGAGGAGCTCGTTTGTAGACACATCTGATGAAATAACCATTGGTGATAAGTAACCATTGGTAACCAAACGTAGTTGTCACAAACATATGAGATCTAGATATGGCATTTTCGACAGTAACATCAATATCTTGTAAAATTTCACTAAACATCCAGGGCCATATCGGAGGCTGTGCACACGGGCAGCGGGCGCACATAGCGTGTAAAGAAGACCGAAAATTGCACGGAAAGCAGCTGCTAGCTGCCATGCTACTTACACGATTGTGCAGATCTCCGGCCTTTCTAACGTTCGCTTCCCTGCCAAAATAAGTTGTCCTTGAGTTTAGTTGGTACTCCACTGCGCGCGTCGTCTGGTGGATTTGTTGGCTGCGGCTGCTGTGAATCGCGCCCACGCGTCGCGCTCGCGCTGGTTCTCGAGATCTCTACATTAGCGAGGCAGTCGTGCCACGAGTCACTCCATTTGCATTTCGCCGCACGAGACAGATTGTCGCGCCACAGAGTTTCTTACAATAATTACTAGAGGGAACTGTGGCGTTAGTGTTTACGGTAGCTGCAGTAGAGGCGGTTCAGTCAGCGTGGGAATGATGAGAAATACATGTAATTGACTAAACTTCTTTCTCCTCTATTCAAACCGCTCCGCGACTTTGTGAACTCATAATTTTCAACAATGTTTTGCGCTATTAATAAATAACTAAGGAAACATTATTCAAGTTGCCCGACGTCAGGATTCGAACACGGAACCTCTAGAACAGAAGCGCGATATTGAAGCCATTATGCCGGAATTCTCCTTTCCTTTCTTTTTTGCCTTAACTAAATTCGCACAGCAATACACTGTACAGTTACACCAGCCCAGCAAGGGATGAATTGCTGCACGAACGCATGCATCGACAAAAGCCATAGTACGGCCTTATGAATTTCTCGCGGGCAAATTAGCGCGTTGGTGTGTTTCGAGTTGGCCACCTTTAGAGGCTGAACCGCTGCAATCAGTAGTGATTGTGTGTGTTCGCAGTCTTCTGCACTTGGAGAACTATTGACTGCTTTAAAGGTTAGTGCAATGAAGACAGGCGAAGAGTAATAAATGAAGTCTCGAGAACGTCTCAAGCCACAAACACCAACATCAGACAAATCCATGTACTACCCATCATTCCCATGGTGGATGACGATTGCAGCGCCAGAGTTCCCTCTAGTAATTATTGTAGCAAACTCTATTGTTCGCGCCAGCCAACATACCGCAAAATAAGAGCACGTTTACAGCTACTCTCATATTTCACATTAGGGAGTAATCATCAGTGAGTTTTTTTTTTTTTTTTTTGCATTTGGCCTACACCGAAATGGCTTAGAAGCTCGCTTACATCGCTCCTACGGCACCACGGCGATCGCTCATGTAACCTTTAGGAAAGTTACACGGTTAAACAAGGTCCGTGAAAGGCAAAAATTGGCACCCAGGCTTTGTAGCTTCGAGCTACGATTCGGGTTGGTGCCAATTTTTTTTCCTTTCATGTACTTTCCTCCAGGTTGCGGGCTTCGGCAGAACCGATTTACCTTAAACAAGGTCACTGTGTTGCTTTTGCTCAGTCGCAGTCAATTTGTCGTAGCGAATGTCTCATACGATCCAAGCAAGACAGTCCGCAGAATTTATATGAATAAAATATTATCTTTTCTGTTTACCTGAACCCTCCCATCTCCCTTTTTCGCACTTTAGTGTCCAATTATGCAACATACGCTTGCTTTCCGAAGGCGCCACTCAGGCTTCAAGTATTCTAACTCAAACAGTGAAACAAAAACAGAACACACGATGTTGAAAGCCTGAGCAGCGGCTACAAGACTGGGTAAGTAACTCATGAAACGCTCGCGCGAACGGCCTCAGTAAAACAAATGAGAAAGCCAGGGGAGGAGGGGGTGGGGGAGGGTGCAGGTTTGCATAACATAGTACATTAATGTGAGTCGCCGGAGCACTCTTCGCTGGCGCGTGTGCCAGCGTGGCCTGACGTTCGCGGTCCGGCAGCATAGTTGCCGGAAGCCTGGCGTGCATGGCGGCCTAATTCAGTTTGGCTTTGTCAACGTTGCAACAGGCTCATCTGCTGGCTAGCGTCTCACCTACTTAATCTTCGCTGAGGGCTTGCGGGAGTTGCGCCTGTGCGCGGTTGTGTACGTTCTGTTGACTCTGCTTACTCCCGTTATATTCTATGTCCAGCCTAGCCGCCTAACCCGCAAACACTATTTACCTCTACTCAGACTCCTGCCCACAACCTCGGGTAGGAAGTGCCCTCACGCTGGCCAATACACCGAGGCCTTTCTCTATCGATGCAACCAGGCGTGCCAGTCTAGCAAACGTTATTTCAATATTTTTTTTTTGTCAGTAGCAGAGGCCACAATTATACTCTTGATTGTACTTATTTTCGATGCCTCTATCGAAACTTGCGTGACGCGTACAACCATCGACTTGGACAAAGAATATAGAGAAGATTCGTTTAGGGAACTCATTTTTTTAATTTACTTCTTTAATACTATCCTTCTGTTTCCTGCTTGTATCGCCTAATATTGACAAGGCTTCTTCGTTTCCAAGCTCCTGTTCGCGTTACTTTGTTGGGTTTGACGCTGCTTTTCAATCAATCCACTTTTTATAGTCCCTGGGAAAAAAACAGACAGACAGCTGCTATAGGGTGCGATAATGTAAAGCTATTCCAAGCTGTTTTAATTCTGCTTATGCAATAAACGCTCCGCTATTGGTCAAGCATACTTTCTGAGCAACCACCGCTTCGCTTGTCACCCGACATCAGGAAAACCGTGAAAGCTCCCAATCTCCTATGACGTGTGCACACTGATTATGAGTAGCAGACTAGAGCGCACTAGCTCAGGTCGAACTTTCTCTCTTTCATGTAAGTAAATTCTATTCTATTCTAGATTATGCATGATTCGACCGAAAAAAAAAAAGAAAATATTCTTTCCGATTCGACGCCTTTTCTTCCATTAGACCTCCGCTAGTGCTCAAATGTTTTAGGGCTGCGCCCACTACGCCTTTCTGTCGCAGGACATCTCAAATTCTGAACACTCTTTACGTCAAAGTGACGTGTACGAATAAAAAATGCATCAATATGCCGAACAAAACTCAATTTTCCCCCGGAATAGCCAGAGTCTGCCTCGTTCCAAAAGGAATAGAACAGGTCGCTGATCGCTCTGGAGCTAGCTACTCGGAGCTGCTTTGGCGAACGGATTTATTTGCGTAAATTAAACATTTTTTACGCAGCAGTTAAACGTTTTCGAGCTCTTTCGGCACGTATACAACATAACCCTGCCAACACTCACGTTCAAGCATCCATTCTAGCGGCATTTTTAACCCCCCGATGCACGGCGCCTTCATTTTCGACCAGCCACCGCAAGCTAAGTGAGGGGAAGCGGGCTAACCCCGTACGTCGGCACCACCCTCCTCATCCGGTTATCTACTTTCATGCGCTAGTCCAGCCCCACCGAAACTCTCTCATTTTCTGCGTGTCCCTCGTTTATTGTCAGACAATCAGATAAGGAGGAGCTGTCGCGGTAGGCAATGCTGTTCGCTTTGAAAGCAAACAAAAGTCCCAGCTTCTAAAAGAGGAGAGCGTTTCATTGGGTGGTTCAAACAACGCGGCGGGTCACCACCTAACCCTTGCGTAGGCAGTTGCGTGAATCTGACGTCAGGAGATTCTAATATTAACAGATTGGAAAATATTTACGTTAGAGGGCCGTAGTAGTTGTGTGAAACAGTGCATGCTCTGATTTTATTGCTATAGCAATTACATGGACACTCTGAGCGCATTTCTGCCCTCAGCGTCAGCGTCGCCTGGAGCTTCCGTATTAAGTCCAAGTGCGACAAAGTCGTCGCCGCCAGCCGTATGGTGTATGTGTGCATGAACACTTACGATGGGGAGGAAGGCGGGGAGGAAGTGCGCCCTCTTCTGTTGCGCGCTACGCTCCGGGGGAAGGTAGGAAGGGGAAGGGGGGTCCTACTTCGAGCCGCTGTATCTTGAAACTCATCTGCGACGGGGACAAGGTCCGCTCTAGGTAAGGAGGAGTATGCCTTCCGCTCCGGCGGGCGCGGGCCGCCGCGCACACCTGCTCAGGCCACTGTATCTATCTTGAAAGCTATCTACGACAGGCACACATTCCGCCTTGAGCTGTGTTTTCGCGGCTCAGTTGGCGTTGACGCGAGAGGCAACGCGAAGGTCAATTCGCTCACTGCTGCTGCCGCACTTCCTCACTCTAGTGTTCTGACAGAGAGTTTCGGCGGTCATCGAGTGAGAAGTGTTCATGTTTCCCTGGGCGTGTGAAACATCATGCTCGTTAATTTAGTTAGTTCGCCCATGTTCACAAGTTTACATAGCAGATAAAACTACTATCCTGACTTCGTATAACTGTTCACTAGTTTATTATCGCAATCGATGCTTCGCCTAACGGGCGAAACTGCGATTTTCTTGTGTGTGTGCGCACATGATTGTGTTCGGGTTAATGCACACATTCGTTCGGTTTAAAGGAACACTAAAGAGAAAATTATTTTTAGCTTTATAATCAATTAGCCTTTTACATTATCAAAAACGCAACGTTACCATGGGAGGACGTTATATATCAGAAAACATGCAAAAGCTAAACACAGGGGGCGACACCGCCTTGAAGTTCTCGCACTAGATCGTTGGGACGTCATAAATTGTGACAATATGTATAAGTGTACCGAATTTTTTTCGTTCTTAAAGCTGAAATAGATTGTATTCTTATAGAGCCAAGTGCTAAGATTAGCAAGTTCCGAGAACATTCACTGAGCCACAATGATCCAAATAACAGAAAAATACACTGAAGTTTGTGACTTCACGACAACCTACAGGTGCTCAGGTTTTGCCGGGAAATTGGAAAAGAAAATAAAACTTTAACCTTCATTTTCTCGTCTGATATTCAACATATCACTGCTAAATAAACGAAAATTGAGTTTTTAAGAAATACATTATCACTTAGGGCTTTAGGTTCTTTAGTGTCTCTTAAGCGTTTGTGCTGGTTCCCAGCAGTTTTCTTCTCCATCCGAGACGAACATCTGCTACATCTGTTTTGTTGCTGCATCTTATTTCGCTTTCAGCCACGGATAATATTTCAACCGTGTTGATCAAAATGTGAAGCTCAACATAAATGCTAAATATATCTTAAAGTGCAGGACAAACCGGCAGTAAAAAATTACAATGACGTTTCACTTCGTGAAACCGAGTGACGCGCATGCGCGTGGGTTGTGTAGCTCACACGACGCTATCAACCCTCAGTGCGCCTAGACTCCTACACTGTGCGCATCGCAGATCATATTAAAGACAGGGCTATCCCGGCTGAGCCAAACGCAGCAGGCGCTGGAGAAGAACGCCCTGTTGTACATTCGCTTACTATCGTAATTATCTAGCATGGTGTCAGCGCGCACAGGCAAACATGAACACATCATACTCGATGACCTCGGACACTCGTTGCCAAAACACTGGCGTTTGTTCCTTTATCTTGTTTTTTTGTTACACCACATGCCAGACCGGAACCACACCATAGCGTTAACACGTCGCTCTGGCCAGTGCCTCCAACGGCGATACGGGTTAGGTCTTCACCATTGCTACAGGCGTGACGCCCCACGCGGTATGTCCACGCTGGTGTGCCGGCACACGGATAAGCATGCGCATGTGTCACATGCGACAGTGTGCGTGCCAACGAGTTCCTGCTGCTTTCAGAACCAGAGGCTGTGTTTCATTGCTCTCCGTAGACGGCAAAGTAGACGGCTAAGCGGACAACGAACATTTCAAGTCTCGTTCCAATTATCACAAAGACGCCAAAGTAGACAGCTTCGCGAAGACAACATCGAAATCAAAAACCGCGCCTTGGGACACTATGGTGCTACCGGGTAGTACCGTTCAGCACCGCATGGTGGCACGGTGGTAAGAGGAGCGTTCTCAAATTCGTCCGTCGTGACAGCTAGCGATTTGAGACGCTGTCATTGAGACGCTGCGCCTCAGGTCGCAGCGTCAGCGATCAGAGAGGGTGGCAGGCGCTACACAAGGTTCCGAACTTGGTGTATAAGGACGTGGCGTCGAAGTACCGGTTGGAAGTACCGGAGCGCTCCCTATTACAGAGGTCAATATATCAAAGCAAATAACCACCTCCCAATAAGTGCTTAATGTATTCTCGAATAGGAGCCGGGGTTGGTGCTCCATCAATTTTTTCGCTATCCATTAATAGCAAGCATTACAGCAGCGCAATTTCAGGCATATGCGTGCCAGACTTTGTGCTAAAAGTGATAGTTTAAGGGATATGAAGGATGCTTAACGATTTTTACCCTATTGTTTCTGCGTTGTCGTTGCTTATAGCGCTAAGTAAATGTGCAGACGAAATTAGCAGGTTGACTGGAGCCAGCACGGAGGCCCAGGAGCCTTCCTCGCTCGCTTGTTTCAAGGCTTCATACAAACACTACTGATTTCAAGAAGTGGCCAATTGCGATTGCCTGTAAAAGACATGAAACTGCAAAATTACGAAGGCAGCCTATTTAAGAGGAAGCTGTAGCTCGGGCCCAACTCCGGCGCGGCCTATTAAAGTATATGTAAAACGCAAAAACGTTTCTTTGTTATAACCCCGCGACCGTTTTTAACGAAATTTGTTGCATTTGAGAGATAGCGTTCATTCCAGTGACTCTTGGAAGCGGATTTTTGATTTAGCGCCTACATTTCGTTAAGAAAATTTTCAAAATATCGCAATTTTGAAAAAAATAGAGGTGTGAAGTTCACAAATAATTTCTCGTCATCAAGAACAGATATCGCGGTTCTGTAAACGTCATCCATTAGATAATTATAAGCGCACAAATTCAATATGTCATTGTATATCTTACGTGAATTTGTTACGTTGTGTACAGGGGTTCTGCAAAAGCAGTATTTTCATATTACTTAATTTTTTTTAAAGTCATGTGTAGCATATTGATTTTTTCCGCTTTGCATGTACTGTTAGATACAATTTAAAAAATTGTTATGTAATTTTTTTCTTGCTCAGGTACACAGTTGTAAACTTCGTAGTTTGATTTTCTGAAAATTTTCAAGTATTGCCAATTTCTGATAAAAAATTTACGACCTAAATAAAACATTCGAAACCAATAGTCACTAGATGTTAAGTTTTTCTTTTACATGCAACAAACCACGCTTAATGTGGTGCAGTGGTTGCCGTGATAAACAAATTCTCCTATTACATGTATTTATATAGGAGAGCCCGAGCTGAAGCTTCCTCTTAAGGAGACAAAACAAGAAGCGCATGTTAACACTCTGGAAATTATGCTGCCACAGCATGATTTGTTGCTCTACAGTATCATACAAGAAATGGCCAGACGAGAAAACAGACTTGAGCCCCCTCTATAATTTATGATCAGAACCCAATCTCCAGTGAAGCTGTTTCTTTCGAGCAGTTGCAGTAGGAATTTAAGTTGCTTCTAAATGAATCACATACTTTAAAACATTACCCGCGCATGACTGGCCCGTTTGCAACATTTATCCCGCGTATGAGGCTTTCAAGCACTCGTTAGGATATTTTTACAAAGGCATGCAGCCCCCCCCCCCCCCCCCCGCCCCTCGCCCCAATTCATTGACACACATTCTACTTTACTAAAACATCGGGCATAATGTGTTTCTCATTTTCGCTGAATTGGATCATGCTGGCATTCACAGTTCTCCCAGGGCAGCTCGATAAATTCTGCGTCATTCGTAAAACACAGGTGTAACAGTCGGGGTTGCTTGCAGGCGTAATTTACTTTTACAGCCATAAGCACTCCCCACACACACACACTGAACCTTTGGCCTACATATTATGCATAAGCTGCCCAAGTTTTAAATAAATATGAACAACGTGCCATGGTTAGTTCACCAAAGATGCCGGGGAAACCTGCTAGGAGCTTAGTATAACGCATGAATGCAGAAAAATATCAAAGGTTCAGTAAATATTTGCAACGCATTTAATTATGCCGGGAACGTGAACTTTGAGCCCCACATCGCGCTTATCATTTCACCTGTTTTCAGGGAACGTGAACTTGGTGTCTCGTACAGTTGCTTTAGGACTCTGAGAACCATTGCTAATAACGTTTGTATCACACTCTGGAACGCATAAATGAGTAATTTTCTAGAAAGGCTGTAAATAGCCTGCACAGACTAAACATTTCATTACTCTGCATCACTCAAAACGTGCTTCCTACTTGAATGCCTACTTCCTACAAGCAGTGTGATTCGCACAATTTTCCGGAGAGGGGAAAAACCAACTACAGGCATCGTGCAATGCATGAAAATTGGGGGAAAACGAGTATTTAGTAACTATTTTCAAGGCACACAAATTATCAGCCGACTTGAAGCTTTCGGTGCGCATCGCTAATAGAGTGGTTCCATTTTCTTCAAATGTCTGACCTTTTCGGTCCTTCCAGGAACGCAGGGAAATTTTTAATCGTTTCATACATGACGCCTATAAACGTGGGTTTAGGGATTTTCATTGATCCAAACTAACTCGCACCTGCGGTGTCACTGGGTTGCATCAAACCAGACTTTTAGAAATGCAAGAATATGCGAAGCTCATCCCACTGCACCTTTTGGAAACAACATTGTTGTAGGTTCGTGCCTGGAAGATCTTCTTTTTGTACGCTCTCACAAAAAGCGGGCCTTTTTCGCCAAAACTTGGTGCAGAGTCAAGGAAAGTATTCGTCAATTGTGTTCTGTCTCGTTGCGTAATGCACAATTTGCAGAATAATATACTGTCTGGGTTGCGGACTCATGATCCAATGCGGCGTTGTTTTTAATTGGGATGCGGGGTGAAATGATTTACGCGAAAGAAGTACTATCGAGTTTAACGTTTGCTCGTGTCATTTTGCTTTCACGAACATCCAACGCCACGGAAACCAATGTTCTAGAGCTGTAAATAGCATATAAGGGTATCGTGCGTTTATGTTACAAAACCAAACATATAAAATTTGTCACCCATAGATTTGTCGTCCATAGAGACCTGCAGATATATGTATCTTGTTATTGGCTAGCAACAAACACTACTGTACATCACAGCGGAGGTAGCCTCCGCTGGCGTTCGCAAAACATACGTGAAGAATAAAGTGATCCCCGCTAAAAGCTTTCTTTTTTCGTGTTCTCTTTCATCGCATATAAACCAATGTTTAATTTGATACGTCGTACATCATGGCACCAGGCCCTGCTCCAGATCTGACTCTGCACAATCCATGCAATGTATTGTACTTCATGATGTAAGCCGGACGAGTGAGCAGCAATAAATAAATAAATAAATAAATAAATAAATAAATAAATGGAAATGCCTCCATTCCACTTTGTGAAAATGGATGTACAGCGAAGCTGTTGGCGACATTTGAGGATGTTACACAAGCAATAGAACCACAAGTGACGTACATCGTGCGCGCACAAACGTCTGCGGAAATGCAGTATGCATCTTCATTCTTCTGGGCCCTCCACAAAGCGCAACTGCATTATTGAACTGAATATATGTTTAAAAGTAAATTACAGAGGAAATTGCTTGAAGTACGACTTACACACAAGCTGCAGACTGTTATTCGAACATACCAGAAAACATGTCTCTTACGCGGAAACTAAAAGACAGCTGCCGTGTGTTCTTGTGTGGTCACCACGCGGACACGAAAAATCCCGACCAGCTGGAGGCTAACAGCTACGCTGTAAAAGAGAGAACCCTTGCTGCACTGGTTCAGCAACAACAACAAGAACATAAAAACAAAAAAAAAAACAAAGCTTCGCGTTCTAGATCAGCGATGCAACTAATCGGCGTTAGCACCACGCGCCACTTGGCTCCATCAAAGCCGTTCAGCGCGTATTCTGTAGAGATCGATTGATGATCGTTCATATAGAGCCGAAGCACATCAATGAAAAAATCGCAGACACCAGAAGCGTTTTGGTTTATGTGTTGTTCTGTCCTTTATCGTGTTTGTTCCGTTGTACTCATAACGAGAACAAGCCTGCATGCAGCGTCTGACCCAATTTTTCATCTTAGTGGCAGAGATCATTCTCAGTGTGCACAGTTATATGATGCATCGCAGGCACCGGGCATGCGCTTGCTTTTAATTTTGCCTTCCCTATTGACTCCTCCCTCGAAACCATGTGACGGCGGCCTGTGGTATCACAGAAAGACAACCGCAACAAATAAAAAGAAGACGGGCTTTGCTGGCAGCCTTGTGCTATTAAGCTTATCCCAAAGCAAAAGAGTATGTGCTCAGCAGGAAGAGTGAGGAGGCTGGGCGGGTAATGGGCGAACAAGCATCGCGTCGGCTGAGTCGGAAGGCCGCAGGCGCGATATGAGGCTTTCACGGGTAGATTCAAAACGTATTGTGTGAAAGGAACGAGGGAAAGAAAAAAAGAAGAGTCAGGGATGCAATGAAGACCCCACTCAGGAGGAAGGCGGAGGCTGGCGTTGACTTCTGGATGGGATAAACAGCGCGGAGATGCGCTGAAGCATCTAATGACTTTCTAATTACAACGAAATTGTTTCTTTTTTCTACCACCGCAGTTATTCTTTCTTCTTCTTTCAGCGCCGTGTTTATCTGCTTTTTGCTGTCGTTCGTGTTTATGGTTATTGATGTGCATAGCTTTTTGCAAGTTAGTCAATCTGATCTTCGTGTGAAAAGCGAAAGGTGTATTTGCCGGTGGAAGTCTGAGCGCAATTTTGTCTGACTGAATGGCGGCTCTTCTCTTTTCATTCGTAGCACAGTGCCATCGAGCGTGAAACCGCGCTGTGCTTTGCATGTTTCCAGTGACTGAGTCCTCTAGTACTGCACATTTTTGTTATCACGCAACCCCTTTCTATATAGCTGCTCATCCGCCTCATTTTGGCGTAATTTATTTCATGGCAGCTGCCTATAGCGCGGTCCGTTTGGCGGCGTCGTGTCAAGACTATGTGAATTTGTGCTCACCATTTCGATAATATAGAAGCCTTCCGTAGAGCTTCAAGATGGCGGAACACATTACCCTGCTAATCTGTAAAAAACGAAGCACTATTCCCTTTTACTCATTCATCCCGGAAAGACACCGTTATCCTGTAGTAATATCACGACCGTTATCGTCGACAATTTGGTTGGAACTTTCGTTTAGAGAAAATTCATTCCTGTACTTTAAGTCCTAATCCTGCGTAAAGGTTTAATACGCCTATTCTCTACGGTCGTTTGGGCATAGCAGAAAAAGCGACGTGGTGAGTATGTCCAACCTGTTAATTTTAACTCAGCTTTTGATGCGTACTAAATGCAATTGCCTGTTCTGGCATTCTTATATCTAGCGATGCGCTCAGTCATCGATGAAGACCTGCGCCTTCTCCCATGTACAGTTTCTAAAGGGACACTAACGTACTCTTCAGGAACACGAACTTGTAGCTCTCAAAAAAATTTACGAGTCAGTCATCTCATCGACAAATAGTTAAGAACCGCAAGTAAATTTATGTCAAGCGAAATCAATATTCTACGTTTAATATGGGACGTAACTATTCAATGCACCGTACGCATTTTCGTTCTCAAACAGTGATTTGTATAAATTTGATGCCTCACCGTTTGCGTACGTGCAGTGCACGTGCAGTCTTTATGTCGCTCCATGCTCAATTAATCTCTTGTCGCATATTGTCCCCCGAGGATTTATTGAAATGCCCAACTATAACGTGTTTCTTTAACACCCGTGTTGTTGTGGGACTCGCCGTGCGTTGCCTTGCTTCTGAAGTTAAAAAAAGGTAGCTGACACTATCTCTCGGGGGCAACATCTCCTTATTTATTCCTATCAATAAATAATATAGTTACGAGTCGCTTCCATGAAGTAGAGCAAGACAACGATCGGCCAATCGTTGATAATGCCTCACTACTGCCATCTTAGCTTCCCTGTGTAAAGAGTCTTCGCATATAAATCGTCTGCTTCCTTTTTGTCCAATTCTCACCGCGTATTAGATTGGTGGAGGAATTCGGTGTCATCCGTAATATTACGCCTTCCTGTTTACCAAACAGGCACTCTTAGCGCGACATGAATATCGGTAAATCAGAAAATACACGAGAAAGAAAGACAGGCCGCGGCTCTCAGGTTGCCGCCGCAGCTCGCCGGGTCATCACGGATATTAGTAGCGCCTACGTCAGCTTAGCTAGTTGCTTGCTTCGCAGGTCTGAAAAAGATTGCCTAATGCAGAATGGCTCAGATGTGAGAAAATTCAGTAGCATATTTGACGGCTAACTGCAGTCGCCCATAGACCTTCGCTCTCGCTACTGGCGGATAACTGTAGATGACATGGGCGGGGAAAAGGCCGCTTTCGTAACAGCCGACGGACTTAATCAGTTCAAGATTATGCCGTTCTGCCTTTGTAATGCCCCGGCAACCTTCGAGCGAATGATGGACTCTCAACTTCGCGGATATAAATGGTCCACTTGTCTACGTTATTTAAATGACGTGATAGTTCTTTTCGCCCAGGTTTGTGAGTCACCTTACGCGTCTGTCGACCATCCTTGCTGCATTCCGACGTGCTGGCCTGCAACTCAACCCGTCCAAATGCCACTTTAGACGTGGCCAGATTACTATTCTCGGGCACCTTGTCAGTGCCGCAGGAGTTCATCCCGACCCTGACAAAATTTGCGCCCTCCAGAACTTTCCGGCATTGTCATCCCCGGCAGATGTCAGAAGCTTTGTTGGACTATGCTCCTATTTCCGTCGCTTCATCAAGAACTTTGCCAAGGTTCGCTCAGCGCGCGAGATTGCCCGCTCACGGCTCACTTCGCCCCCGTGAACACTACCGCCGAGACGGCGTCTTTCCGGCCGAGGTGTGATGTTACGGAGTAGTGGGGCATAGTCATAGTATGGCTATGAACAAAGACGACGATTTATCGAGTAGAGCATGGGACTGGTTTGGGCATCTATTTTGGGCATCCAGTGTTGCTGCGACTTGTGTATGCTTGCAAATACACCTGCGTTTCACTAATTCTTCCCCGTGGCAATATATAACAGAAGTTATAAAGGCCTGAATAAAAGGAATAGTCACAAGAAATGGTCAACTCGCCAAAGCGCGCATCATAGTTTAAAAATTCAGTCTTGTAGGAGAGCAATTAAAAATATACGGATGAGATTGTACAGTATACATTGAAAAAATACTAATTGTACGGGTCACCTGTACTAAGAAAAAATACATAAATGCAAATGGGCGATATTATTTCCAGACCTTAGGGAAGGAGAACAGACTTTGGCCTGAAACTTCGCACAAGTATAGTGAAATATGTTCATAAGAAGTTGCTTCACAAGATCCTAAACATTCCTTTCAGACCAATTACCAGAGTGGGGTTTACTCAGCGAAAGCTACGGGAAATACATCGTGTTATAACTAAGTGACACCACTCATCAAGTAACGACTCCTGAAATGTACTCTTATCCGCTAGTTTCCATTAGGCCTTTCTTTCTTGACGCTTTACTGGCCATCTGAATCATATGCACAAAACGAGCGGCCTGCGGAATTTACCTATCTCTGAAATATATATATATATATATATATATATATATATATATATATATATATATATATATATATATATATATATATATATATATATATATATATATATATACCCCGAATTGTCAGTCTTGAAATTGTACAGCGATTCCTACTTCCGATTACTTCTTCCGCTTCGGCACTTCCTGTCTCAAGTGTCAAGTCCATACGACGCGTTTCTCTTTGGGAGTGGACCTGAAGACAGTCGGCCTCAGGCATTCTATTTTTTTTTTTGTTCTCTAGCTGTATCTATTCCTCTGTCCACATTCACCTCCTCCCCTCCCCCTCTTTGTCAGTGTTCTTCGGCGTCTTGTAGCCAAATGGAGCGTAGCAAGGAAGTCGTTTCAATTTCACAGCTGAAAAGTGTCACTTCCGGCAGCGGCACCTTGCGGTGCGCCTGACATTTTTTGCCGCTATTCGTTTGACGTGTGGCAAACACGCTTCTTCACGGCCTGTCGCTGGCACATTACTGCGCTACTAGAGAAGTTCCATGGATTTGAAATTGTCGCTGGCGCAGCACACATAGTACGTACTTAAGCCTGCAATCTGGCGTAGTAGTTGTACAGGCACGGAGAAGGAAACTGTCCTGTGGCTCACCATGAAGGGTAGGTAAATGTGTGGAGATTCTTGTTTCTTCAGGCTGTTATAGTTGTGGGTCAGTTACTTTAAGAAGAAGCGCTGATTGACAGAAAAGAAAGAAATGCAGCACGAAATATTAGAAATATTACGACTATAATAGCACATAGCTATGCTAATGCGGCAGGGAGGATCAATTGGTTGCTTAAGGTGACAATAATATTTGACACCCAAATTGAAGGAGCCATGACATTAAAGAAAAAAAAACGAAATAGATGGGAAGAGCGCTGCGCATCAAGTATCATTAAAAATGATCTTCGTTAGTCTCAACTGATATTTCCACTCATGTCACTTCACGTTCAGCGCTCGTCAGACAATCCAAGAAGTAGAATTTTGATTGACTTCTGACCCTATGCAAAGATGAAGCTTGATCTACAACGTCATTTGAGAAAAAACGAATGGTTAGTAAATTGCGCACCTGCCATTTTAATAAACGAGTGTGTAAGTTCTGCTTGATGGTATTTTATATAGTTTTTTTATTGATTTTAAAAGAACATGCACTATGTGTGTATCTCAAAAAAAGTACTCACTATGAGCTTTGATACCTGGAAAAGTGATTTCAGGAGTTTTTTTTATTTATACACCCTAAGAACAGTTTACACCCTTTGGAGTGCCCCTTCTACCACACAATAATTGTCATCTGCCTTGATGCGTTGTCTTTCTTTAACGCTGCGAGCCCGGTACTTTCCAGTAACGAAGGGCATGCGCGTTATAAGCATGCTAGCATTACCGACAGTAAAGTAGCGGGCGCGGCGTTTTCAAGAAAGGAAACGCATCAAGGCAGATGGCGATTATTGTTGTGTGGCAGAAGGGGCACTCCAAAGGGTGTACACTTTTCTTACAGTGTAGAGATATTGTTACTTCACATACAACTCTATAAATAAAATGTGTGAAAGAGTGTTCTTACATTCGTAAGTAATAAGTAAAATGAATGCTCTTTTACTGTATTCTATATAGTTTCCAAGTTTTTTTTGAACAATATACTTAAATCAAACAAAATGTAATTGAGATCTGAGTCAAACACACACGAAAAAAAAAAAGAAAAATGCAGCTGACGCCCCATTTCAGAAATAACAATACACGACGGCTGGTCAATGTACCAAGTGATTGTCCAATCTTAGGCTTGAGAAAAGTAGCGTGGTGTGTCCATTCGTGTGTCAAATGCAGGTTTTCATGAAATAAAACATAGAGAAACTTTGTTCACAAAACCACTTTATGACAGTGAAATGTAACTACGCACCAAGAGACTCTGAATTAGAAAGAAATCTAACCAAATATTTTTCTAACTAGCCAACGATCGTAGGGCTAGTGTTAAAAAAATATTGGGACGCAGTCAGCCACATCTAAGGATTATTCAAGGCTAAGGTTGTTTGGCTACCTTGTAACATCTGGAACCGGAGAAGATGTGTTGCATATTGAAAAAAAAGTACGTTTCAATCACGTATATATATAGATATATATCATAAGAAACCAATAACAGACGCGAAGGACAACATTCGGGGAATTACTTGCACGTGCTAATTGAATTGAAGTAATAATAAATTATTGGAAATGAAAATACATGATAAAATCTACTAGCCGCGGGTGGGGAATGATTCCACGGCATTGCATTGCGCATGCGATGATCCTGCCAACTTAACCCATCCACTTTCTTGGGTATTTATGTTTGAACTACTAGAACTAACCCTTGGATATATATAACAGACTCGGAACAGACTCGGAACAGACTCGGAACAGACTCGGAAGAGAACAGCAGTTTACGATACGTAGCGAGGCTCTGGAAGTGGTAAGGGAATACATCTACTTAGGACAGGTAGTGACCGCGGATCCGGATCATGAGACTGAAATAATCAGAAGAATAAGAATGGGCTGGGGTTCGTTTGGCAGGCATTCTCAAATCATGAACAACAGGTTGCCATTATCCCTCAAGCGAAAAGTGTATAACAGCTGTGTCTTACCAGTACTCACATACGGGGCAGAAACCTGGAGGCTTATGAAAAGGGTTCTACTTAAACTGAGGACGACGCAGCTAGCTATGGAAAGGAGAATGATGGGTGTAACGTTAAGGGAGAAGAAAACAGCAGATTGGGTGAGGGAACAAACGCGAGTTAATGACATCTTAGTTGAAAAAAAAAAAAGAAATGGCATGGGCAGGACATGTAATGAGGAGGGAAGATAAGCGCTGGTCATTAAGGGTTACAGACTGCATTCCAAGGGAAAGGAAGCATAGCAGGGGGCGGCAGAAAGTTAGCTGGGCGGATGAGATTAAGAAGTCTGCAGGGACAACATGGCTACAATTAGTACATGACCGGTGTAGTTGGAGAAGTATGGGAGAGGCCTTTGCCCTGCAGTGGGCGTAACCAGGCTGATATAAATATATATATATATATATATATATATATATATATATATATATATATATATATAAGCCTGGTCGTACAGAATACATTTGTGAATGGCATCGACGCTGCAGAAACAAGATAGATGTGAAGAGTAGGAAGGAATCAGACATTCCTCCCGATATTGTTCCAGAAGACACCGACACACGCAAATCGGAACAGTTCAACCGGAGGAAACACGTACAAAAGACGGTAGAACACATGCGCTGAATTCGAAATAGAGATTTATGTTAAAAGGAGATCGCGTGGCGTGAACGTTTTGTCATTTTGTTTGATTTCGTGGTCGCAGATGCTGAAAGGACATCTTGGAATTCATCTGGACATAATAAAAAAAAAACAGATATGGATAATTGATGGTCCATTGGCTTCATTTATTAGCACAGTAAGGAAAACGGAACTGATCTTGCAAAAAACATTGTACCTTTGAAGTAATATAAAGAAAAAACATTTCAAGCTACTCTTCTTTCATTGACGTGGTTATGATGCTGGCGCAGCCGCTGTTTAATGCTGCCCGTCTCCCCTATGTAGACGCAATCGCAATCCACACAGGGGATTTTGCAAACAACGCCAGGAAAAACTTTCTTCGGTAGCTTGTCCTTTCCACCAACGAGTGAGTGCCTCAGTTTGGGTAGAGGAACGCGAGCCACCTCAACGTCATATTTATGTGCAGACAATCTGGAAAGATCTTTCGACGAGCGGTTACGACCCTGCGTTCATGAATGCTGTGGAACACCGTTTGTTCACCCCTTTCTATGCTGGCAGTGCTCGCCCGAAGAAACGCACTTCCATTCTTTGCATGCCCGGGATGAGTGATACATCAACATGCGCGCTGCGTAATTATTGTTACGTGTGGAAAGACACAGACGAGAGATGCTATTTACACGCTATTTACACTGGAGCCAGGCAGCCAGGCTGACACTCGCTCGTGCCAAGGGCACCGACCAACTTCTTCGTCGTTCTCGCGGCGGCTCGTCTCTTGAGCATCGCTCAATAAATCGTAATAATGTGACGTTGAGGTGACTCGCCTTCCTGTGCGCATGCTGAGGCTTGCACTCGTTGGCGGGAAGGACAAGCTACTGGAGTAGGCCTTTCCTGGCGTTGTTTACAAGATCCCCTGTGCGGATTGCGATTGCGTCTACATAGTGGAGACGGTCAACATTAAACAGCGGCTGCGCCAACATAAAACGATGTGGACAAGAAAAGAATGGCTTCAAATGCTTTGGCAGAGCAAACACCAACGACTACGCACAATATAGACTGGATGAAGTCTAGTCTAATCGGCCGGAAAAGAAACCGGAAGTCACGTCTGCACCTGGGGTCTTTCGAGACAGAATCAACAGGACAGACGCTCAGTCGAAACGAAGGAACCCTCCCCCGTCTTAGGCACGGTGCTCGCGGCACATGCTAAAACCTGTTTAAACAGGCACTTCATCCTTTTTCACCCCATTGTGAACAAGGCTTCCGTATGGAAGCCGAAACGTCTTGTCTTTTAATATGTTTAATTTGTACGGTGTACGTCTTCCTTTGCCACGGTCATCGTCTTGAATTTTCATCTCCCGCCTTCCTCGTGTTTTCCATGGCCGCTTTAGAGATACTTCGCCGCCACATTGTAATCCAACTTTTCAATATTTTAAGTACGGTACATGAACGGGTGATTTCCTTTTCTGCTTATTATTGTAAGATGTAACTCAGCTTACCGTGGGAAATATAGTTATTTTACGAAATCGTCATATAGGTTTAGCGCAGCAAGCCTACCGTGTCGCCAAGTTCCGACACGGTCGAAATGCAAGGACGCTGATTTATTTAAGAGTTTGGTGCACGTTAAAGAAGCCCAAGTGGGGTAAATTAATCTGCCGACTTCCACTGCAGTGTCTTTGAAAACTCCTGTACTCTTTCTGGACGTTAACCCCCGCAAATGTATTACTTTTTATACCCTATGGTTTGGAAAGTCCAACGTGTCTTTATGAGTTGCAATGCCACATTTTGGCGGGAGCTGCACCCAAAGCGATGACACCAACCATCCTCTCTTTCGTTGCCGACTTTTACTCTTTGAGTTGAGCACGAAATGAAGTTTCTCGATAATGTTGTTGACGTTCGCACAAGAACATAATATCAGATAAAAATGCTACGTTCATTAGTGCCGTCTACACAAGGAATCTTTATAGAAAACTATATATCAGGTGAATGAATACTATTTCTACAAACAGTAACACCAAAAAATATTCTCACAACGGTCACTTAAATAACGCCGCCAGGCATGTGCAATATCACACCTTTAAAGCAAAATAAAGTGCACTTTCGCAAAATGAATAGCATTTCTCCGTTTTACCGTCTTTCACTACACTTACTACGTAGGAAAAAAAAAAGTTGGAAACAAAAGCTTCTGAAAGGCGGCCAATATTGACTGCTGTAAATGCGTTCCTTCATTTTTCTTCACTCCGTGCAAACGCTTCCCCTAAAAGGAGGAATTTGATATCATAATGACAATTCTTTTCGCTGATTACTTAATAACTCTACGTCTGCTTGTTCGAATACTCTGTGTTCTTCCGTTATTGTTTTTTATATACGTTTCCATTCGCGTTTTCTTCCTAATTGTTCGCTACACGAAGGCCGAAGTACGAGCCACCTCAGATTACGTCGACGTCTTAAAATCGAAGGACTGAAAGGTTCCCCATTAAGATATTCCACTTGAAAGCACGCGCCTACTGTCTGCCGTAAATTTCCCAAAGAAATGAGAAACATGGTTTTGACAACAAGGTATATAAAGCGAGTGGAAATCATTTTCAGTGCAGCCTTCAAAAGTGAAAATTATCTTGTATGTGGTAAGCAGGCCGCCTGTTCAGGATTCTGCACGCTTCGCTGAGTAAGCCCTTTTATTTCAGAATGAGTTGCACTGTTTATTTTTTCATCGAAGTGAGATTATATCTTCTTTCTTGTTGTTTGAATGACATAACCCTGTTTCACGTTAACAAATGTTAAAAGAAATCATGGTGAACATATGTTATCCTCCTATAAGAGTTTCTGCTTGAGTAGACTCAGAAAGGAAATGTGAGTCTGCAGGCTTTTGCAACGTGCGTTTTAACTTAGACACAACATAATTCCGGAGGGAACAGTGGGCGCACCTAACTTATGACGTATGTCGACGTGTAAGTCGATAGAGGTCATAAAAAATGCAAAAATGTAAAAACGCTGAGGTCATTTTCTTAGAAAGAACGTTCCGAGTTATTGCTTTTTTTTCTTTTTTTTTTTGCTGGCCTATAGGAATCGTAATATGGCACTCATTTGGATAAGGAAGCGTTTATGGTGTCATCTATTCATATTTATGCGAGCATTGGATGCTCAATTTCACCTGTGAGAACAAAGAGAACAAAAACCCGAGAAAACCGGTATACTTTTGTCTTCTGAACATTTATTCATTCAGAGTGTGCTAGCTACACTTCTCTTTCGTTGACGTCCATAGAAGGAAATTTTCATAAAGGCACTTGATGAGCTGTAGCAAAGTTTTCTTTAGGCTGCTGAGCACGAGGTCGCGGGATCGAATCCCGGCCACGGCGGCCGCATCTCGATGGGGGCGAAATGCGAAAACACCCGTGTATTTAGATTTAGGTGCACGTTAAAGAACCCCAGCTGGTCGAAATTTCCGGAGTCCCCCACTACGGCGTGCCTCATAATCAGAAAGTGGTTTTGGCACGTAAAACTCCATAATTATTATTAATATTAAAGTTTTCTTTTTTTCTGTGTGTTTTATTCTTTTTTTAGTGGGAAGGAGTGTCAGCGCATGCGTAGTCGTACGTGTAGCCTATAGAAATATAGTAATTTTCTTCAAAAAACTGTTGTGAGTCGAGAGTAGCACCGATATTTGTCTGCCTTTCTACGTTCCTTGTTTATTAGCGCTTTGTTCTGAAGATGCAGTGCTTCCATCTAAATACGTTCAATGAAGTGAGTAAGTCTTTGAAAGAAAATTTTTAGCCCCTTTGTGGATATCACAAGAACACCGATCCAAGCAGGTTTCGTTCTTACCACGTGACCAATGCCAGCGTCACGTTCTCGCTTGGCTCGCTAGAGAAGTGCAATTACATCCTGCACAACAAGAAGGAAAAGAAAGAAAAGAGCTACGCCAGAACTTGACCGCCGCCGCTAATACGATTAGCATTAAAAAAGGAAGCGATAGAATATATTGCCCAAGTCACGTTCATTTGAAAACCTGTAGTGGTAATTCTGATACTTCGGCTTCTTCGGCTACATGCGACATACACTGTGTTCGGTATTGGCTCAGTTTGGTGCGGCACCCGCTTCCCCAAGGTCGCCCATGAGCATGACGACATGGCGAGGACAAGGTGACAGCGATAGAACGACGAAGAATGCATGATTTTGATGGAACGATAAATCACGTCGGATCACAGCGATGTCACAACCACAAGTTCATGACGACGACTCTATGAGAACGGATGCATGACTGCGACTTTCTGACGACAACGAAATGTCGACAAAGGCATAACAATGGCGGCATCATTGCGATTGAATGACAACAGCATGATTACAATGGAATGAGGGCGAAGAAATGACGTTGATAGACCGACTAAGACGGCATGATGGTGAAGCCATGACGGGAATGAGCTGACGTTTCTTAAGTAATCACGATGGTGAGGCCAAAACGTGACGGCAACAATATGACAGCGATGGCATGATGAAACAGTCCGATGAAAAGTTAGAATAATGACGAAGAGATGATCTCGATGATATCACTACGATGGTGTGAAAAAGTAGAAGTGACCAGTATGATAAGGATACTTTGAAAAGATGGCATGACAACAGTCTGAGGATGGTAGGATGCCGACCAGTTTATGACGACGATGGCCTGACAGTGACTGTATGACGAAAGTTAGATGACGAAGCTTGAGTGACCACAATGGAAGGACTACCACGGTTTCATGACAGTATCACAAGGAAAGCTTGACGACGGTATGACGTCATGGCGCGTTCTCGACGGCATGGCAGTAGTCGAATGATAAAGGTGGAATGATGACCCCGAATTCATTATAGTGGACCGCGCTATTAGACAACTTATGTCACTGAGTCTGTGAAGAAAGCGTCAAGACGACGGCATAAAGGGAGTCACACGACGAAGGTGAAATGACAACGATGGAACGACGTCGATGATATCCTGAGCAACTGTCTTATTTAGTGGTTCAAACTGGCAGACAGCTTGGGCCACAGCGTTTGCGTGAGAGGTGAGTAAACAGACAGACAGATAGACAGACAGACAGACAGACAGACAGACAGACAGACAGACAGACAGACAGACAGACAGACAGACAGACAGATAGATAGATAGATAGATAGACAGACAGACAGACAGACAGACAGACAGACAGACAGACAGACAGACAGACAGACAGACAGACAGACAGACAGACATAGATAGATAGATAGATAGATAGATAGATAGATAGATAGATAGATAGATAGATAGATAGATAGATAGATAGATAGATAGATAGATAGATAGATAGATAGATAGATAGATAGATAGATACATAGGCAGGCAGGCAGGTTTAAAACTCTCGAAGTAGCCAGTGAGTGCTAATCGCATTAATAGACGCTACAGAGAGTTTGTGGTACATTGTGTCCGGTCGTATTTTCGCAGCGAAATCGCTGGTTCCTCTATAGCTTTACTGACGGGGCTGTGGGTGAGCGAAAGTTTCTGTATATATTTAGGTATGTGTATATGCGGTATATATAGGTATGTGTACATGCGGTATATGCGGGTTATACTGTCACACCATTCTATCTCTAAAGTGACTCATACCTTGACTTACATTCTTCACAAAGTTATTCCTCGAAATTTTGAGGACAACCATCAAACAAATGTCATGAAACAAAACACTGACAGCGCATACCTTTTATGGTAAATATTCTCAGACTTCTAATGTGTAGTGTGTAATGGCGCAAGGGCCAGCTATGGCCAAAGAGCGCCATGACATGTGGGAATGAATTTCTTTATTTTGTATGAAATGATTAAAGGAATACACAAGAAATATCCAAGAATATTGTGAAAGCACCACAAGTGCATTCCCAAGACACGATTGCTCTTGTATGTAGTCATTATTTGGCTTATTTTTGAGCGGATGGTTTTATTTTTGAAGCTCTGTGAGCGGCCACCGGGTTACACGAGACGCCCTCCCGACAACAAGCCGGTAGATATGACGTCACATTTACCTTCAGCAGCGACGTGGCGAATTGACCGGCTGGGCGCTGTTTCGTGTGCCCCGCGTTGTGCGCCGTTCACAATGCTTTGTGAGAGTGATGACATGAGCTGAGTTTATGACTCCGACTCCGATGAGTGGCCTACTGAACGACCCTCCACGATAAAGGCATATTCGTACGGTCCGTCCGCGTCACCTAGCGACGACGACGACGACCCGCCGCGGCAGTCCCCCTCCGCGG